>NW_027116849.1:0-600000 GCF_024137725.1 Prorops nasuta | reverse complement strand
GGGGTCAGTGAGTACTTATAAATGGACTAGGGTAACTCATTTGGAGTCTGGGAGTACATATAAAGGGGCTAGGATAACACACTTGGGGTCAGGGAGTACTTATAAAGGGGCTATGGTAACTCACTTGGGGTCAGGGAGTACTTATATAGGGGCTAGGGTAACTCTCTTGGGGTCAGTGAGTTCTACTATGGGACTAGGGTAATTCACTTGCGGTCAGAGAGTATATATAAAGGGGCTATGGTAACTCACTTGGGGTCAGGGAGTACTACTATGGGACTAGGGTAACTTACTTGCGGTCAGGGAGAACTAATCAAGATGATATGGTAACTCATTTGGGGTCAGGGAGTATTTATATGGGACTAGGGTAACTCATTTGTGGTCAGGGAGTACTTATATGGGACCAGGGTAACTCACTTGGGGCCAGGGTGTACTTATAAAGGGGCTGGGGTAACTCACTTGGGGTAAGGGAGTACATATAAAGGGGATATGGTAACTTACTTGGGGTCAGGGGGTACTAGTATGGGACTAGGGTAACTCACTTGCGGTCACAGAGTACATATAAAAAGGCTAGGATAACTCACTTGGGGTCAGTGAGTACTTATAAATGGACTAGGGTAACTCATTTGGAGTCTGGGAGTACATATAAAGGGGCTAGGATAACACACTTGGGGTCAGGGAGTACTTATAAAGGGGCTATGGTAACTCACTTGGGGTCAGGGAGTACTTATAAAGGGGCTATGGTAACTCACTTGGGGTCAGGGAGTACTTATAAAGGGGCTATGGTAACTCACTTAGTGTCAGGGAGTACTACTATGGGACTAGTGTAACTTACTTGCGGTCAGAGAGTACATATAAAGGGGCTAGGATAACTCACTTGGGGTCAGGGAGAACTTATAGAGGTGATATGCTAACTCACTTGGGGTCAGGGAGTACTTATATGGGACTAGGGTAACTCACTTGGGGCCTGGGTGTGCTTATAAAGGGGCTAGGGTAACTCACTTGGTGGTCAGGGAGTACATATAAAGGTGCTATGGTAACTCACTTTGGGTCAGGGAGTACTTTTATGGGACTAGGGTAACTCACTTGGGGTCAGGGAGTACATATAAAGGGGCTATGGTAACTCACTTGGGGTCAGGGAGTACTTATAAAGGGGCTATGGTAACTCACTTAGTGTCAGGGAGTACTACTATGGGACTAGGGTAACTTACTTGCCGTCAGAGAGTACATATAAAGGGGCTAGGATAACTCACTTGGGGTCATGGAGTACTACTATGGGACTAGGGTAACTTACTTGCGGTCAGAGAGTACATATATAGGGGCTAGGATAACTCACTTGGGGTCAGGGAGAACTAATCAAGGTGATATGGTAACTCATTTTGGGTCAGGGAGTACTTATATGGGACTAGGGTAACTCACTTGGGGTCAGGGAGTACTTATATGGGACCAGGGTAACTCACTTGGGGCCAGGGTGTACTTAAAAAGGGGCTAGGTTAACTCACTTGGGGTCAGGGAGTACTACTATGGGACTAGGGTAACTTACTTGCGGTCAGAGAGTACATATAAAGGGGCTAGGATAACTCACTTGGGGTCAGGGAGAACTAATCAAGGTGATATGGTAACTCATTTTGGGTCAGGGAGTACTTATATGGGACTAGGGTAACTCACTTGGGGTCAGGGAGTACTTATATGGGACCAGGGTAACTCACTTGGGGCCAGGGTGTACTTATAAAGGGGCTGGGGTAACTCACTTGGGGACAGGGAGTACATATAAAGGGGCTATGGTAACTCACTTGGGGTCAGGGAGTACTAGTATGTGACTAGGGTAACTCACTTGCGGTCAGAGAGTACATATAAAAAGTCTAGGATAACTCACTTGGGGTCAGTGAGTACTTATAAATGGGCTAGGGTAACTCATTTGGAGTCTGGGAGTACATATAAAGGGGCTATGGTAACTCACTTGGGGTCAGGGAGTACATATAAAGAGGCTATGGTAACTCACTTGGGGTCAGGGAGTACTACAATGGGACCAGGGTAACTCACTTGCGATCAGAGAGTACATATAAAGTGGCTAGGATTACTCACATGGGGTCAGGGAGTACTTATAAAGGTGATATGGTAACTCACTTGGGGTCAGGGAGTACTTATAAAGGGGCTAGGGTAACACACTTGGGGTAAGGGAGTACATATAAAGGGGCTATGGCAACTCACTTGGGGTCAGGGAGTACTACTATGGGACCAGGGTAACTCACTTGCGGTCAGAGAGTACATATAAAGGGGCTAGGGCAACTCACTTGGGGTCAGGGAGTGCATATAAAGGGGCTATGGTAACTCACTTGGATTCTGGGAGTACTTATATGGGACCAGGGTAACTCACTTGGGGCCAGGGTGTACTTTATAAAGGGGCTAGGGTAACTCACTTGGGGTCAGGGAGTACATATAAGGGGGCTATGGTAACTCACTTGGGGTCAGGGAGTACTACTATGGGACTAGGGTAACTTACTTGCGGTCAGAGAGTACTTTTATGGGACTAGGGTAACTCACTTGGGGTCAGGGAGTACTTATATAGGGGCTAGGGTAACTCTCTTGGGGTCAGTGAGTTCTACTATGGGACTAGGGTAACTCACTTGGGGTAAGGGAGTACATATAAAGGGGCTATGGCAACTCACTTGGGGTCAGGGAGTACTACTATGGGACCAGGGTAACTCACTTGCGGTCAGAGAGTACATATAAAGGGGCTAGGGTAACTCACTTGGGGTCAGGGAGTGCATATAAAGGGGCTATGGTAACTCACTTGGATTCTGGGAGTACTTATATGGGACCAGGGTAACTCACTTGGGGCCAGGGTGTACTTTATAAAGGGGCTAGGATAACTCACTTGGGGTCAGGGAGAACTTATAAAGGTGATATGGTAAATCACTTGGGTTCAGGGAGTACTTATAAAGGGGCTAGGATAACTTTCTTGGGGTCAGGGAGTACATATAAAGGGGCTATGGTAACTCACTTGGGGTCAGTGAGTACTTAAAAAGGGGCTATGGTAACTCACTTGGGGTCAGGGAGTACTTCTATGGGACTAGGGTAACACACATGGGGTCAGGGAGTACTAATAAAGGGGTTAGATTAACTCACTTGCGGTCAGAGAGTACATATAAAGGGGCTGGGATAACTCACTTGGGGTCAGGGAGTACTTATAAGGGGGCTATGGTAACTCACTTGGGGTCAGGAAGTACTTCTATGGGATTAGGGTAACTCACTTGGGGTCAGGGAGTACTTTTATGGGACTAGGGTAACTCACTTGGGGTCAGGGAGTACATATATAGGGGCTAGGGTAACTCTCTTGGGGTCAGTGAGTTCTACTATGGGACTAGGGTAATTCACTTGCGGTCAGAGAGTATATATAAAGGGGCTATGGTAACTCACTTGGGGTCAGGGAGTACTACTATGGGACTAGGGTAACTCACTTGTGGTCAGGGAGTACTTATATGGGACCAGGGTAACTCACTTGGGGCCAGGGTGTACTTATAAAGGGGCTGGGGTAACTCACTTGGGGTCAGGGAGTACATATAAAGGGGTTATGATAACTCACTTGGGGTCAGGGAGTACTAGTATGGGACTAGGGTAACTCAATTGCGGTCACAGAGTACATATAAAAAGGCTAGGATAACTCACTTGGGGTCAGTGAGTACTTATAAATGGACTAGGGTAACTCATTTGGAGTCTGGGAGTACATATAAAGGGGCTAGGATAACACACTTGGGGTCAGGGAGTACTTATAAAGGGGCTATGGTAACTCACTTGGGGTCAGGGAGTACTTATAAAGGGGCTATGGTAACTCACTTGGGGTCAGGGAGTACTTATAAAGGGGCTATGGTAACTCACTTAGTGTCAGGGAGTACTACTATGGGACTAGGGTAACTTACTTGCGGTCAGAGAGTACATATAAAGGGGCTAGGATAACTCACTTGGGGTCAGGGAGAACTTATAGAGGTGATATGCTAACTCACTTGGGGTCAGGGAGTACTTATATGGGACTAGGGTAACTCACTTGGGGCCAGGGTGTGCTTATAAAGGGGCTAGGGTAACTCCCTTGGGGTCAGGAAGTACATATAAAGAGGCTATGGTAACTCACTTGGGGTCAGGGAGTACTACTATGGGACTAGGGTAACTTACTTGCGGTCAGAGAGTACATATAAAGGGGCTAGGATAACTCACTTGGGGTCAGGGAGTACTTATAAAGCTGATATGGTAACTCACTTGGGGCCAGGGTGTACATATAAAGGGGCTATGGTAACTCACTTGGGGTCAGGGAGTACTTATAAAGGGGCTATGGTAACTCACTTAGTGTCAGGGAGTACTTATAAAGGGGTTAGGGTAACTCAATTGGGGTCAGGGAGTACTTATATGGGACCAGGGTAATTCACTTGGGGTCAGGGAGTACATATAAAGGGGCTATGGTAACTCACTTGGGGTCAGGGAGTACTTATAAAGGGGCTATGGTAACTCACTTAGTGTCAGGGAGTACTTATAAAGGGGTTAGGGTAACTCAATTGGGGTCAGGGAGTACTTATATGGGACCAGGGTAACTCACTTGTGGCCAGGGTGTACTTATAAAGGGGCTAGGGTAACTCCCTTGGGGTCAGGAAGTACATATAAAGAGGCTATGGTAACTCACTTGGGGTCAGGGAGTACTACTATGGGACTAGGGTAACTTACTTGCGGTCAGAGAGTACATATAAAGGGGCTAGGATAACTCACTTGGGGTCAGGGAGTGCATATAAGGGGGCTATGGTAACTCACTTGGGGTCAGGGAGTACTACTATGGGACTAGGGTAACTTACTTGCGGTCAGAGAGTAAATATAAAGGGGCTAGGATAACTCACTTGGGGTCAGGGAGAACTTATAAAGGGGCTATGGTAACTCACTTGGGGTCAGGGAGTACTTATAAGGGGGCTATGGTAACTCACTTGGGGTCAGGGAGTACATATATAGGGGCTAGGATACACACTTGGGGTCAAGGAGAACTTATAAAGGTGATATGGTAACTTACATGGGGCCAGGGAGTACTTATATGGGACCAGGGTAACTCACTTGTGGCCAGGGTGTACTTATAAAGGGGCTAGGGTAACTCCCTTGGGGTCAGGAAGTACATATAAAGAGGCTATGGTAACTCACTTGGGGTCAGGGAGTACTACAATGGGACCAGGGTAACTCACTTGCGATCAGAGAGTACATATAAAGTGGCTAGGATAACTCACATGGGGTCAGGGAGTACTTATAAAGGTGATATGGTAACTCACTTGGGGTCAGGGAGTACTTATAAAGGGGATAGGGTAACTCACTTGGGGTAAGGGAGTACATATAAAGGGGCTATGGTAACTCACTTGGGGTCAGGGAGTACTACTATGGGACCAGGGTAACTCACTTGCTGTCAGAGAGTACATATAAAGGGGCTAGGGTAACTCACTTGGGGTCAGGGAGTGCATTTAAAGGGGCTATGGTAACTCACTTGGATTCTGGGAGTACTTATATGGGACCAGGGTAACTCACTTGGGGCCAGGGTGTACTTTATAAAGGGGCTAGGGTAACTCACTTGGGGTCAGGGAGTACATATAAGGGGGCTATGGTAACTCACTTGGGGTCAGGGAGTACTACTATGGGACCAGGGTAACTCACTTGCAGTCAGAGAGTACATATCAAGGGGATAGGATAACTCACTTGGGGTCAGGGAGTACTTATAAAGGTGATATGGTAACTCACTTGGGTTCAGGGAGTACTTATATGGGACCAGGGTAACTCACTTGGGGTCAGGGAGTACATATATAGGGGCTACGATACACACTTGGGGTCAAGGAGAACTTATAAAGGTGATATGGTAACTTACATGGGGTCAGGGAGTACTTATATGGGACTAGGGTAACTCAATTGGGGTCAGGGAGTACATTTAAAGCGGCTAGGGTAACTCATTTGGAATCTGGGAGTACATATAAAGCGGCTAGGATAACACACTTGGGGTCAGGTAGTACTTATAAAGGGGCTAGGGTAACTCAATTGGGGTCAGGGAGTACTTATATGGGACCAGGGTAACTCACTTGTGGCCAGGGTGTACTTATAAAGGGGCTAGGGTAACTCCCTTGGGGTCAGGAAGTACATATAAAGAGGCTATGGTAACTCACTTGGGGTCAGGGAGTACTACAATGGGACCAGGGTAACTCACTTGCGGTCAGAGAGTACATATAAAGGGGCTAGGGTAACTCACTTGCGATCAGAGAGTACATATAAAGTGGCTAGGATAACTCACATGGGGTCAGGGAGTACTTATAAAGGTGATATGGTAACTCACTTGGGGTCAGGGAGTACTACTATGGGACCAGGGTAACTCACTTGCGGTCAGAGAGTACATATAAAGGGGCTAGGGTAACTCACTTGGGGTCAGGGAGTGCATATAAAGAGGCTATGGTAACTCACTTGGATTCTGGGAGTACTTATATGGGACCAGGGTAACTCACTTGGCGCCAGGGTGTACTTTATAAAGGGGCTAGGGTAACTCACTTGGGGTCAGGGAGTACATATAAGGGGGCTATGGTAACTCACTTGGGGTCAGGGAGTACTACTATGGGACTAGGGTAACTTACTTGCGGTCAGAGAGTACATATAAAGGGGCTAGGGTAACTCACTTGGGGTCAGGGAGTGCATATAAAGGGGCTATGGTAACTCACTTGGATTCTGGGAGTACTTATATGGGACCAGGGTAACTCACTTGGGGCCAGGGAGTACTTTTATGGGACTAGGGTAACTCACTTGGGGTCAGGGAGTACATATATAGGGGCTAGGGTAACTCTCTTGGGGTCAGTGAGTTCTACTATGGGACTAGGGTAATTCACTTGCGGTCAGAGAGTATATATAAAGGGGCTATGGTAACTCACTTGGGGTCAGGGAGTACTACTATGGGACTAGGGTAACTCACTTGCGGTCAGAGAGTACATATAAAGGGGCTAGGGTAACTCACTTGGGGTCAGGGAGTGCATATAAAGGGGCTATGGTAACTCACTTGGATTCTGGGAGTACTTATATGGGACCAGGGTAACTCACTTGGGGCCAGGGTGTACTTTATAAAGGGGCTAGGATAACTCACTTGGGGTCAGGGAGAACTTATAAAGGTGATATGATAAATCACTTGGGGTCAGGGAGTACTTATAAAGGGGCTAGGATAACTTTCTTGGGGTCAGGGAGTACATATAAAGGGGCTATGGTAACTCACTTGGGGTCAGTGAGTACTTAAAAAGGGGCTATGGTAACTCACTTGGGGTCAGGGAGTACTTCTATGGGACTAGAGTAACTCACTTGCCGCCAGAGAGTACATATAAAGGGGCTAGGGTAACTCACTTGGGGTCAGGGAGTGCATATAAAGGGGCTATGGTAACTCACTTGGATTCTGGGAGTACTTATATGGGACCAGGGTAACTCACTTGGGGCCAGGGTGTACTTTATAAATGGGCTAGGATAACTCACTTGGGGTCAGGGAGAACTTATAAAGGTGATATGGTAAATCACTTGGGGTCAGGGAGTACTTATAAAGGGGCTAGGATAACTTTCTTGGGGTCAGGGAGTACATATAAAGGGGCTATGGTAACTCACTTGGGGTCAGTGAGTACTTAAAAAGGGGCTATGGTAACTCACTTGGGGTCAGGGAGTACTTCTATGGGACTAGAGTAACTCACTTGCCGCCAGAGAGTACATATAAAGGGGCTAGATTAACTCACTTGGGGTCAGGGAGTACTTATAAAGGGGCTATGGTAACTCACTTGGGGTCAGGGAGTACTTATATGAGACTAGGGTAACACACATGGGGTCAGGGAGTACTAATAAAGGGCTTAGATTAACTCACTTGCGGTCAGAGAGTACATATAAAGGGGCTGGGATAACTCACTTGGGGTCAGGGAGTACTTATAAGGGGGCTATGGTAACTCACTTGGGGTCAGGAAGTACTTCCATGGGATTAGGGTAACTCACTTGGGGTCAGGGAGTACTTTTATGGGACTAGGGTAACTCACTTGGGGTCAGGGAGTACATATATAGGGGCTAGGGTAACTCTCTTGGGGTCAGTGAGTTCTACTATGGGACTAGGGTAATTCACTTGCGGTCAGAGAGTATATATAAAGGGGCTATGGTAACTCACTTGGGGTCAGGGAGTACTACTATGGGACTAGGGTAACTTACTTGCGGTCAGAGAGTACATATAAAGGGGCTAGGATAACTCACTTGGGGTCAGTGAGTACTTATAAATGGACTAGGGTAACTCATTTGGAGTCTGGGAGTACATATAAAGGGGCTAGGATAACACACTTGGGGTCAGGGAGTACTTATAAAGGGGCTATGGTAACTCATTTGGGGTCAGGGAGTACTTATAAAGGGGCTATGGTAACTCACTTGGGGTCAGGGAGTACTTATAAAGGGGCTATGGTAACTCACTTAGTGTCAGGGAGTACTACTATGGGACTAGGGTAACTTACTTGCGGTCAGAGAGTACATATAAAGGGGCTAGGATAACTCACTTGGGGTCAGGGAGAACTTATAGAGGTGATATGCTAACTCACTTGGGGTCAGGGAGTACTTATATGGGACTTGGGTAACTCACTTGGGGCCAGGGTGTGCTTATAAAGGGGCTAGGGTAACTCACTTGGGGTCAGGGAGTACATATAAAGGTGCTATGGTAACTCACATGGGGTCAGGGAGTACTTTTATGGGACTAGGGTAACTCACTTGGGGTCAGGAAGTACATATAAAGGGGCTATGGTAACTCACTTGGGGTCAGGGAGTACTTATAAAGGGGCTATGGTAACTCACTTAGTGTCAGGGAGTACTACTATGGGACTAGGGTAACTTACTTGCCGTCAGAGAGTACATATAAAGGGGCTAGGATAACTCACTTGGGGTCATGGAGTACTACTATGGGACTAGGGTAACTTACTTGCGGTCAGAGAGTACATATAAAGGGGCTAGGATAACTCACTTGGGGTCAGGGAGTACTTATAAAGCTGATATGGTAACTCACTTGGGGCCAGGGTGTACTTTATAAAGGGGCTAGGGTAACTCACTTGGGGTCAGGGAGTACATATAAGGGGGCTATGGTAACTCACTTGGGGTCAGGGAGTACTACTATGGGACTAGGGTAACTTACTTGCGGTCAGAGAGTAAATATAAAGGGGCTAGGATAACTCACTTGGGGTCAGGGAGAACTTATAAAGGTGATATGGTAAATCACTTGGGGTCAGGGAGTACTTATATGGGACCAGGGTAACTCACTTGGGGCCAGGGTGTACTTTATAAAGGGGCTAGGGTAACTCACTTGGGGTCAGGGAGTACATATAAAGGGGCTATGGTAACTCACTTGGGGTCAGTGAGTACTTAAAAAGGGGCTATGGTAACTCACTTGGGGTCAGGGAGTACTTCTATGGGACTAGAGTAACTCACTTACCGCCAGAGAGTACATATAAAGGGGCTAGATTAACTCACTTGGGGTCAGGGAGTACTTATAAAGGGGCTATGGTAACTCACTTGGGGTCAGGGAGTACTTATAAAGGGGCTATGGTAACTCACTTAGTGTCAGGGAGTACTACTATGGGACTAGGGTAACTTACTTGCCGTCAGAGAGTACATATAAAGGGGCTAGGATAACTCACTTGGGGTCATGGAGTACTACTATGGGACTAGGGTAACTTACTTGCGGTCAGAGAGTACATATTAAGGGGCTAGGATAATTCACTTGGGGTCAGGGAGTACTTATAAAGCTGATATGGTAACTCACTTGGGGCCAGGGTGTACTTTATAAAGGGGCTAGGGTAACTCACTTGGGGTCAGGGAGTACATATAAGGGGGCTATGGTAACTCACTTGGGGTCAGGGAGTACATATAAGGGGGCTATGGTAACTCACTTGGGGTCAGGGAGTACTACTTTGGGACTAGGGTAACTTACTTGCGGTCAGAGAGTAAATATAAAGGGGCTAGGATAACTCACTTGGGGTCAGGGAGAACTTATAAAGGTGATATGGTAAATCACTTGGGGTCAGGGAGTACTTATATGGGACCAGGGTAACTCACTTGGGGCCAGGGTGTACTTTATAAAGGGGCTAGGGTAACTCACTTGGGGTCAGGGAGTACATATAAAGGGGCTATGGTAACTCACTTGGGGTCAGTGAGTACTTAAAAAGGGGCTATGGTAACTCACTTGGGGTCAGGGAGTACTTCTATGGGACTAGAGTAACTCACTTACCGCCAGAGAGTACATATAAAGGGGCTAGATTAACTCACTTGGGGTCAGGGAGTACTTATAAAGGGGCTGGGGTAACTCACTTGGGGACAGGGAGTACATATAAAGGGGCTATGGTAACTCACTTGGGGTCAGGGAGTACTAGTATGGGACTAGGGTAACTCACTTGCGGTCAGAGAGTACATATAAAAAGTCTAGGATAACTCACTTGAGGTCAGTGAGTAATTATAAATGGGCTAGGGTAACTCATTTGGAGTCTGGGAGTACATATAAAGGGGCTATGGTAACTCACTTGGGGTCAGGGAGTACTTATAAAGGGGCTATGGTAACTCACTTAGTGTCAGGGAGTACTACTATGGGACTAGGGTAACTTACTTGCGGTCAGAGAGTACATATAAAGGGGCTAGGATAACTCACTTGGGGTCAGGGAGAACTTATAGAGGTGATATGCTAACTCACTTGGGGTCAGGGAGTACTTATATGGGACTAGGGTAACTCACTTGGGGCCAGGGTGTGCTTATAAAGGGGCTAGGGTAACTCACTTGGGGTCAGGGAGTACATATAAAGGTGCTATGGTAACTCACTTGGGGTCAGGCAGTACTTTTATGGGACTAGGGTAACTCACTTGGGGTCAGGGAGTACATGTAAAGGGGCTATGGTAACTCACTTGGGGTCAGGGAGTACTTATAAAGGGGCTATGGTAACTCACTTAGTGTCAGGGAGTACTACTATGGGACTAGGGTAACTTACTTGCCGTCAGAGAGTACATATAAAGGGGCTAGGATAACTCACTTGGGGTCAGGGAGTACTTATATGGGACTAGGGTAACTCACTTGGGGCCAGGGTGTACTTATAAAGGGGCTAGGGTAACTCACTTGGGGTCAGGGAGTACATATAAAGGTGCTATGGTAACTCACTTGTGGTCAGGGAGTACTTTTATGGGACTAGGGTAACTCACTTGGGGTCAGGGAGTACATATAAAGGGGCTATGGTAACTCACTTGGGGTCAGGGAGTACTTATAAAGGGGCAATGGTAACTCACTTGGGGTCAGGGAGTACATTTATGGGACTAGGGTAACTTACTTGCGGTCAGAGGGTACATATAAAGGGACTATGATAACTCACTTGGGGTCAGGGAGTACTACTATGGGACCAGGGTAACTCACTTGGGGTCAGGGAGTACTACTATGGGACCAGGGTAACTCACTTGCGGTCAGAGAGTACATATAAAGTGGCTAGGGTAACTCACTTGGGGTCAGGGAGTACATATAAAGGGGCTATGGTAACTCACTTGGGGTCAGGGAGTACTTATAAAGGGGTTAGAATAACTTACTTGCGGTCAGAGAGTACATATTAAGGGGCTAGGATAACTCACTTGAAGTCAGGGAGTACTTATAAAGGGTCTAGGGTAACTCAATTAGTGTCAGGGAGTACTACTATGGGACTAGGGTAACTTACTTGCGGTCAGAGAGTACATATAAAGGGGCTAGATTAACTCACTTGGGGTCAGGGAGTACTTATAAAGGGGCTATGGTAACTCACTTGGGGTCAGGGAGTAATTATATGAGACTAGGGTAACACACTTGGGGTCAGGGAGTACTAATAAAGGGGTTAGATTAACTCACTTGCGTTCAGAGAGTACATATAAAGGGGCTGGGATAACTCACTTGGGGTCAGGGAGTACTTATAAGGGGGCTATGGTAACTCACTTGGGGTCAGGAAGTACTTCTATGGGATTAGGGTAACACACTTGGGGTCAGGGAGTACTTTTATGGGACTAGGGTAACTCACTTGGGGTCAGGGAGTACTACTATGGGACTAGGGTAACTTACTTGCGGTCAGAGAGTACATATAAAGGGGCTAGGATAACTCACTTAGGGTCAGGGAGAACTTATAGAGGTGATATGCTAACTCACTTGGGTTCAGGGTGTACTTATATGGGACTAGGGTAACTCACTTGGGGCCAGGGTGTACTTTATAAAGGGGCTAGGGTAACTCACTTGGGGTCAGGGAGTACATATAAAGGGGCTATGGTAACTCACTTGGGGTCAGTGAGTACTTAAAAACGGGCTATGGTAACTCACTTGGGGTTAGGGAGTACTTCTATGGGACTAGAGTAACTCACTTAGTGTCAGGGAGTACTACTATGGGACTAGGGTAACTTACTTGCGGTCAGAGAGTACATATAAAGGGGCTAGGATAACTCACTTGGGGTCAGGGAGAACTTATAAAGGTGATATGCTAACTCACTTGGGGTCAGGGAGTACTTATATGGGACTAGGGTAACTCACTTGGGGCCAGGGTGTGCTTATAAAGGGGCTAGGGTAATTCACTTGGGGTCAGGGAGTACATATAAAGGTGCTATGGTAACTCACATGGGGTCAGGGAGTACTTTTATGGGACTAGGGTAACTCACTTGGGGTCAGGGAGTACATATAAAGGGGCTATGGTAACTCACTTGGGGTCAGGGAGTACTTATAAAGGGGCTATGGTAACTCACTTAGTGTCAGGGAGTACTTATAAAGGGGTTAGGGTAACTCAATTGGGGTCAGGGAGTACTTATATGGGACCAGGGTAACTCACTTGGGGTCAGGGAGTACATATAAAGGGGCTAGGGTAACTCCCTTGGGGTCAGGAAGTACATATAAAGAGGCTATGGTAACTCACTTGGGGTCAGGGAGTACTACTATGGGACTAGGGTAACTTACTTGCGGTCAGAGAGTACATATAAAGGGGCTAGGATAACTCACTTGGGGTCAGGGAGTACTTATAAAGCTGATATGGTAACTCACTTGGGGCCAGGGTGTACTTTATAAAGGGGCTAGGGTAACTCACTTGGGGTCAGGGAGTGCATATAAGGGGGCTATAGTAACTCACTTGGGGTCAGGGAGTACTACTATGGGACTAGGGTAACTTACTTGCGGTCAGAGAGTAAATATAAAGGGGCTAGGATAACTCACTTGGGGTCAGGGAGAACTTATAAAGGGGCTATGGTAACTCACTTGGGGTCAGGGAGTACTTATAAAGGGGCTATGGTAACTCACTTGGGGTCAGGGAGTACATATATAGGGGCTAGGATACACACTTGGGGTCAAGGAGAACTTATAAAGGTGATATGGTAACTTACATGGGGCCAGGGAGTACTTATATGGGACCAGGGTAACTCACTTGTGGCCAGGGTGTACTTATAAAGGGGCTAGGGTAACTCCCTTGGGGTCAGGAAGTACATATAAAGAGGCTATGGTAACTCACTTGGGGTCAGGGAGTACTACAATGGGACCAGGGTAACTCACTTGCGATCAGAGAGTACATATAAAGTGGCTAGGATAACTCACATGGGGTCAGGGAGTACTTATAAAGGTGATATGGTAACTCACTTGGGGTCAGGGAGTACTTATAAAGGGGATAGGGTAACTCACTTGGGGTAAGGGAGTACATATAAAGGGGCTATGGTAACTCACTTGGGGTCAGGGAGTACTACTATGGGACCAGGGTAACTCACTTGCTGTCAGAGAGTACATATAAAGGGGCTAGGGTAACTCACTTGGGGTCAGGGAGTGCATTTAAAGGGGCTATGGTAACTCACTTGGATTCTGGGAGTACTTATATGGGACCAGGGTAACTCACTTGGGGCCAGGGTGTACTTTATAAAGGGGCTAGGGTAACTCACTTGGGGTCAGGGAGTACATATAAGGGGGCTATGGTAACTCACTTGGGGTCAGGGAGTACTACTATGGGACCAGGGTAACTCACTTGCAGTCAGAGAGTACATATCAAGGGGATAGGATAACTCACTTGGGGTCAGGGAGTACTTATAAAGGTGATATGGTAACTCACTTGGGTTCAGGGAGTACTTATATGGGACCAGGGTAACTCACTTGGGGTCAGGGAGTACATATATAGGGGCTACGATACACACTTGGGGTCAAGGAGAACTTATAAAGGTGATATGGTAACTTACATGGGGTCAGGGAGTACTTATATGGGACTAGGGTAACTCAATTGGGGTCAGGGAGTACATTTAAAGCGGCTAGGGTAACTCATTTGGAATCTGGGAGTACATATAAAGCGGCTAGGATAACACACTTGGGGTCAGGTAGTACTTATAAAGGGGCTAGGGTAACTCAATTGGGGTCAGGGAGTACTTATATGGGACCAGGGTAACTCACTTGTGGCCAGGGTGTACTTATAAAGGGGCTAGGGTAACTCCCTTGGGGTCAGGAAGTACATATAAAGAGGCTATGGTAACTCACTTGGGGTCAGGGAGTACTACAATGGGACCAGGGTAACTCACTTGCGGTCAGAGAGTACATATAAAGGGGCTAGGGTAACTCACTTGCGATCAGAGAGTACATATAAAGTGGCTAGGATAACTCACATGGGGTCAGGGAGTACTTATAAAGGTGATATGGTAACTCACTTGGGGTCAGGGAGTACTTATAAAGGGGCTAGGGTAACACACTTGGGGTAAGGGAGTACATATAAAGGGGCTATGGCAACTCACTTGGGGTCAGGGAGTACTACTATGGGACCAGGGTAACTCACTTGCGGTCAGAGAGTACATATAAAGGGGCTAGGGTAACTCACTTGGGGTCAGGGAGTGCATATAAAGAGGCTATGGTAACTCACTTGGATTCTGGGAGTACTTATATGGGACCAGGGTAACTCACTTGGCGCCAGGGTGTACTTTATAAAGGGGCTAGGGTAACTCACTTGGGGTCAGGGAGTACATATAAGGGGGCTATGGTAACTCACTTGGGGTCAGGGAGTACTACTATGGGACTAGGGTAACTTACTTGCGGTCAGAGAGTACATATAAAGGGGCTAGGGTAACTCACTTGGGGTCAGGGAGTGCATATAAAGGGGCTATGGTAACTCACTTGGATTCTGGGAGTACTTATATGGGACCAGGGTAACTCACTTGGGGCCAGGGAGTACTTTTATGGGACTAGGGTAACTCACTTGGGGTCAGGGAGTACATATATAGGGGCTAGGGTAACTCTCTTGGGGTCAGTGAGTTCTACTATGGGACTAGGGTAATTCACTTGCGGTCAGAGAGTATATATAAAGGGGCTATGGTAACTCACGTGGGGTCAGGGAGTACTACTATGGGACTAGGGTAACTCACTTGCGGTCAGAGAGTACATATAAAGGGGCTAGGGTAACTCACTTGGGGTCAGGGAGTGCATATAAAGGGGCTATGGTAACTCACTTGGATTCTGGGAGTACTTATATGGGACCAGGGTAACTCACTTGGGGCCAGGGTGTACTTTATAAAGGGGCTAGGATAACTCACTTGGGGTCAGGGAGAACTTATAAAGGTGATATGGTAAATCACTTGGGGTCAGGGAGTACTTATAAAGGGGCTAGGATAACTTTCTTGGGGTCAGGGAGTACATATAAAGGGGCTATGGTAACTCACTTGGGGTCAGTGAGTACTTAAAAAGGGGCTATGGTAACTCACTTGGGGTCAGGGAGTACTTCTATGGGACTAGAGTAACTCACTTGCCGCCAGAGAGTACATATAAAGGGGCTAGGGTAACTCACTTGGGGTCAGGGAGTGCATATAAAGGGGCTATGGTAACTCACTTGGATTCTGGGAGTACTTATATGGGACCAGGGTAACTCACTTGGGGCCAGGGTGTACTTTATAAAGGGGCTAGGATAACTCACTTGGGGTCAGGGAGAACTTATAAAGGTGATATGGTAAATCACTTGGGGTCAGGGAGTACTTATAAAGGGGCTAGGATAACTTTCTTGGGGTCAGGGAGTACATATAAAGGGGCTATGGTAACTCACTTGGGGTCAGTGAGTACTTAAAAAGGGGCTATGGTAACTCACTTGGGGTCAGGGAGTACTTCTATGGGACTAGAGTAACTCACTTGCCGCCAGAGAGTACATATAAAGGGGCTAGATTAACTCACTTGGGGTCAGGGAGTACTTATAAAGGGGCTATGGTAACTCACTTGGGGTCAGGGAGTACTTATATGAGACTAGGGTAACACACATGGGGTCAGGGAGTACTAATAAAGGGCTTAGATTAACTCACTTGCGGTCAGAGAGTACATATAAAGGGGCTGGGATAACTCACTTGGGGTCAGGGAGTACTTATAAGGGGGCTATGGTAACTCACTTGGGGTCAGGAAGTACTTCCATGGGATTAGGGTAACTCACTTGGGGTCAGGGAGTACTTTTATGGGACTAGGGTAACTCACTTGGGGTCAGGGAGTACATATATAGGGGCTAGGGTAACTCTCTTGGGGTCAGTGAGTTCTACTATGGGACTAGGGTAATTCACTTGCGGTCAGAGAGTATATATAAAGGGGCTATGGTAACTCACTTGGGGTCAGGGAGTACTACTATGGGACTAGGGTAACTTACTTGCGGTCAGAGAGTACATATAAAGGGGCTAGGATAACTCACTTGGGGTCAGTGAGTACTTATAAATGGACTAGGGTAACTCATTTGGAGTCTGGGAGTACATATAAAGGGGCTAGGATAACACACTTGGGGTCAGGGAGTACTTATAAAGGGGCTATGGTAACTCATTTGGGGTCAGGGAGTACTTATAAAGGGGCTATGGTAACTCACTTGGGGTCAGGGAGTACTTATAAAGGGGCTATGGTAACTCACTTAGTGTCAGGGAGTACTACTATGGGACTAGGGTAACTTACTTGCGGTCAGAGAGTACATATAAAGGGGCTAGGATAACTCACTTGGGGTCAGGGAGAACTTATAGAGGTGATATGCTAACTCACTTGGGGTCAGGGAGTACTTATATGGGACTTGGGTAACTCACTTGGGGCCAGGGTGTGCTTATAAAGGGGCTAGGGTAACTCACTTGGGGTCAGGGAGTACATATAAAGGTGCTATGGTAACTCACATGGGGTCAGGGAGTACTTTTATGGGACTAGGGTAACTCACTTGGGGTCAGGAAGTACATATAAAGGGGCTATGGTAACTCACTTGGGGTCAGGGAGTACTTATAAAGGGGCTATGGTAACTCACTTAGTGTCAGGGAGTACTACTATGGGACTAGGGTAACTTACTTGCCGTCAGAGAGTACATATAAAGGGGCTAGGATAACTCACTTGGGGTCATGGAGTACTACTATGGGACTAGGGTAACTTACTTGCGGTCAGAGAGTACATATAAAGGGGCTAGGATAACTCACTTGGGGTCAGGGTGTACTTATAAAGCTGATATGGTAACTCACTTGGGGCCAGGGTGTACTTTATAAAGGGGCTAGGGTAACTCACTTGGGGTCAGGGAGTACATATAAGGGGGCTATGGTAACTCACTTGGGGTCAGGGAGTACTACTATGGGACTAGGGTAACTTACTTGCGGTCAGAGAGTAAATATAAAGGGGCTAGGATAACTCACTTGGGGTCAGGGAGAACTTATAAAGGTGATATGGTAAATCACTTGGGGTCAGGGAGTACTTATATGGGACCAGGGTAACTCACTTGGGGCCAGGGTGTACTTTATAAAGGGGCTAGGGTAACTCACTTGGGGTCAGGGAGTACATATAAAGGGGCTATGGTAACTCACTTGGGGTCAGTGAGTACTTAAAAAGGGGCTATGGTAACTCACTTGGGGTCAGGGAGTACTTATAAAGGGGCTATGGTAACTCACTTAGTGTCAGGGAGTACTACTATGGGACTAGGGTAACTTACTTGCCGTCAGAGAGTACATATAAAGGGGCTAGGATAACTCACTTGGGGTCATGGAGTACTACTATGGGACTAGGGTAACTTACTTGCGGTCAGAGAGTACATATTAAGGGGCTAGGGTAACTCACTTGGGGTCAGGGAGTACTTATAAAGCTGATATGGTAACTCACTTGGGGCCAGGGTGTACTTTATAAAGGGGCTAGGGTAACTCACTTGGGGTCAGGGAGTGCATATAAGGGGGCTATGGTAACTCACTTGGGGTCAGGGAGTACTACTATGGGACTAGGGTAACTTACTTGCGGTCAGAGAGTAAATATAAAGGGGCTAGGGTAACTCACTTGGGGTCAGGGAGTACATATAAGGGGGCTATGGTAACTCACTTGGGGTCAGGGAGTACATATAAGGGGGCTATGGTAACTCACTTGGGGTCAGGGAGTACTACTTTGGGACTAGGGTAACTTACTTGCGGTCAGAGAGTAAATATAAAGGGGCTAGGATAACTCACTTGGGGTCAGGGAGAACTTATAAAGGTGATATGGTAAATCACTTGGGGTCAGGGAGTACTTATATGGGACCAGGGTAACTCACTTGGGGCCAGGGTGTACTTTATAAAGGGGCTAGGGTAACTCACTTGGGGTCAGGGAGTACATATAAAGGGGCTATGGTAACTCACTTGGGGTCAGTGAGTACTTAAAAAGGGGCTATGGTAACTCACTTGGGGTCAGGGAGTACTTCTATGGGACTAGAGTAACTCACTTACCGCCAGAGAGTACATATAAAGGGGCTAGATTAACTCACTTGGGGTCAGGGAGTACTTATAAAGGGGCTGGGGTAACTCACTTGGGGACAGGGAGTACATATAAAGGGGCTATGGTAACTCACTTGGGGTCAGGGAGTACTAGTATGGGACTAGGGTAACTCACTTGCGGTCAGAGAGTACATATAAAAAGTCTAGGATAACTCACTTGGGGTCAGTGAGTACTTATAAATGGGCTAGGGTAACTCATTTGGAGTCTGGGAGTACATATAAAGGGGCTATGGTAACTCACTTGGGGTCAGGGAGTACTTATAAAGGGGCTATGGTAACTCACTTAGTGTCAGGGAGTACTACTATGGGACTAGGGTAACTTACTTGCGGTCAGAGAGTACATATAAAGGGGCTAGGATAACTCACTTGGGGTCAGGGAGAACTTATAGAGGTGATATGCTAACTCACTTGGGGTCAGGGAGTACTTATATGGGACTAGGGTAACTCACTTGGGGCCAGGGTGTGCTTATAAAGGGGCTAGGGTAACTCACTTGGGGTCAGGGAGTACATATAAAGGTGCTATGGTAACTCACTTGGGGTCAGGCAGTACTTTTATGGGACTAGGGTAACTCACTTGGGGTCAGGGAGTACATGTAAAGGGGCTATGGTAACTCACTTGGGGTCAGGGAGTACTTATAAAGGGGCTATGGTAACTCACTTAGTGTCAGGGAGTACATTTATGGGACTAGGGTAACTTACTTGCGGTCAGAGGGTACATATAAAGGGACTATGATAACTCACTTGGGGTCAGGGAGTACTACTATGGGACCAGGGTAACTCACTTGGGGTCAGGGAGTACTACTATGGGACCAGGGTAACTCACTTGCGGTCAGAGAGTACATATAAAGTGGCTAGGGTAACTCACTTGGGGTCAGGGAGTACCTATAAAGGGGCTATGGTAACTCACTTGGGGTCAGGGAGTACTTATAAAGGGGCTACAGTAACTCACTTGGGGTCAGGGAGTACTTATAAAGGGGTTAGAATAACTTACTTGCGGTCAGAGAGTACATATTAAGGGGCTAGGATAACTCACTTGAAGTCAGGGAGTACTTATAAAGGGTCTAGGGTAACTCACTTAGTGTCAGGGAGTACTACTATGGGACTAGGGTAACTTACTTGCGGTCAGAGAGTACATATAAAGGGGCTAGATTAACTCACTTGGGGTCAGGGAGTACTTATAAAGGGCCTATGGTAACTCACTTGGGGTCAGGGAGTACTTATATGAGACTAGGGTAACACACTTGGGGTCAGGGAGTACTAATAAAGGGGTTAGATTAACTCACTTGCGTTCAGAGAGTACATATAAAGGGGCTGGGATAACTCACTTGGGGTCAGGGAGTACTTATAAGGGGGCTATGGTAACTCACTTGGGGTCAGGAAGTACTTCTATGGGATTAGGGTAACACACTTGGGGTCAGGGAGTACTTTTATGGGACTAGGGTAACTCACTTGGGGTCAGGGAGTACTTATATAGGGGCTAGGGTAACTCTCTTGGGGTCAGTGAGTTCTACTATGGGACTAGGGTAATTCACTTGCGGTCAGAGAGTATATATAAAGGGGCTATGGTAACTCACTTGGGGTCAGGGAGTACTACTATGGGACTAGGGTAACTTACTTGCGGTCAGAGAGTACATATAAAGGGGCTAGGATAACTCACTTAGGGTCAGGGAGAACTTATAGAGGTGATATGCTAACTCACTTGGGGTCAGGGAGTACTTATATGGGACTAGGGTAACTCACTTGGGGCCAGGGTGTACTTTATAAAGGGGCTAGGGTAACTCACTTTGGGTCAGGGAGTACTTATAAAGGGGCTATGGTAACTCACTTAGTGTCAGGGAGTACTACTATGGGACTAGGGTAACTTACTTGCGGTCAGAGAGTACATATAAAGGGGCTAGGATAACTCACTTGGGGTCAGGGAGAACTTATAGAGGTGATATGCTAACTCACTTGGGGTCAGGGAGTACTTATATGGGACTAGGGTAACTCACTTGGGGCCAGGGTGTGCTTATAAAGGGGCTAGGGTAACTCACTTGGGGTCAGGGAGTACATATAAAGGTGCTATGGTAACTCACTTGGGGTCAGGCAGTACTTTTATGGGACTAGGGTAACTCACTTGGGGTCAGGGAGTACATGTAAAGGGGCTATGGTAACTCACTTGGGGTCAGGGAGTACTTATAAAGGGGCTATGGTAACTCACTTAGTGTCAGGGAGTACTACTATGGGACTAGGGTAACTTACTTGCCGTCAGAGAGTACATATAAAGGGGCTAGGATAACTCACTTGGGGTCAGGGAGTACTTATATGGGACTAGGGTAACTCACTTGGGGCCAGGGTGTTCTTATAAAGGGGCTAGGGTAACTCACTTGGGGTCAGGGAGTACATATAAAGGTGCTAAGGTAACTCACTTGTGGTCAGGGAGTACTTTTATGGGACTAGGGTAACTCACTTGGGGTCAGGGAGTACATATAAAGGGGCTATGGTAACTCACTTGGGGTCAGGGAGTACTTATAAAGGGGCAATGGTAACTCACTTGGGGTCAGGGAGTACATTTATGGGACTAGGGTAACTTACTTGCGGTCAGAGGGTACATATAAAGGGACTATGATAACTCACTTGGGGTCAGGGAGTACTACTATGGGACCAGGGTAACTCACTTGGGGTCAGGGAGTACTACTATGGGACCAGGGTAACTCACTTGCGGTCAGAGAGTACATATAAAGTGGCTAGGGTAACTCACTTGGGGTCAGGGAGTACATATAAAGGGGCTATGGTAACTCACTTGGGGTCAGGGAGTACTTATAAAGGGGCTACGGTAACTCACTTGGGGTCAGGGAGTACTTATAAAGGGGTTAGAATAACTTACTTGCGGTCAGAGAGTACATATTAAGGGGCTAGGATAACTCACTTGAAGTCAGGGAGTACTTATAAAGGGTCTAGGGTAACTCACTTAGTGTCAGGGAGTACTACTATGGGACTAGGGTAACTTACTTGCGGTCAGAGAGTACATATAAAGGGGCTAGATTAACTCACTTGGGGTCAGGGAGTACTTATAAAGGGGCTATGGTAACTCACTTGGGGTCAGGGAGTAATTATATGAGACTAGGGTAACACACTTGGGGTCAGGGAGTACTAATAAAGGGGTTAGATTAACTCACTTGCGTTCAGAGAGTACATATAAAGGGGCTGGGATAACTCACTTGGGGTCAGGGAGTACTTATAAGGGGGCTATGGTAACTCACTTGGGGTCAGGAAGTACTTCTATGGGATTAGGGTAACACACTTGGGGTCAGGGAGTACTTTTATGGGACTAGGGTAACTCACTTGGGGTCAGGGAGTACTACTATGGGACTAGGGTAACTTACTTGCGGTCAGAGAGTAGATATAAAGGGGCTAGGATAACTCACTTAGGGTCAGGGAGAACTTATAGAGGTGATATGCTAACTCACTTGGGGTCAGGGAGTACTTATATGGGACTAGGGTAACTCACTTGGGGCCAGGGTGTACTTTATAAAGGGGCTAGGGTAACTCACTTGGGGTCAGGGAGTACATATAAAGGGGCTATGGTAACTCACTTGGGGTCAGTGAGTACTTAAAAAGGGGCTATGGTAACTCACTTGGGGTCAGGGAGTACTTCTATGGGACTAGAGTAACTCACTTAGTGTCAGGGAGTACTACTATGGGACTAGGGTAACTTACTTGCGGTCAGAGAGTACATATAAAGGGGCTAGGATAACTCACTTGGGGTCAGGGAGAACTTATAGAGGTGATATGCTAACTCACTTGGGGTCAGGGAGTACTTATATGGGACTAGGGTAACTCACTTGGGGCCAGGGTGTGCTTATAAAGGGGCTAGGGTAATTCACTTGGGGTCAGGGAGTACATATAAAGGTGCTATGGTAACTCACATGGGGTCAGGGAGTACTTTTATGGGACTAGGGTAACTCACTTGGGGTCAGGGAGTACATATAAAGGGGCTATGGTAACTCACTTGGGGTCAGGGAGTACTTATAAAGGGGCAATGGTAACTCACTTGGGGTCAGGGAGTACATTTATGGGACTAGGGTAACTTACTTGCGGTCAGAGGGTACATATAAAGGGACTATGATAACTCACTTGGGGTCAGGGAGTACTTATATGAGACTAGGGTAACACACATGGGGTCAGGGAGTACTAATAAAGGTGATATGGTAAATCACTTGGGGTCAGGGAGTACTTATAAAGGGGCTAGGATAACTTTCTTGGGGTCAGGGAGTACATATAAAGGGGCTATGGTAACTCACTTGGGGTCAGTGAGTACTTAAAAAGGGGCTATGGTAACTCACTTGGGGTCAGGGAGTACTTCTATGGGACTAGAGTAACTCACTTGCCGCCAGAGAGTACATATAAAGGGGCTAGGGTAACTCACTTGGGGTCAGGGAGTGCATATAAAGGGGCTATGGTAACTCACTTGGATTCTGGGAGTACTTATATGGGACCAGGGTAACTCACTTGGGGCCAGGGTGTACTTTATAAAGGGGCTAGGATAACTCACTTGGGGTCAGGGAGAACTTATAAAGGTGATATGGTAAATCACTTGGGGTCAGGGAGTACTTATAAAGGGGCTAGGATAACTTTCTTGGGGTCAGGGAGTACATATAAAGGGGCTATGGTAACTCACTTGGGGTCAGTGAGTACTTAAAAAGGGGCTATGGTAACTCACTTGGGGTCAGGGAGTACTTCTATGGGACTAGAGTAACTCACTTGCCGCCAGAGAGTACATATAAAGGGGCTAGATTAACTCACTTGGGGTCAGGGAGTACTTATAAAGGGGCTATGGTAACTCACTTGGGGTCAGGGAGTACTTATATGAGACTAGGGTAACACACATGGGGTCAGGGAGTACTAATAAAGGGCTTAGATTAACTCACTTGCGGTCAGAGAGTACATATAAAGGGGCTGGGATAACTCACTTGGGGTCAGGGAGTACTTATAAGGGGGCTATGGTAACTCACTTGGGGTCAGGAAGTACTTCCATGGGATTAGGGTAACTCACTTGGGGTCAGGGAGTACTTTTATGGGACTAGGGTAACTCACTTGGGGTCAGGGAGTACATATATAGGGGCTAGGGTAACTCTCTTGGGGTCAGTGAGTTCTACTATGGGACTAGGGTAATTCACTTGCGGTCAGAGAGTATATATAAAGGGGCTATGGTAACTCACTTGGGGTCAGGGAGTACTACTATGGGACTAGGGTAACTTACTTGCGGTCAGAGAGTACATATAAAGGGGCTAGGATAACTCACTTGGGGTCAGTGAGTACTTATAAATGGACTAGGGTAACTCATTTGGAGTCTGGGAGTACATATAAAGGGGCTAGGATAACACACTTGGGGTCAGGGAGTACTTATAAAGGGGCTATGGTAACTCATTTGGGGTCAGGGAGTACTTATAAAGGGGCTATGGTAACTCACTTGGGGTCAGGGAGTACTTATAAAGGGGCTATGGTAACTCACTTAGTGTCAGGGAGTACTACTATGGGACTAGGGTAACTTACTTGCGGTCAGAGAGTACATATAAAGGGGCTAGGATAACTCACTTGGGGTCAGGGAGAACTTATAGAGGTGATATGCTAACTCACTTGGGGTCAGGGAGTACTTATATGGGACTTGGGTAACTCACTTGGGGCCAGGGTGTGCTTATAAAGGGGCTAGGGTAACTTACTTGGGGTCAGGGAGTACATATAAAGGTGCTATGGTAACTCACATGGGGTCAGGGAGTACTTTTATGGGACTAGGGTAACTCACTTGGGGTCAGGAAGTACATATAAAGGGGCTATGGTAACTCACTTGGGGTCAGGGAGTACTTATAAAGGGGCTATGGTAACTCACTTAGTGTCAGGGAGTACTACTATGGGACTAGGGTAACTTACTTGCCGTCAGAGAGTACATATAAAGGGGCTAGGATAACTCACTTGGGGTCATGGAGTACTACTATGGGACTAGGGTAACTTACTTGCGGTCAGAGAGTACATATAAAGGGGCTAGGATAACTCACTTGGAGTCAGGGTGTACTTATAAAGCTGATATGGTAACTCACTTGGGGCCAGGGTGTACTTTATAAAGGGGCTAGGGTAACTCACTTGGGGTCAGGGAGTACATATAAGGGGGCTATGGTAACTCACTTGGGGTCAGGGAGTACTACTATGGGACTAGGGTAACTTACTTGCGGTCAGAGAGTAAATATAAAGGGGCTAGGATAACTCACTTGGGGTCAGGGAGAACTTATAAAGGTGATATGGTAAATCACTTGGGGTCAGGGAGTACTTATATGGGACCAGGGTAACTCACTTGGGGCCAGGGTGTACTTTATAAAGGGGCTAGGGTAACTCACTTGGGGTCAGGGAGTACATATAAAGGGGCTATGGTAACTCACTTGGGGTCAGTGAGTACTTAAAAAGGGGCTATGGTAACTCACTTGGGGTCAGGGAGTACTTATAAAGGGGCTATGGTAACTCACTTAGTGTCAGGGAGTACTACTATGGGACTAGGGTAACTTACTTGCCGTCAGAGAGTACATATAAAGGGGCTAGGATAACTCACTTGGGGTCATGGAGTACTACTATGGGACTAGGGTAACTTACTTGCGGTCAGAGAGTAAATATAAAGGGGCTAGGGTAACTCACTTGGGGTCAGGGAGTACATATAAGGGGGCTATGGTAACTCACTTGGGGTCAGGGAGTACATATAAGGGGGCTATGGTAACTCACTTGGGGTCAGGGAGTACTACTTTGGGACTAGGGTAACTTACTTGCGGTCAGAGAGTAAATATAAAGGGGCTAGGATAACTCACTTGGGGTCAGGGAGAACTTATAAAGGTGATATGGTAAATCACTTGGGGTCAGGGAGTACTTATATGGGACCAGGGTAACTCACTTGGGGCCAGGGTGTACTTTATAAAGGGGCTAGGGTAACTCACTTGGGGTCAGGGAGTACATATAAAGGGGCTATGGTAACTCACTTGGGGTCAGTGAGTACTTAAAAAGGGGCTATGGTAACTCACTTGGGGTCAGGGAGTACTTCTATGGGACTAGAGTAACTCACTTACCGCCAGAGAGTACATATAAAGGGGCTAGATTAACTCACTTGGGGTCAGGGAGTACTTATAAAGGGGCTGGGGTAACTCACTTGGGGACAGGGAGTACATATAAAGGGGCTATGGTAACTCACTTGGGGTCAGGGAGTACTAGTATGGGACTAGGGTAACTCACTTGCGGTCAGAGAGTACATATAAAAAGTCTAGGATAACTCACTTGGGGTCAGTGAGTACTTATAAATGGGCTAGGGTAACTCATTTGGAGTCTGGGAGTACATATAAAGGGGCTATGGTAACTCACTTGGGGTCAGGGAGTACTTATAAAGGGGCTATGGTAACTCACTTAGTGTCAGGGAGTACTACTATGGGACTAGGGTAACTTACTTGCGGTCAGAGAGTACATATAAAGGGGCTAGGATAACTCACTTGGGGTCAGGGAGAACTTATAGAGGTGATATGCTAACTCACTTGGGGTCAGGGAGTACTTATATGGGACTAGGGTAACTCACTTGGGGCCAGGGTGTGCTTATAAAGGGGCTAGGGTAACTCACTTGGGGTCAGGGAGTACATATAAAGGTGCTATGGTAACTCACTTGGGGTCAGGCAGTACTTTTATGGGACTAGGGTAACTCACTTGGGGTCAGGGAGTACATGTAAAGGGGCTATGGTAACTCACTTGGGGTCAGGGAGTACTTATAAAGGGGCTATGGTAACTCACTTAGTGTCAGGGAGTACATTTATGGGACTAGGGTAACTTACTTGCGGTCAGAGGGTACATATAAAGGGACTATGATAACTCACTTGGGGTCAGGGAGTACTACTATGGGACCAGGGTAACTCACTTGGGGTCAGGGAGTACTACTATGGGACCAGGGTAACTCACTTGCGGTCAGAGAGTACATATAAAGTGGCTAGGGTAACTCACTTGGGGTCAGGGAGTACATATAAAGGGGCTATGGTAACTCACTTGGGGTCAGGGAGTACTTATAAAGGGGCTACAGTAACTCACTTGGGGTCAGGGAGTACTTATAAAGGGGTTAGAATAACTTACTTGCGGTCAGAGAGTACATATTAAGGGGCTAGGATAACTCACTTGAAGTCAGGGAGTACTTATAAAGGGTCTAGGGTAACTCACTTAGTGTCAGGGAGTACTACTATGGGACTAGGGTAACTTACTTGCGGTCAGAGAGTACATATAAAGGGGCTAGATTAACTCACTTGGGGTCAGGGAGTACTTATAAAGGGCCTATGGTAACTCACTTGGGGTCAGGGAGTACTTATATGAGACTAGGGTAACACACTTGGGGTCAGGGAGTACTAATAAAGGGGTTAGATTAACTCACTTGCGTTCAGAGAGTACATATAAAGGGGCTGGGATAACTCACTTGGGGTCAGGGAGTACTTATAAGGGGGCTATGGTAACTCACTTGGGGTCAGGAAGTACTTCTATGGGATTAGGGTAACACACTTGGGGTCAGGGAGTACTTTTATGGGACTAGGGTAACTCACTTGGGGTCAGGGAGTACTTATATAGGGGCTAGGGTAACTCTCTTGGGGTCAGTGAGTTCTACTATGGGACTAGGGTAATTCACTTGCGGTCAGAGAGTATATATAAAGGGGCTATGGTAACTCACTTGGGGTCAGGGAGTACTACTATGGGACTAGGGTAACTTACTTGCGGTCAGAGAGTACATATAAAGGGGCTAGGATAACTCACTTAGGGTCAGGGAGAACTTATAGAGGTGATATGCTAACTCACTTGGGGTCAGGGAGTACTTATATGGGACTAGGGTAACTCACTTGGGGCCAGGGTGTACTTTATAAAGGGGCTAGGGTAACTCACTTTGGGTCAGGGAGTACTTATAAAGGGGCTATGGTAACTCACTTAGTGTCAGGGAGTACTACTATGGGACTAGGGTAACTTACTTGCGGTCAGAGAGTACATATAAAGGGGCTAGGATAACTCACTTGGGGTCAGGGAGAACTTATAGAGGTGATATGCTAACTCACTTGGGGTCAGGGAGTACTTATATGGGACTAGGGTAACTCACTTGGGGCCAGGGTGTGCTTATAAAGGGGCTAGGGTAACTCACTTGGGGTCAGGGAGTACATATAAAGGTGCTATGGTAACTCACTTGGGGTCAGGCAGTACTTTTATGGGACTAGGGTAACTCACTTGGGGTCAGGGAGTACATGTAAAGGGGCTATGGTAACTCACTTGGGGTCAGGGAGTACTTATAAAGGGGCTATGGTAACTCACTTAGTGTCAGGGAGTACTACTATGGGACTAGGGTAACTTACTTGCCGTCAGAGAGTACATATAAAGGGGCTAGGATAACTCACTTGGGGTCAGGGAGTACTTATATGGGACTAGGGTAACTCACTTGGGGCCAGGGTGTTCTTATAAAGGGGCTAGGGTAACTCACTTGGGGTCAGGGAGTACATATAAAGGTGCTAAGGTAACTCACTTGTGGTCAGGGAGTACTTTTATGGGACTAGGGTAACTCACTTGGGGTCAGGGAGTACATATAAAGGGGCTATGGTAACTCACTTGGGGTCAGGGAGTACTTATAAAGGGGCAATGGTAACTCACTTGGGGTCAGGGAGTACATTTATGGGACTAGGGTAACTTACTTGCGGTCAGAGGGTACATATAAAGGGACTATGATAACTCACTTGGGGTCAGGGAGTACTACTATGGGACCAGGGTAACTCACTTGGGGTCAGGGAGTACTACTATGGGACCAGGGTAACTCACTTGCGGTCAGAGAGTACATATAAAGTGGCTAGGGTAACTCACTTGGGGTCAGGGAGTACATATAAAGGGGCTATGGTAACTCACTTGGGGTCAGGGAGTACTTATAAAGGGGCTACGGTAACTCACTTGGGGTCAGGGAGTACTTATAAAGGGGTTAGAATAACTTACTTGCGGTCAGAGAGTACATATTAAGGGGCTAGGATAACTCACTTGAAGTCAGGGAGTACTTATAAAGGGTCTAGGGTAACTCACTTAGTGTCAGGGAGTACTACTATGGGACTAGGGTAACTTACTTGCGGTCAGAGAGTACATATAAAGGGGCTAGATTAACTCACTTGGGGTCAGGGAGTACTTATAAAGGGGCTATGGTAACTCACTTGGGGTCAGGGAGTAATTATATGAGACTAGGGTAACACACTTGGGGTCAGGGAGTACTAATAAAGGGGTTAGATTAACTCACTTGCGTTCAGAGAGTACATATAAAGGGGCTGGGATAACTCACTTGGGGTCAGGGAGTACTTATAAGGGGGCTATGGTAACTCACTTGGGGTCAGGAAGTACTTCTATGGGATTAGGGTAACACACTTGGGGTCAGGGAGTACTTTTATGGGACTAGGGTAACTCACTTGGGGTCAGGGAGTACTACTATGGGACTAGGGTAACTTACTTGCGGTCAGAGAGTAGATATAAAGGGGCTAGGATAACTCACTTAGGGTCAGGGAGAACTTATAGAGGTGATATGCTAACTCACTTGGGGTCAGGGAGTACTTATATGGGACTAGGGTAACTCACTTGGGGCCAGGGTGTACTTTATAAAGGGGCTAGGGTAACTCACTTGGGGTCAGGGAGTACATATAAAGGGGCTATGGTAACTCACTTGGGGTCAGTGAGTACTTAAAAAGGGGCTATGGTAACTCACTTGGGGTCAGGGAGTACTTCTATGGGACTAGAGTAACTCACTTAGTGTCAGGGAGTACTACTATGGGACTAGGGTAACTTACTTGCGGTCAGAGAGTACATATAAAGGGGCTAGGATAACTCACTTGGGGTCAGGGAGAACTTATAGAGGTGATATGCTAACTCACTTGGGGTCAGGGAGTACTTATATGGGACTAGGGTAACTCACTTGGGGCCAGGGTGTGCTTATAAAGGGGCTAGGGTAATTCACTTGGGGTCAGGGAGTACATATAAAGGTGCTATGGTAACTCACATGGGGTCAGGGAGTACTTTTATGGGACTAGGGTAACTCACTTGGGGTCAGGGAGTACATATAAAGGGGCTATGGTAACTCACTTGGGGTCAGGGAGTACTTATAAAGGGGCAATGGTAACTCACTTGGGGTCAGGGAGTACATTTATGGGACTAGGGTAACTTACTTGCGGTCAGAGGGTACATATAAAGGGACTATGATAACTCACTTGGGGTCAGGGAGTACTACTATGGGACAAGGGTAACTCACTTGGGGTCAGGGAGTACTACTATGGGACCAGGGTAACTCACTTGCGGTCAGAGAGTACATATAAAGTGGCTAGATTAACTCACTTGGGGTCAGGGAGTACTTATAAAGGGGCTATGGTAACTCACTTGGGGTCAGGGAGTAATTATATGAGACTAGGGTAACACACTTGGGGTCAGGGAGTACTAATAAAGGGGTTAGATTAACTCACTTGCGTTCAGAGAGTACATATAAAGGGGCTGGGATAACTCACTTGGGGTCAGGGAGTACTTATAAGGGGGCTATGGTAACTCACTTGGGGTCAGGAAGTACTTCTATGGGATTAGGGTAACACACTTGGGGTCAGGGAGTACTTTTATGGGACTAGGGTAACTCACTTGGGGTCAGGGAGTACTACTATGGGACTAGGGTAACTTACTTGCGGTCAGAGAGTACATATAAAGGGGCTAGGATAACTCACTTGGGGTCAGGGAGAACTTATAGAGGTGATATGCTAACTCACTTGGGGTCAGGGAGTACTTATATGGGACTAGGGTAACTCACTTGGGGCCAGGGTGTGCTTATAAAGGGGCTAGGGTAATTCACTTGGGGTCAGGGAGTACATATAAAGGTGCTATGGTAACTCACATGGGGTCAGGGAGTACTTTTATGGGACTAGGGTAACTCACTTGGGGTCAGGGAGTACATATAAAGGGGCTATGGTAACTCACTTGGGGTCAGGGAGTACTTATAAAGGGGCAATGGTAACTCACTTGGGGTCAGGGAGTACATTTATGGGACTAGGGTAACTTACTTGCGGTCAGAGGGTACATATAAAGGGACTATGATAACTCACTTGGGGTCAGGGAGTACTACTATGGGACCAGGGTAACTCACTTGGGGTCAGGGAGTACTACTATGGGACCAGGGTAACTCACTTGCGGTCAGAGAGTACATATAAAGTGGCTAGGGTAACTCACTTGGGGTCAGGGAGTACATATAAAGGGGCTATGGTAACTCAATTGGGGTCAGGGAGTACTTATAAAGGGGCTACGGTAACTCACTTGGGGTCAGGGAGTACTTATAAAGGGGTTAGAATAACTTACTTGCGGTCAGAGAGTACATATTAAGGGGCTAGGATAACTCACTTGAAGTCAGGGAGTACTTATAAAGGGTCTAGGGTAACTCACTTAGTGTCAGGGAGTACTACTATGGGACTAGGGTAACTTACTTGCGGTCAGAGAGTACATATAAAGGGGCTAGATTAACTCACTTGGGGTCAGGGAGTACTTATAAAGGGGCTATGGTAACTCACTTGGGGTCAGGGAGTAATTATATGAGACTAGGGTAACACACTTGGGGTCAGGGAGTACTAATAAAGGGGTTAGATTAACTCACTTGCGTTCAGAGAGTACATATAAAGGGGCTGGGATAACTCACTTGGGGTCAGGGAGTACATATAAAGGGGCTATGGTAACTCACTTGGGGTCAGGGAGTACTTATAAAGGGGCTACGGTAACTCACTTGGGGTCAGGGAGTACTTATAAAGGGGTTAGAATAACTTACTTGCGGTCAGAGAGTACATATTAAGGGGCTAGGATAACTCACTTGAAGTCAGGGAGTACTTATAAAGGGTCTAGGGTAACTCACTTAGTGTCAGGGAGTACTACTATGGGACTAGGGTAACTTACTTGCGGTCAGAGAGTACATATAAAGGGGCTAGATTAACTCACTTGGGGTCAGGGAGTACTTATAAAGGGGCTATGGTAACTCACTTGGGGTCAGGGAGTAATTATATGAGACTAGGGTAACACACTTGGGGTCAGGGAGTACTAATAAAGGGGTTAGATTAACTCACTTGCGTTCAGAGAGTACATATAAAGGGGCTGGGATAACTCACTTGGGGTCAGGGAGTACTTATAAGGGGGCTATGGTAACTCACTTGGGGTCAGGAAGTACTTCTATGGGATTAGGGTAACACACTTGGGGTCAGGGTGTACTTTTATGGGACTAGGGTAACTCACTTGGGGTCAGGGAGTACTACTATGGGACTAGGGTAACTTACTTGCGGTCAGAGAGTAGATATAAAGGGGCTAGGATAACTCACTTAGGGTCAGGGAGAACTTATAGAGGTGATATGCTAACTCACTTGGGGTCAGGGAGTACTTATATGGGACTAGGGTAACTCACTTGGGGCCAGGGTGTACTTTATAAAGGGGCTAGGGTAACTCACTTGGGGTCAGGGAGTACATATAAAGGGGCTATGGTAACTCACTTGGGGTCAGTGAGTACTTAAAAAGGGGCTATGGTAACTCACTTGGGGTCAGGGAGTACTTCTATGGGACTAGAGTAACTCACTTAGTGTCAGGGAGTACTACTATGGGACTAGGGTAACTTACTTGCGGTCAGAGAGTACATATAAAGGGGCTAGGATAACTCACTTGGGGTCAGGGAGAACTTATAGAGGTGATATGCTAACTCACTTGGGGTCAGGGAGTACTTATATGGGACTAGGGTAACTCACTTGGGGCCAGGGTGTGCTTATAAAGGGGCTAGGGTAATTCACTTGGGGTCAGGGAGTACATATAAAGGTGCTATGGTAACTCACATGGGGTCAGGGAGTACTTTTATGGGACTAGGGTAACTCACTTGGGGTCAGGGAGTACATATAAAGGGGCTATGGTAACTCACTTGGGGTCAGGGAGTACTTATAAAGGGGCAATGGTAACTCACTTGGGGTCAGGGAGTACATTTATGGGACTAGGGTAACTTACTTGCGGTCAGAGGGTACATATAAAGGGACTATGATAACTCACTTGGGGTCAGGGAGTACTACTATGGGACCAGGGTAACTCACTTGGGGTCAGGGAGTACTACTATGGGACCAGGGTAACTCACTTGCGGTCAGAGAGTACATATAAAGTGGCTAGATTAACTCACTTGGGGTCAGGGAGTACTTATAAAGGGGCTATGGTAACTCACTTGGGGTCAGGGAGTAATTATATGAGACTAGGGTAACACACTTGGGGTCAGGGAGTACTAATAAAGGGGTTAGATTAACTCACTTGCGTTCAGAGAGTACATATAAAGGGGCTGGGATAACTCACTTGGGGTCAGGGAGTACTTATAAGGGGGCTATGGTAACTCACTTGGGGTCAGGAAGTACTTCTATGGGATTAGGGTAACACACTTGGGGTCAGGGAGTACTTTTATGGGACTAGGGTAACTCACTTGGGGTCAGGGAGTACTACTATGGGACTAGGGTAACTTACTTGCGGTCAGAGAGTACATATAAAGGGGCTAGGATAACTCACTTGGGGTCAGGGAGAACTTATAGAGGTGATATGCTAACTCACTTGGGGTCAGGGAGTACTTATATGGGACTAGGGTAACTCACTTGGGGCCAGGGTGTGCTTATAAAGGGGCTAGGGTAATTCACTTGGGGTCAGGGAGTACATATAAAGGTGCTATGGTAACTCACATGGGGTCAGGGAGTACTTTTATGGGACTAGGGTAACTCACTTGGGGTCAGGGAGTACATATAAAGGGGCTATGGTAACTCACTTGGGGTCAGGGAGTACTTATAAAGGGGCAATGGTAACTCACTTGGGGTCAGGGAGTACATTTATGGGACTAGGGTAACTTACTTGCGGTCAGAGGGTACATATAAAGGGACTATGATAACTCACTTGGGGTCAGGGAGTACTACTATGGGACCAGGGTAACTCACTTGGGGTCAGGGAGTACTACTATGGGACCAGGGTAACTCACTTGCGGTCAGAGAGTACATATAAAGTGGCTAGGGTAACTCACTTGGGGTCAGGGAGTACATATAAAGGGGCTATGGTAACTCACTTGGGGTCAGGGAGTACTTATAAAGGGGCTATGGTAACTCACTTGGGGTCAGGGAGTAATTATATGAGACTAGGGTAACACACTTGGGGTCAGGGAGTACTAATAAAGGGGTTAGATTAACTCACTTGCGTTCAGAGAGTACATATAAAGGGGCTGGGATAACTCACTTGGGGTCAGGGAGTACTTATAAGGGGGCTATGGTAACTCACTTGGGGTCAGGAAGTACTTCTATGGGATTAGGGTAACACACTTGGGGTCAGGGAGTACTTTTATGGGACTAGGGTAACTCACTTGGGGTCAGGGAGTACTACTATGGGACTAGGGTAACTTACTTGCGGTCAGAGAGTACATATAAAGGGGCTAGGATAACTCACTTAGGGTCAGGGAGAACTTATAGAGGTGATATGCTAACTCACTTGGGGTCAGGGAGTACTTATATGGGACTAGGGTAACTCACTTGGGGCCAGGGTGTACTTTATAAAGGGGCTAGGGTAACTCACTTGGGGTCAGGGAGTACATATAAAGGGGCTATGGTAACTCACTTGGGGTCAGTGAGTACTTAAAAAGGGGCTATGGTAACTCACTTGGGGTCAGGGAGTACTTCTATGGGACTAGAGTAACTCACTTAGTGTCAGGGAGTACTACTATGGGACTAGGGTAACTTACTTGCGGTCAGAGAGTACATATAAAGGGGCTAGGATAACTCACTTGGGGTCAGGGAGAACTTATAGAGGTGATATGCTAACTCACTTGGGGTCAGGGAGTACTTATATGGGACTTGGGTAACTCACTTGGGGCCAGGGTGTGCTTATAAAGGGGCTAGGGTAACTTACTTGGGGTCAGGGAGTACATATAAAGGTGCTATGGTAACTCACATGGGGTCAGGGAGTACTTTTATGGGACTAGGGTAACTCACTTGGGGTCAGGAAGTACATATAAAGGGGCTATGGTAACTCACTTGGGGTCAGGGAGTACTTATAAAGGGGCTATGGTAACTCACTTAGTGTCAGGGAGTACTACTATGGGACTAGGGTAACTTACTTGCCGTCAGAGAGTACATATAAAGGGGCTAGGATAACTCACTTGGGGTCATGGAGTACTACTATGGGACTAGGGTAACTTACTTGCGGTCAGAGAGTACATATAAAGGGGCTAGGATAACTCACTTGGGGTCAGGGTGTACTTATAAAGCTGATATGGTAACTCACTTGGGGCCAGGGTGTACTTTATAAAGGGGCTAGGGTAACTCACTTGGGGTCAGGGAGTACATATAAGGGGGCTATGGTAACTCACTTGGGGTCAGGGAGTACTACTATGGGACTAGGGTAACTTACTTGCGGTCAGAGAGTAAATATAAAGGGGCTAGGATAACTCACTTGGGGTCAGGGAGAACTTATAAAGGTGATATGGTAAATCACTTGGGGTCAGGGAGTACTTATATGGGACCAGGGTAACTCACTTGGGGCCAGGGTGTACTTTATAAAGGGGCTAGGGTAACTCACTTGGGGTCAGGGAGTACATATAAAGGGGCTATGGTAACTCACTTGGGGTCAGTGAGTACTTAAAAAGGGGCTATGGTAACTCACTTGGGGTCAGGGAGTACTTATAAAGGGGCTATGGTAACTCACTTAGTGTCAGGGAGTACTACTATGGGACTAGGGTAACTTACTTGCCGTCAGAGAGTACATATAAAGGGGCTAGGATAACTCACTTGGGGTCATGGAGTACTACTATGGGACTAGGGTAACTTACTTGCGGTCAGAGAGTACATATTAAGGGGCTAGGGTAACTCACTTGGGGTCAGGGAGTACTTATAAAGCTGATATGGTAACTCACTTGGGGCCAGGGTGTACTTTATAAAGGGGCTAGGGTAACTCACTTGGGGTCAGGGAGTGCATATAAGGGGGCTATGGTAACTCACTTGGGGTCAGGGAGTACTACTATGGGACTAGGGTAACTTACTTGCGGTCAGAGAGTAAATATAAAGGGGCTAGGGTAACTCACTTGGGGTCAGGGAGTACATATAAGGGGGCTATGGTAACTCACTTGGGGTCAGGGAGTACATATAAGGGGGCTATGGTAACTCACTTGGGGTCAGGGAGTACTACTTTGGGACTAGGGTAACTTACTTGCGGTCAGAGAGTAAATATAAAGGGGCTAGGATAACTCACTTGGGGTCAGGGAGAACTTATAAAGGTGATATGGTAAATCACTTGGGGTCAGGGAGTACTTATATGGGACCAGGGTAACTCACTTGGGGCCAGGGTGTACTTTATAAAGGGGCTAGGGTAACTCACTTGGGGTCAGGGAGTACATATAAAGGGGCTATGGTAACTCACTTGGGGTCAGTGAGTACTTAAAAAGGGGCTATGGTAACTCACTTGGGGTCAGGGAGTACTTCTATGGGACTAGAGTAACTCACTTACCGCCAGAGAGTACATATAAAGGGGCTAGATTAACTCACTTGGGGTCAGGGAGTACTTATAAAGGGGCTGGGGTAACTCACTTGGGGACAGGGAGTACATATAAAGGGGCTATGGTAACTCACTTGGGGTCAGGGAGTACTAGTATGGGACTAGGGTAACTCACTTGCGGTCAGAGAGTACATATAAAAAGTCTAGGATAACTCACTTGGGGTCAGTGAGTACTTATAAATGGGCTAGGGTAACTCATTTGGAGTCTGGGAGTACATATAAAGGGGCTATGGTAACTCACTTGGGGTCAGGGAGTACTTATAAAGGGGCTATGGTAACTCACTTAGTGTCAGGGAGTACTACTATGGGACTAGGGTAACTTACTTGCGGTCAGAGAGTACATATAAAGGGGCTAGGATAACTCACTTGGGGTCAGGGAGAACTTATAGAGGTGATATGCTAACTCACTTGGGGTCAGGGAGTACTTATATGGGACTAGGGTAACTCACTTGGGGCCAGGGTGTGCTTATAAAGGGGCTAGGGTAACTCACTTGGGGTCAGGGAGTACATATAAAGGTGCTATGGTAACTCACTTGGGGTCAGGCAGTACTTTTATGGGACTAGGGTAACTCACTTGGGGTCAGGGAGTACATGTAAAGGGGCTATGGTAACTCACTTGGGGTCAGGGAGTACTTATAAAGGGGCTATGGTAACTCACTTAGTGTCAGGGAGTACATTTATGGGACTAGGGTAACTTACTTGCGGTCAGAGGGTACATATAAAGGGACTATGATAACTCACTTGGGGTCAGGGAGTACTACTATGGGACCAGGGTAACTCACTTGGGGTCAGGGAGTACTACTATGGGACCAGGGTAACTCACTTGCGGTCAGAGAGTACATATAAAGTGGCTAGGGTAACTCACTTGGGGTCAGGGAGTACATATAAAGGGGCTATGGTAACTCACTTGGGGTCAGGGAGTACTTATAAAGGGGCTACAGTAACTCACTTGGGGTCAGGGAGTACTTATAAAGGGGTTAGAATAACTTACTTGCGGTCAGAGAGTACATATTAAGGGGCTAGGATAACTCACTTGAAGTCAGGGAGTACTTATAAAGGGTCTAGGGTAACTCACTTAGTGTCAGGGAGTACTACTATGGGACTAGGGTAACTTACTTGCGGTCAGAGAGTACATATAAAGGGGCTAGATTAACTCACTTGGGGTCAGGGAGTACTTATAAAGGGCCTATGGTAACTCACTTGGGGTCAGGGAGTACTTATATGAGACTAGGGTAACACACTTGGGGTCAGGGAGTACTAATAAAGGGGTTAGATTAACTCACTTGCGTTCAGAGAGTACATATAAAGGGGCTGGGATAACTCACTTGGGGTCAGGGAGTACTTATAAGGGGGCTATGGTAACTCACTTGGGGTCAGGAAGTACTTCTATGGGATTAGGGTAACACACTTGGGGTCAGGGAGTACTTTTATGGGACTAGGGTAACTCACTTGGGGTCAGGGAGTACTTATATAGGGGCTAGGGTAACTCTCTTGGGGTCAGTGAGTTCTACTATGGGACTAGGGTAATTCACTTGCGGTCAGAGAGTATATATAAAGGGGCTATGGTAACTCACTTGGGGTCAGGGAGTACTACTATGGGACTAGGGTAACTTACTTGCGGTCAGAGAGTACATATAAAGGGGCTAGGATAACTCACTTAGGGTCAGGGAGAACTTATAGAGGTGATATGCTAACTCACTTGGGGTCAGGGAGTACTTATATGGGACTAGGGTAACTCACTTGGGGCCAGGGTGTACTTTATAAAGGGGCTAGGGTAACTCACTTTGGGTCAGGGAGTACTTATAAAGGGGCTATGGTAACTCACTTAGTGTCAGGGAGTACTACTATGGGACTAGGGTAACTTACTTGCGGTCAGAGAGTACATATAAAGGGGCTAGGATAACTCACTTGGGGTCAGGGAGAACTTATAGAGGTGATATGCTAACTCACTTGGGGTCAGGGAGTACTTATATGGGACTAGGGTAACTCACTTGGGGCCAGGGTGTGCTTATAAAGGGGCTAGGGTAACTCACTTGGGGTCAGGGAGTACATATAAAGGTGCTATGGTAACTCACTTGGGGTCAGGCAGTACTTTTATGGGACTAGGGTAACTCACTTGGGGTCAGGGAGTACATGTAAAGGGGCTATGGTAACTCACTTGGGGTCAGGGAGTACTTATAAAGGGGCTATGGTAACTCACTTAGTGTCAGGGAGTACTACTATGGGACTAGGGTAACTTACTTGCCGTCAGAGAGTACATATAAAGGGGCTAGGATAACTCACTTGGGGTCAGGGAGTACTTATATGGGACTAGGGTAACTCACTTGGGGCCAGGGTGTTCTTATAAAGGGGCTAGGGTAACTCACTTGGGGTCAGGGAGTACATATAAAGGTGCTAAGGTAACTCACTTGTGGTCAGGGAGTACTTTTATGGGACTAGGGTAACTCACTTGGGGTCAGGGAGTACATATAAAGGGGCTATGGTAACTCACTTGGGGTCAGGGAGTACTTATAAAGGGGCAATGGTAACTCACTTGGGGTCAGGGAGTACATTTATGGGACTAGGGTAACTTACTTGCGGTCAGAGGGTACATATAAAGGGACTATGATAACTCACTTGGGGTCAGGGAGTACTACTATGGGACCAGGGTAACTCACTTGGGGTCAGGGAGTACTACTATGGGACCAGGGTAACTCACTTGCGGTCAGAGAGTACATATAAAGTGGCTAGGGTAACTCACTTGGGGTCAGGGAGTACATATAAAGGGGCTATGGTAACTCACTTGGGGTCAGGGAGTACTTATAAAGGGGCTACGGTAACTCACTTGGGGTCAGGGAGTACTTATAAAGGGGTTAGAATAACTTACTTGCGGTCAGAGAGTACATATTAAGGGGCTAGGATAACTCACTTGAAGTCAGGGAGTACTTATAAAGGGTCTAGGGTAACTCACTTAGTGTCAGGGAGTACTACTATGGGACTAGGGTAACTTACTTGCGGTCAGAGAGTACATATAAAGGGGCTAGATTAACTCACTTGGGGTCAGGGAGTACATATAAGGGGGCTATGGTAACTCACTTGGGGTCAGGGAGTACTACTTTGGGACTAGGGTAACTTACTTGCGGTCAGAGAGTAAATATAAAGGGGCTAGGATAACTCACTTGGGGTCAGGGAGAACTTATAAAGGTGATATGGTAAATCACTTGGGGTCAGGGAGTACTTATATGGGACCAGGGTAACTCACTTGGGGCCAGGGTGTACTTTATAAAGGGGCTAGGGTAACTCACTTGGGGTCAGGGAGTACATATAAAGGGGCTATGGTAACTCACTTGGGGTCAGTGAGTACTTAAAAAGGGGCTATGGTAACTCACTTGGGGTCAGGGAGTACTTCTATGGGACTAGAGTAACTCACTTACCGCCAGAGAGTACATATAAAGGGGCTAGATTAACTCACTTGGGGTCAGGGAGTACTTATAAAGGGGCTGGGGTAACTCACTTGGGGACAGGGAGTACATATAAAGGGGCTATGGTAACTCACTTGGGGTCAGGGAGTACTAGTATGGGACTAGGGTAACTCACTTGCGGTCAGAGAGTACATATAAAAAGTCTAGGATAACTCACTTGGGGTCAGTGAGTACTTATAAATGGGCTAGGGTAACTCATTTGGAGTCTGGGAGTACATATAAAGGGGCTATGGTAACTCACTTGGGGTCAGGGAGTACTTATAAAGGGGCTATGGTAACTCACTTAGTGTCAGGGAGTACTACTATGGGACTAGGGTAACTTACTTGCGGTCAGAGAGTACATATAAAGGGGCTAGGATAACTCACTTGGGGTCAGGGAGAACTTATAGAGGTGATATGCTAACTCACTTGGGGTCAGGGAGTACTTATATGGGACTAGGGTAACTCACTTGGGGCCAGGGTGTGCTTATAAAGGGGCTAGGGTAACTCACTTGGGGTCAGGGAGTACATATAAAGGTGCTATGGTAACTCACTTGGGGTCAGGCAGTACTTTTATGGGACTAGGGTAACTCACTTGGGGTCAGGGAGTACATGTAAAGGGGCTATGGTAACTCACTTGGGGTCAGGGAGTACTTATAAAGGGGCTATGGTAACTCACTTAGTGTCAGGGAGTACATTTATGGGACTAGGGTAACTTACTTGCGGTCAGAGGGTACATATAAAGGGACTATGATAACTCACTTGGGGTCAGGGAGTACTACTATGGGACCAGGGTAACTCACTTGGGGTCAGGGAGTACTACTATGGGACCAGGGTAACTCACTTGCGGTCAGAGAGTACATATAAAGTGGCTAGGGTAACTCACTTGGGGTCAGGGAGTACATATAAAGGGGCTATTGTAACTCACTTGGGGTCAGGGAGTACTTATAAAGGGGCTACAGTAACTCACTTGGGGTCAGGGAGTACTTATAAAGGGGTTAGAATAACTTACTTGCGGTCAGAGAGTACATATTAAGGGGCTAGGATAACTCACTTGAAGTCAGGGAGTACTTATAAAGGGTCTAGGGTAACTCACTTAGTGTCAGGGAGTACTACTATGGGACTAGGGTAACTTACTTGCGGTCAGAGAGTACATATAAAGGGGCTAGATTAACTCACTTGGGGTCAGGGAGTACTTATAAAGGGCCTATGGTAACTCACTTGGGGTCAGGGAGTACTTATATGAGACTAGGGTAACACACTTGGGGTCAGGGAGTACTAATAAAGGGGTTAGATTAACTCACTTGCGTTCAGAGAGTACATATAAAGGGGCTGGGATAACTCACTTGGGGTCAGGGAGTACTTATAAGGGGGCTATGGTAACTCACTTGGGGTCAGGAAGTACTACTATGGGACTAGGGTAACTTACTTGCGGTCAGAGAGTACATATAAAGGGGCTAGGATAACTCACTTAGGGTCAGGGAGAACTTATAGAGGTGATATGCTAACTCACTTGGGGTCAGGGAGTACTTATATGGGACTAGGGTAACTCACTTGGGGCCAGGGTGTACTTTATAAAGGGGCTAGGGTAACTCACTTTGGGTCAGGGAGTACTTATAAAGGGGCTATGGTAACTCACTTAGTGTCAGGGAGTACTACTATGGGACTAGGGTAACTTACTTGCGGTCAGAGAGTACATATAAAGGGGCTAGGATAACTCACTTGGGGTCAGGGAGAACTTATAGAGGTGATATGCTAACTCACTTGGGGTCAGGGAGTACTTATATGGGACTAGGGTAACTCACTTGGGGCCAGGGTGTGCTTATAAAGGGGCTAGGGTAACTCACTTGGGGTCAGGGAGTACATATAAAGGTGCTATGGTAACTCACTTGGGGTCAGGCAGTACTTTTATGGGACTAGGGTAACTCACTTGGGGTCAGGGAGTACATGTAAAGGGGCTATGGTAACTCACTTGGGGTCAGGGAGTACTTATAAAGGGGCTATGGTAACTCACTTAGTGTCAGGGAGTACTACTATGGGACTAGGGTAACTTACTTGCCGTCAGAGAGTACATATAAAGGGGCTAGGATAACTCACTTGGGGTCAGGGAGTACTTATATGGGACTAGGGTAACTCACTTGGGGCCAGGGTGTTCTTATAAAGGGGCTAGGGTAACTCACTTGGGGTCAGGGAGTACATATAAAGGTGCTAAGGTAACTCACTTGTGGTCAGGGAGTACTTTTATGGGACTAGGGTAACTCACTTGGGGTCAGGGAGTACATATAAAGGGGCTATGGTAACTCACTTGGGGTCAGGGAGTACTTATAAAGGGGCAATGGTAACTCACTTGGGGTCAGGGAGTACATTTATGGGACTAGGGTAACTTACTTGCGGTCAGAGGGTACATATAAAGGGACTATGATAACTCACTTGGGGTCAGGGAGTACTACTATGGGACCAGGGTAACTCACTTGGGGTCAGGGAGTACTACTATGGGACCAGGGTAACTCACTTGCGGTCAGAGAGTACATATAAAGTGGCTAGGGTAACTCACTTGGGGTCAGGGAGTACATATAAAGGGGCTATGGTAACTCACTTGGGGTCAGGGAGTACTTATAAAGGGGCTACGGTAACTCACTTGGGGTCAGGGAGTACTTATAAAGGGGTTAGAATAACTTACTTGCGGTCAGAGAGTACATATTAAGGGGCTAGGATAACTCACTTGAAGTCAGGGAGTACTTATAAAGGGTCTAGGGTAACTCACTTAGTGTCAGGGAGTACTACTATGGGACTAGGGTAACTTACTTGCGGTCAGAGAGTACATATAAAGGGGCTAGATTAACTCACTTGGGGTCAGGGAGTACTTATAAAGGGGCTATGGTAACTCACTTGGGGTCAGGGAGTAATTATATGAGACTAGGGTAACACACTTGGGGTCAGGGAGTACTAATAAAGGGGTTAGATTAACTCACTTGCGTTCAGAGAGTACATATAAAGGGGCTGGGATAACTCACTTGGGGTCAGGGAGTACTTATAAGGGGGCTATGGTAACTCACTTGGGGTCAGGAAGTACTTCTATGGGATTAGGGTAACACACTTGGGGTCAGGGAGTACTTTTATGGGACTAGGGTAACTCACTTGGGGTCAGGGAGTACTACTATGGGACTAGGGTAACTTACTTGCGGTCAGAGAGTAGATATAAAGGGGCTAGGATAACTCACTTAGGGTCAGGGAGAACTTATAGAGGTGATATGCTAACTCACTTGGGGTCAGGGAGTACTTATATGGGACTAGGGTAACTCACTTGGGGCCAGGGTGTACTTTATAAAGGGGCTAGGGTAACTCACTTGGGGTCAGGGAGTACATATAAAGGGGCTATGGTAACTCACTTGGGGTCAGTGAGTACTTAAAAAGGGGCTATGGTAACTCACTTGGGGTCAGGGAGTACTTCTATGGGACTAGAGTAACTCACTTAGTGTCAGGGAGTACTACTATGGGACTAGGGTAACTTACTTGCGGTCAGAGAGTACATATAAAGGGGCTAGGATAACTCACTTGGGGTCAGGGAGAACTTATAGAGGTGATATGCTAACTCACTTGGGGTCAGGGAGTACTTATATGGGACTAGGGTAACTCACTTGGGGCCAGGGTGTGCTTATAAAGGGGCTAGGGTAATTCACTTGGGGTCAGGGAGTACATATAAAGGTGCTATGGTAACTCACATGGGGTCAGGGAGTACTTTTATGGGACTAGGGTAACTCACTTGGGGTCAGGGAGTACATATAAAGGGGCTATGGTAACTCACTTGGGGTCAGGGAGTACTTATAAAGGGGCAATGGTAACTCACTTGGGGTCAGGGAGTACATTTATGGGACTAGGGTAACTTACTTGCGGTCAGAGGGTACATATAAAGGGACTATGATAACTCACTTGGGGTCAGGGAGTACTACTATGGGACCAGGGTAACTCACTTGGGGTCAGGGAGTACTACTATGGGACCAGGGTAACTCACTTGCGGTCAGAGAGTACATATAAAGTGGCTAGATTAACTCACTTGGGGTCAGGGAGTACTTATAAAGGGGCTATGGTAACTCACTTGGGGTCAGGGAGTAATTATATGAGACTAGGGTAACACACTTGGGGTCAGGGAGTACTAATAAAGGGGTTAGATTAACTCACTTGCGTTCAGAGAGTACATATAAAGGGGCTGGGATAACTCACTTGGGGTCAGGGAGTACTTATAAGGGGGCTATGGTAACTCACTTGGGGTCAGGAAGTACTTCTATGGGATTAGGGTAACACACTTGGGGTCAGGGAGTACTTTTATGGGACTAGGGTAACTCACTTGGGGTCAGGGAGTACTACTATGGGACTAGGGTAACTTACTTGCGGTCAGAGAGTACATATAAAGGGGCTAGGATAACTCACTTGGGGTCAGGGAGAACTTATAGAGGTGATATGCTAACTCACTTGGGGTCAGGGAGTACTTATATGGGACTAGGGTAACTCACTTGGGGCCAGGGTGTGCTTATAAAGGGGCTAGGGTAATTCACTTGGGGTCAGGGAGTACATATAAAGGTGCTATGGTAACTCACATGGGGTCAGGGAGTACTTTTATGGGACTAGGGTAACTCACTTGGGGTCAGGGAGTACATATAAAGGGGCTATGGTAACTCACTTGGGGTCAGGGAGTACTTATAAAGGGGCAATGGTAACTCACTTGGGGTCAGGGAGTACATTTATGGGACTAGGGTAACTTACTTGCGGTCAGAGGGTACATATAAAGGGACTATGATAACTCACTTGGGGTCAGGGAGTACTACTATGGGACCAGGGTAACTCACTTGGGGTCAGGGAGTACTACTATGGGACCAGGGTAACTCACTTGCGGTCAGAGAGTACATATAAAGTGGCTAGGGTAACTCACTTGGGGTCAGGGAGTACATATAAAGGGGCTATGGTAACTCAATTGGGGTCAGGGAGTACTTATAAAGGGGCTACGGTAACTCACTTGGGGTCAGGGAGTACTTATAAAGGGGTTAGAATAACTTACTTGCGGTCAGAGAGTACATATTAAGGGGCTAGGATAACTCACTTGAAGTCAGGGAGTACTTATAAAGGGTCTAGGGTAACTCACTTAGTGTCAGGGAGTACTACTATGGGACTAGGGTAACTTACTTGCGGTCAGAGAGTACATATAAAGGGGCTAGATTAACTCACTTGGGGTCAGGGAGTACTTATAAAGGGGCTATGGTAACTCACTTGGGGTCAGGGAGTAATTATATGAGACTAGGGTAACACACTTGGGGTCAGGGAGTACTAATAAAGGGGTTAGATTAACTCACTTGCGTTCAGAGAGTACATATAAAGGGGCTGGGATAACTCACTTGGGGTCAGGGAGTACATATAAAGGGGCTATGGTAACTCACTTGGGGTCAGGGAGTACTTATAAAGGGGCTACGGTAACTCACTTGGGGTCAGGGAGTACTTATAAAGGGGTTAGAATAACTTACTTGCGGTCAGAGAGTACATATTAAGGGGCTAGGATAACTCACTTGAAGTCAGGGAGTACTTATAAAGGGTCTAGGGTAACTCACTTAGTGTCAGGGAGTACTACTATGGGACTAGGGTAACTTACTTGCGGTCAGAGAGTACATATAAAGGGGCTAGATTAACTCACTTGGGGTCAGGGAGTACTTATAAAGGGGCTATGGTAACTCACTTGGGGTCAGGGAGTAATTATATGAGACTAGGGTAACACACTTGGGGTCAGGGAGTACTAATAAAGGGGTTAGATTAACTCACTTGCGTTCAGAGAGTACATATAAAGGGGCTGGGATAACTCACTTGGGGTCAGGGAGTACTTATAAGGGGGCTATGGTAACTCACTTGGGGTCAGGAAGTACTTCTATGGGATTAGGGTAACACACTTGGGGTCAGGGTGTACTTTTATGGGACTAGGGTAACTCACTTGGGCTCAGGGAGTACTACTATGGGACTAGGGTAACTTACTTGCGGTCAGAGAGTAGATATAAAGGGGCTAGGATAACTCACTTAGGGTCAGGGAGAACTTATAGAGGTGATATGCTAACTCACTTGGGGTCAGGGAGTACTTATATGGGACTAGGGTAACTCACTTGGGGCCAGGGTGTACTTTATAAAGGGGCTAGGGTAACTCACTTGGGGTCAGGGAGTACATATAAAGGGGCTATGGTAACTCACTTGGGGTCAGTGAGTACTTAAAAAGGGGCTATGGTAACTCACTTGGGGTCAGGGAGTACTTCTATGGGACTAGAGTAACTCACTTAGTGTCAGGGAGTACTACTATGGGACTAGGGTAACTTACTTGCGGTCAGAGAGTACATATAAAGGGGCTAGGATAACTCACTTGGGGTCAGGGAGAACTTATAGAGGTGATATGCTAACTCACTTGGGGTCAGGGAGTACTTATATGGGACTAGGGTAACTCACTTGGGGCCAGGGTGTGCTTATAAAGGGGCTAGGGTAATTCACTTGGGGTCAGGGAGTACATATAAAGGTGCTATGGTAACTCACATGGGGTCAGGGAGTACTTTTATGGGACTAGGGTAACTCACTTGGGGTCAGGGAGTACATATAAAGGGGCTATGGTAACTCACTTGGGGTCAGGGAGTACTTATAAAGGGGCAATGGTAACTCACTTGGGGTCAGGGAGTACATTTATGGGACTAGGGTAACTTACTTGCGGTCAGAGGGTACATATAAAGGGACTATGATAACTCACTTGGGGTCAGGGAGTACTACTATGGGACCAGGGTAACTCACTTGGGGTCAGGGAGTACTACTATGGGACCAGGGTAACTCACTTGCGGTCAGAGAGTACATATAAAGTGGCTAGATTAACTCACTTGGGGTCAGGGAGTACTTATAAAGGGGCTATGGTAACTCACTTGGGGTCAGGGAGTAATTATATGAGACTAGGGTAACACACTTGGGGTCAGGGAGTACTAATAAAGGGGTTAGATTAACTCACTTGCGTTCAGAGAGTACATATAAAGGGGCTGGGATAACTCACTTGGGGTCAGGGAGTACTTATAAGGGGGCTATGGTAACTCACTTGGGGTCAGGAAGTACTTCTATGGGATTAGGGTAACACACTTGGGGTCAGGGAGTACTTTTATGGGACTAGGGTAACTCACTTGGGGTCAGGGAGTACTACTATGGGACTAGGGTAACTTACTTGCGGTCAGAGAGTACATATAAAGGGGCTAGGATAACTCACTTGGGGTCAGGGAGAACTTATAGAGGTGATATGCTAACTCACTTGGGGTCAGGGAGTACTTATATGGGACTAGGGTAACTCACTTGGGGCCAGGGTGTGCTTATAAAGGGGCTAGGGTAATTCACTTGGGGTCAGGGAGTACATATAAAGGTGCTATGGTAACTCACATGGGGTCAGGGAGTACTTTTATGGGACTAGGGTAACTCACTTGGGGTCAGGGAGTACATATAAAGGGGCTATGGTAACTCACTTGGGGTCAGGGAGTACTTATAAAGGGGCAATGGTAACTCACTTGGGGTCAGGGAGTACATTTATGGGACTAGGGTAACTTACTTGCGGTCAGAGGGTACATATAAAGGGACTATGATAACTCACTTGGGGTCAGGGAGTACTACTATGGGACCAGGGTAACTCACTTGGGGTCAGGGAGTACTACTATGGGACCAGGGTAACTCACTTGCGGTCAGAGAGTACATATAAAGTGGCTAGGGTAACTCACTTGGGGTCAGGGAGTACATATAAAGGGGCTATGGTAACTCAATTGGGGTCAGGGAGTACTTATAAAGGGGCTACGGTAACTCACTTGGGGTCAGGGAGTACTTATAAAGGGGTTAGAATAACTTACTTGCGGTCAGAGAGTACATATTAAGGGGCTAGGATAACTCACTTGAAGTCAGGGAGTACTTATAAAGGGTCTAGGGTAACTCACTTAGTGTCAGGGAGTACTACTATGGGACTAGGGTAACTTACTTGCGGTCAGAGAGTACATATAAAGGGGCTAGATTAACTCACTTGGGGTCAGGGAGTACTTATAAAGGGGCTATGGTAACTCACTTGGGGTCAGGGAGTAATTATATGAGACTAGGGTAACACACTTGGGGTCAGGGAGTACTAATAAAGGGGTTAGATTAACTCACTTGCGTTCAGAGAGTACATATAAAGGGGCTGGGATAACTCACTTGGGGTCAGGGAGTACTTATAAGGGGGCTATGGTAACTCACTTGGGGTCAGGAAGTACTTCTATGGGATTAGGGTAACACACTTGGGGTCAGGGAGTACTTTTATGGGACTAGGGTAACTCACTTGGGGTCAGGGAGTACTACTATGGGACTAGGGTAACTTACTTGCGGTCAGAGAGTACATATAAAGGGGCTAGGATAACTCACTTAGGGTCAGGGAGAACTTATAGAGGTGATATGCTAACTCACTTGGGGTCAGGGAGTACTTATATGGGACTAGGGTAACTCACTTGGGGCCAGGGTGTACTTTATAAAGGGGCTAGGGTAACTCACTTGGGGTCAGGGAGTACATATAAAGGGGCTATGGTAACTCACTTGGGGTCAGTGAGTACTTAAAAAGGGGCTATGGTAACTCACTTGGGGTCAGGGAGTACTTCTATGGGACTAGAGTAACTCACTTAGTGTCAGGGAGTACTACTATGGGACTAGGGTAACTTACTTGCGGTCAGAGAGTACATATAAAGGGGCTAGGATAACTCACTTGGGGTCAGGGAGAACTTATAGAGGTGATATGCTAACTCACTTGGGGTCAGGGAGTACTTATATGGGACTAGGGTAACTCACTTGGGGCCAGGGTGTGCTTATAAAGGGGCTAGGGTAATTCACTTGGGGTCAGGGAGTACATATAAAGGTGCTATGGTAACTCACATGGGGTCAGGGAGTACTTTTATGGGACTAGGGTAACTCACTTGGGGTCAGGGAGTACATATAAAGGGGCTATGGTAACTCACTTGGGGTCAGGGAGTACTTATAAAGGGGCTATGGTAACTCACTTAGTGTTAGGGAGTACTACTATGGGACTAGGGTAACTTACTTGCCGTCAGAGAGTACATATAAAGGGGCTAGGATAACTCACTTGGGGTCAGGGAGTACTTATATGGGACTAGGGTAACTCACTTGGGGCCAGGGTGTACTTATAAAGGGACCAGGGTAACTCACTTGCGGTCAGAGAGTACATATAAAGTGGCTAGGGTAACTCACTTGGGGTCAGGGAGTACATATAAAGGGGCTATGGTAACTCACTTGGGGTCAGGGAGTACTTATAAAGGGGCTACGGTAACTCACTTGGGGTCAGGGAGTACTTATAAAGGGGTTAGAATAACTTACTTGCGGTCAGAGAGTACATATTAAGGGGCTAGGATAACTCACTTGAAGTCAGGGAGTACTTATAAAGGGTCTAGGGTAACTCACTTAGTGTCAGGGAGTACTACTATGGGACTAGGGTAACTTACTTGCGGTCAGAGAGTACATATAAAGGGGCTAGATTAACTCACTTGGGGTCAGGGAGTACTTATAAAGGGGCTATGGTAACTCACTTGGGGTCAGGGAGTACTTATATGAGACTAGGGTAACACACTTGGGGTCAGGGAGTACTAATAAAGGGGTTAGATTAACTCACTTGCGTTCAGAGAGTACATATAAAGGGGCTGGGATAACTCACTTGGGGTCAGGGAGTACTTATAAGGGGGCTATGGTAACTCACTTGGGGTCAGGAAGTACTTCTATGGGATTAGGGTAACACACTTGGGGTCAGGGAGTACTTTTATGGGACTAGGGTAACTCACTTGGGGTCAGGGAGTACTTATATAGGGGCTAGGGTAACTCTCTTGGGGTCAGTGAGTTCTACTATGGGACTAGGGTAATTCACTTGCGGTCAGAGAGTATATATAAAGGGGCTATGGTAACTCACTTGGGGTCAGGGAGTACTACTATGGGACTAGGGTAACTTACTTGCGGTCAGAGAGTACATATAAAGGGGCTAGGATAACTCACTTAGGGTCAGGGAGAACTTATAGAGGTGATATGCTAACTCACTTGGGGTCAGGGAGTACTTATATGGGACTAGGGTAACTCACTTGGGGCCAGGGTGTACTTTATAAAGGGGCTAGGGTAACTCACTTGGGGTCAGGGAGTACATATAAAGGGGCTATGGTAACTCACTTGGGGTCAGTGAGTACTTAAAAAGGGGCTATGGTAACTCACTTGGGGTCAGGGAGTACTTCTATGGGACTAGAGTAACTCACTTACCGCCAGAGAGTACATATAAAGGGGCTAGATTAACTCACTTGGGGTCAGGGAGTACTTATAAAGGGGCTATGGTAACTCACTTGTGGTCAGGGAGTACTTATATGGGACCAGGGTAACTCACTTGGGGCCAGGGTGTACTTATAAAGGGGCTGGGGTAACTAACTTGGGGTCAGGGAGTACATATAAAGGGGCTATGGTAACTCACTTGGGGTCAGGGAGTACTAGTATGGGACTAGGGTAACTCACTTGCGGTCACAGAGTACATATTAAAAGGCTAGGATAACTCACTTGGGGTCAGTGAGTACTTATAAATGGACTAGGGTAACTCATTTGGAGTCTCGGAGTACATATAAAGGGGCTAGGATAACACACTTGGGGTCAGTGAGTACTTATAAATGGACTAGGGTAACTCATTTGGAGTCTGGGAGTACATATAAAGGGGCTAGGATAACACACTTGGGGTCAGGGAGTACTTATAAAGGGGCTATGGTAACTCACTTGGGGTCAGGGAGTACTTATAAAGGGGCTATGGTAACTCACTTGGGGTCAGGGAGTACTTATAAAGGGGCTATGGTAACTCACTTAGTGTCAGGGAGTACAACTATGGGACTAGGGTAACTTACTTGCGGTCAGAGAGTACATATAAAGGGGCTAGGATAACTCACTTAGGGTCAGTGAGTACTTATAAATGGACTAGGGTAACTCATTTGGAGTCTGGGAGTACATATAAAGGGGCTAGGGTAACTCACTTGGGGCCAGGGTGTGCTTATAGAGCGGCTAGGGTAACTCACTTGGGGTCAGGGAGTACATATAAAGGTGCTATGGTAACTCACTTGGGGTCAGGGAGTACTTTTATGGGACTAGGGTAACTCACTTGGGGTCAGGGAGTACATATAAAGGGGCTATGGTAACTCACTTGGGGTCAGGGAGTACTTATAAAGGGGCTATGGTAACTCACTTAGTGTCAGGGAGTACTACTATGGGACTAGGGTAACTTACTTGCCGTCAGAGAATACATATAAAGGGGCTAGGATAACTCACTTGGGGTCATGGAGTACTACTATGGGACTAGGGTAACTTACTTGCGGTCAGAGAGTACATATAAAGGGGCTAGGATAACTCACTTGGGGTCAGGGAGTAATTATAAAGCTGATATGGTAACTCACTTGGGGCCAGGGTGTACTTAAAAAGGGGCTAGGGTAACTCACTTGGGGTCAGGGAGTACATATAAAGGGGCTATGGTAACTCACTTGGGGTCAGTGAGTACTTATAAAGGGGCTATGGTAACTCACTTGGGGTCAGGGAGTACTTCTATGGGACTAGAGTAACTCACTTGCCGCCAGAGTGTACATATAAAGGGGCTAGATTAACTCACTTGGGGTCAGGGAGTACTTATAAAGGGGCTATGGTAACTCACTTTGGGTCAGGGAGTACTTATATGAGACTAGGGTAACACCCTTGGGGTCAGGGAGTACTAATAAAGGGGTTAGATTAACTCACTTGCGGTCAGAGAGTACATATAAAAGGGCTGGGATAACTCACTTGGGGTCAGGGAGTACTTATAAGGGGGCTATGGTAACTCACTTGGGGTCAGGAAGTACTTTTATGGGACTAGGGTAACTCAATTGGGGTCAGGGAGTACTTATATAGGGGCTAGGGTAACTCTCTTGGGGTCAGTGAGTTCTACTATGGGACTAGGGTAATTCACTTGCGGTCAGAGAGTATATATAAAGGGGCTATGTTAACTCACTTGGGGTCAGGGAGTACTACTATGGGACTAGGGTAACTTACTTGCGGTCAGAGAGTACATATAAAGGGGCTAGGATAACTCACTTGGGGTCAGGGAGTAGTTATAAAGCTGATATGGTAACTCACTTGGGGCCAGGGTGTACTTAAAAAGGGGCTAGGGTAACTCACTTGGGGTCAGGGAGTACATATAAAGGGGCTATGGTAACTCACTTGGGGTCAGTGAGTACTTATAAAGGGGCTATGGTAACTCACTTGGGGTCAGGGAGTACTTCTATGGGACTAGAGTAACTCACTTGCCGCCAGAGTGTACATATAAAGGGGCTAGATTAACTCACTTGGGGTCAGGGAGTACTTATAAAGGGGCTATGGTAACTCACTTTGGGTCAGGGAGTACTTATATGAGACTAGGGTAACACCCTTGGGGTCAGGGAGTACTAATAAATGGGTTAGTTTAACTCACTTGCGGTCAGAGAGTACATATAAAGGGGCTGGGATAACTCACTTGGGGTCAGGAAGTACTTTTATGGGACTAGGGTAACTCAATTGGGGTCAGGGAGTACTTATATAGGGGCTAGGGTAACTCTCTTGGGGTCAGTGAGTTCTACTATGGGACTAGGGTAATTCACTTACGGTCAGAGAGTATATATAAAGGGGCTATGTTAACTCACTTGGGGTCAGGGAGTACTACTATGGGACTAGGGTAACTTACTTGCGGTCAGAGAGTACATATAAAGGGGCTAGGATAACTCACTTGGGGTCAGGGAGAACTAATCAAGGTGATATGGTAACTCATTTGGGGTCAGGGAGTACTTATATGGGAATAGGGTAACTCACTTGGGGTCAGGGAGTACTTATATGGGACCAGGGTAACTCACTTTGGGCCAGGGTGTACTTATAAAGGGGCTGGGGTAACTCACTTGGGGACAGGGAGTACATATAAAGGGGCTATGGTAACTCACTTGGGGTCAGGGAGTACTAGTATGGGACTAGGGTAACTCACTTGCGGTCAGAGAGTACATATAAAAAGTCTAGGATAACTCACTTGGGGTCAGTGAGTACTTATAAATGGGCTAGGGTAACTCATTTGGAGTCTGGGAGTACATGTAAAGGGGCTATGGTAACTCACTTGGGGTCAGGGAGTACTTCTATGGGACTAGAGTAACTCACTTGCCGCCAGAGTGTACATATAAAGGGGCTAGATTAACTCACTTGGGGTCAGGGAGTACTTATAAAGGGGCTATGGTAATTCACTTGGGGTCAGGGAGTACTTAAATGAGACTAGGGTAACACCCTTGGGGTCAGGGAGTACTAATAAAGGGGTTAGATTAACTCACTTGCGGTCAGAGAGTACATATAAAGGGGCTGGGATAACTCACTTGGGGTCAGGGAGTACTTATAAGGGGCTATGGTAACTCACGTGGGGTCAGGAAGTACTTCTATGGGATTAGGGTAACTCACTTGGGGTCAGGGAGTACTTTTATGGGACTAGGGTAACTCACTTGGGGTCAGGGAGTACTTATATAGGGGCTAGGGTAACTCTCTTGAGGTCAGTGATTTCTACTATGGGACTAGGGTAATTCACTTGCGGTCAGATAGTATATATAAAGGGGCTATGGTAACTCACTTGGGGTCAGGGAGTACTACTATGGGACTAGGATAACTTACTTGCGGTAAGAGAGTACATATAAAGGGGCTAGGATAACTCACTTGGGGTCAGGGAGAACTAATCAAGGTGATATGGTAACTCATTTGGGGTCAGGGAGCACTTATATGGGACTAGGGTAACTCACTTGGGGTCAGGGAGTACTTATATGGGACCAGGGTAACTCACTTGGGGCCAGGGTGTACTTATAAAGGGGCTGGGGTAACTCACTTGGGGACAGGGAGTACATATAAAGGGGCTATGGTAACTCACTTGGGGTCAGGGAGTACTAGTATGGGACTAGGGTAACTCACTTGCGGTCAGAGAGTACATATAAAAAGTCTAGGATAACTCACTTGGGGTCAGTGAGTACTTATAAATGGGCTAGGGTAACTCATTTGGAGTGTGGGAGTACATATAAAGGGGCTATGGTAACTCACTTGGGGTCAGGGAGAACTTATAAAGGGGCTATGGTAACTCACTTGGGGTCAGGGAGTACTTATAAAGAGGCTATGTTAACTCACTTGGGGTCAGGGAGTACTACTATGGGACTAGGGTAACTTACTTGCGGTCAGGAAGTACATATAAAGGGGCTAGGATAACTCACTTTGGGTCAGGGAGAACTTATAAAGGTGATATGGTAACTCACTTGGGGTCAGGGAGTACTTATTTGGGACTAGGGTAACTCACTTGGGGTCAGGGAGTGCTTATATGGGACCAGGGTAACTCACTTGGAGCCAGGGTGTACTTATAAAGGGGCTACGGTAACTCACTTGGGGTCAGGGAGTACTTATATGAGACTAGGGTAATACACTTGGGGTCAGGGAGTACTTATAAAGGGGTTAGAATAACTTACTTGCGGTCAGAGAGTACATATTAAGGGGCTAGGATAACTCACTTGAAGTCAGGGAGTACTTATAAAGGGTCTAGGGTAACTCACTTAGTGTCAGGGAGTACTACTATGGGACTAGGGTAACTTACTTGCGGTCAGAGAGTACATATAAAGGGGCTAGATTAACTCACTTGGGGTCAGGGAGTACTTATAAAGGGGCTATGGTAACTCACTTGGGGTCAGGGAGTACTTATATGAGACTAGGGTAACACACTTGGGGTCAGGGAGTACTAATAAAGGGGTTAGATTAACTCACTTGCGGTCAGAGAGTACATATAAAGGGGCTGGGATAACTCACTTGGGGTCAGGGAGTACTTATAAGGGGGCTATGGTAACTCACTTGGGGTCAGGAAGTACTTCTATGGGATTAGGGTAACTCACTTGGGGTCAGGGAGTACTTTTATGGGACTAGGGTAACTCACTTGGGGTCAGGGAGTACTTATATAGGGGCTAGGGTAACTCTCTTGGGGTCAGTGAGTTCTACTATGGGACTAGGGTAATTCACTTGCGGTCAGAGAGTATATATAAAGGGGCTATGGTAACTCACTTGGGGTCAGGGAGTACTTCTATGGGATTAGGGTAACTCACTTGGGGTCAGGGAGTACTACTATGGGACTAGGGTAACTTACTTGCGGTCAGAGAGTATATATAAAGGGGCTAGGATAACTCACTTGGGGTCAGGGAGAACTTATTGAGGTGATATGCTAACTCACTTGGGGTCAGGGAGTACTTATATGGGACTAGTGTAACTCACTTGGGGCCAGGGTGTGCTTATAAAGGGGCTAGGGTAACTCACTTGGGGTCAGGGAGTACATATAAAGGTGCTATGGTAACTCACTTGGGGTCAGGGAGTACTTTTATGGGACTAGGGTAACTCACTTGGGGTCAGGGAGTACATATAAAGGGGCTATGGTAACTCACTTGGGGTCAGGGAGTACTTATAAAGGGGCTATGGTAACTCACTTAGTGTCAGGGAGTACTACTATGGGACTAGGGTAACTTACTTGCCGTCTGAGAGTACATATAAAGGGGCTAGGATAACTCACTTGGGGTCATGGAGTACTACTATGGGACTAGGGTAACTTACTTGCGGTCAGAGAGTACATATAAAGGGGCTAGGATAACTCACTTGGGGTCAGGGAGTACTTATAAAGCTGATATGGTAACTCACTTGGGGCCAGGGTGTACTTAAAAAGGGGCTAGGGTAACTCACTTGGGGTCAGGGAGTACATATAAAGGGGCTATGGTAACTCACTTGGGGTCAGTGAGTACTTATAAAGGGGCTATGGTAACTCACTTGGGGTCAGGGAGTACTTCTATGGGACTAGAGTAACTCACTTTCCGCCAGAGTGTACATATAAAGGGGCTAGATTAACTCACTTGGGGTCAGGGAGTACTTATAAAGGGGCTATGGTAACTCACTTGGGGTCAGGGAGTACTTATATGAGACTAGGGTAACACACTTGGGGTCAGGGAGTACTAATAAAGGGGTTAGATTAACTCACTTGCGGTCAGAGAGTACATATAAAGGGGCTGGGATAACTCACTTGGGGTCAGGGAGTACTTATAAGGGGCTATGGTAACTCACGTGGGGTCAGGAAGTACTTCTATGGGATTAGGGTAACTCACTTGGGGTCAGGGAGTACTTTTATGGGACTAGGGTAACTCACTTGGGGTCAGGGAGTACTTATATAGGGGCTAGGGTAAATCTCTTGGGGTCAGTGATTTCTACTATGGGACTAGGGTAATTCACTTGCGGTCAGATAGTATATATAAAGGGGCTATGGTAACTCACTTGGGGTCAGGGAGTACTACTATGGGACTAGGATAACTTACTTGCGGTAAGAGAGTACATATAAAGGGGCTAGGATAACTCACTTGGGGTCAGGGAGAACTAATCAAGGTGATATGGTAACTCATTTGGGGTCAGGGAGCACTTATATGGGACTAGGGTAACTCACTTGGGGTCAGGGAGTACTTATATGGGACCAGGGTAACTCACTTGGGGCCAGGGTGTACTTATAAAGGGGCTGGGGTAACTCACTTGGGGACAGGGAGTACATATAAAGGGGCTATGGTAACTCACTTGGGGTCAGGGAGTACTAGTATGGGACTAGGGTAACTCACTTGCGGTCAGAGAGTACATATAAAAAGTCTAGGATAACTCACTTGGGGTCAGTGAGTACTTATAAATGGGCTAGGGTAACTCATTTGGAGTGTGGGAGTACATATAAAGGGGCTATGGTAACTCACTTGGGGTCAGGGAGAACTTATAAAGGGGCTATGGTAACTCACTTGGGGTCAGGGAGTACTTATAAAGAGGCTATGTTAACTCACTTGGGGTCAGGGAGTACTACTATGGGACTAGGGTAACTTACTTGCGGTCAGGAAGTACATATAAAGGGGCTAGGATAACTCACTTTGGGTCAGGGAGAACTTATAAAGGTGATATGGTAACTCACTTGGGGTCAGGGAGTACTTATTTGGGACTAGGATAACTCACTTGGGGTCAGGGAGTACTTATAAAGCTGATATGGTAACTCACTTGGGGCCAGGGTGTACTTAAAAAGGGGCTAGGGTAACTCACTTGGGGTCAGGGAGTACATATAAAGGGGCTATGGTAACTCACTTGGGGTCAGTGAGTACTTATAAAGGGGCTATGGTAACTCACTTGGGGTCAGGGAGTACTTCTATGGGACTAGAGTAACTCACTTTCCGCCAGAGTGTACATATAAAGGGGCTAGATTAACTCACTTGGGGTCAGGGAGTACTTATAAAGGGGCTATGGTAACTCACTTGGGGTCAGGGAGTACTTATATGAGACTAGGGTAACACACTTGGGGTCAGGGAGTACTAATAAAGGGGTTAGATTAACTCACTTGCGGTCAGAGAGTACATATAAAGGGGCTGGGATAACTCACTTGGGGTCAGGGAGTACTTATAAGGGGCTATGGTAACTCACGTGGGGTCAGGAAGTACTTCTATGGGATTAGGGTAACTCACTTGGGGTCAGGGAGTACTTTTATGGGACTAGGGTAACTCACTTGGGGTCAGGGAGTACTTATATAGGGGCTAGGGTAAATCTCTTGGGGTCAGTGATTTCTACTATGGGACTAGGGTAATTCACTTGCGGTCAGATAGTATATATAAAGGGGCTATGGTAACTCACTTGGGGTCAGGGAGTACTACTATGGGACTAGGATAACTTACTTGCGGTAAGAGAGTACATATAAAGGGGCTAGGATAACTCACTTGGGGTCAGGGAGAACTAATCAAGGTGATATGGTAACTCATTTGGGGTCAGGGAGCACTTATATGGGACTAGGGTAACTCACTTGGGGTCAGGGAGTACTTATATGGGACCAGGGTAACTCACTTGGGGCCAGGGTGTACTTATAAAGGGGCTGGGGTAACTCACTTGGGGACAGGGAGTACATATAAAGGGGCTATGGTAACTCACTTGGGGTCAGGGAGTACTAGTATGGGACTAGGGTAACTCACTTGCGGTCAGAGAGTACATATAAAAAGTCTAGGATAACTCACTTGGGGTCAGTGAGTACTTATAAATGGGCTAGGGTAACTCATTTGGAGTGTGGGAGTACATATAAAGGGGCTATGGTAACTCACTTGGGGTCAGGGAGAACTTATAAAGGGGCTATGGTAACTCACTTGGGGTCAGGGAGTACTTATAAAGAGGCTATGTTAACTCACTTGGGGTCAGGGAGTACTACTATGGGACTAGGGTAACTTACTTGCGGTCAGGAAGTACATATAAAGGGGCTAGGATAACTCACTTTGGGTCAGGGAGAACTTATAAAGGTGATATGGTAACTCACTTGGGGTCAGGGAGTACTTATTTGGGACTAGGGTAACTCACTTGGGGTCAGGGAGTGCTTATATGGGACCAGGGTAACTCACTTTGAGCCAGGGTGTACTTATAAAGGGGCTACGGTAACTCACTTGGGGTCAGGGAGTACTTATATGAGACTAGGGTAATACACTTGGGGTCAGGGAGTACTTATAAAGGGGTTAGAATAACTTACTTGCGGTCAGAGAGTACATATTAAGGGGCTAGGATAACTCACTTGAAGTCAGGGAGTACTTATAAAGGGTCTAGGGTAACTCACTTAGTGTCAGGGAGTACTACTATGGGACTAGGGTAACTTACTTGCGGTCAGAGAGTACATATAAAGGGGCTAGATTAACTCACTTGGGGTCAGGGAGTACTTATAAAGGGGCTATGGTAACTCACTTGGGGTCAGGGAGTACTTATATGAGACTAGGGTAACACACTTGGGGTCAGGGAGTACTAATAAAGGGGTTAGATTAACTCACTTGCGGTCAGAGAGTACATATAAAGGGGCTGGGATAACTCACTTGGGGTCAGGGAGTACTTATAAGGGGGCTATGGTAACTCACTTGGGGTCAGGAAGTACTTCTATGGGATTAGGGTAACTCACTTGGGGTCAGGGAGTACTTTTATGGGACTAGGGTAACTAACTTGGGGTCAGGGAGTACTTATATAGGGGCTAGGGTAACTCTCTTGGGGTCAGTGAGTTCTACTATGGGACTAGGGTAATTCACTTGCGGTCAGAGAGTATATATAAAGGGGCTATGGTAACTCACTTGGGGTCAGGGAGTACTTCTATGGGATTAGGGTAACTCACTTGGGGTCAGGGAGTACTACTATGGGACTAGGGTAACTTACTTGCGGTCAGAGAGTATATATAAAGGGGCTAGGATAACTCACTTGGGGTCAGGGAGAACTTATTGAGGTGATATGCTAACTCACTTGGGGTCAGGGAGTACTTATATGGGACTAGGGTAACTCACTTGGGGCCAGGGTGTGCTTATAAAGGGGCTAGGGTAACTCACTTGGGGTCAGGGAGTACATATAAAGGTGCTATGGTAACTCACTTGGGGTCAGGGAGTACTTTTATGGGACTAGGGTAACTCACTTGGGGTCAGGGAGTACATATAAAGGGGCTATGGTAACTCACTTGGGGTCAGGGAGTACTTATAAAGGGGCTATGGTAACTCACTTAGTGTCAGGGAGTACTACTATGGGACTAGGGTAACTTACTTGCCGTCAGAGAGTACATATAAAGGGGCTAGGATAACTCACTTGGGGTCATGGAGTACTACTATGGGACTAGGGTAACTTACTTGCGGTCAGAGAGTACATATAAAGGGGCTAGGATAACTCACTTGGGGTCAGGGAGTACTTATAAAGCTGATATGGTAACTCACTTGGGGTCAGGGAGTACTTCTATGGGACTAGAGTAACTCACTTTCCGCCAGAGTGTACATATAAAGGGGCTAGATTAACTCACTTGGGGTCAGGGAGTACTTATAAAGGGGCTATGGTAACTCACTTGGGGTCAGGGAGTACTTATATGAGACTAGGGTAACACACTTGGGGTCAGGGAGTACTAATAAAGGGGTTAGATTAACTCACTTGCGGTCAGAGAGTACATATAAAGGGGCTGGGATAACTCACTTGGGGTCAGGGAGTACTTATAAGGGGCTATGGTAACTCACGTGGGGTCAGGAAGTACTTCTATGGGATTAGGGTAACTCACTTGGGGTCAGGGAGTACTTTTATGGGACTAGGGTAACTCACTTGGGGTCAGGGAGTACTTATATAGGGGCTAGGGTAACTCTCTTGGGGTCAGTGATTTCTACTATGGGACTAGGGTAATTCACTTGCGGTCAGATAGTATATATAAAGGGGCTATGGTAACTCACTTGGGGTCAGGGAGTACTACTATGGGACTAGGATAACTTACTTGCGGTAAGAGAGTACATATAAAGGGGCTAGGATAACTCACTTGGGGTCAGGGAGAACTAATCAAGGTGATATGGTAACTCATTTGGGGTCAGGGAGCACTTATATGGGACTAGGGTAACTCACTTGGGGTCAGGGAGTACTTATATGGGACCAGGGTAACTCACTTGGGGCCAGGGTGTACTTATAAAGGGGCTGGGGTAACTCACTTGGGGACAGGGAGTACATATAAAGGGGCTATGGTAACTCACTTGGGGTCAGGGAGTACTAGTATGGGACTAGGGTAACTCACTTGCGGTCAGAGAGTACATATAAAAAGTCTAGGATAACTCACTTGGGGTCAGTGAGTACTTATAAATGGGCTAGGGTAACTCATTTGGAGTGTGGGAGTACATATAAAGGGGCTATGGTAACTCACTTGGGGTCAGGGAGTACTTATAAAGGGGCTATGGTAACTCACTTAGTGTCAGGGAGTACTACTATGGGACTAGGGTAACTTACTTGCGGTCAGAGAGTACATATAAAGGGGCTAGGATAACTCACTTGGGGTCAGGGAGTACTTTTATGGGACTAGGGAAACTCACTTGGGGTCAGGGAGTTCATATAAAGGGGCTATGGTAACTCACTTGGGGTCAGGGAGTACTTATAAAGGGGCAATGGTAACTCACTTGGGGTCAGGGAGTACTTTTATGGGACTAGGGTAACTCACTTGGGGTCAGGGAGTACATATAAAGGGGCTATGGTAACTCACTTGGGGTCAGGGAGTACTTATAAAGGGGCAATGGTAACTCACTTGGGGTCAGGGAGTACATATATGGGACTAGGGTAACTTACTTGCGGTCAGAGGGTACATATAAAGGGACTATGATAACTCACTTGGGGACAGGGAGTACTACTATGGGACCAGGGTAACTCACTTGCGGTCAGAGAGTACATATAAAGTGGCTAGGGTAACTCACTTGGGGTCAGGGAGTACTTATAAAGAGGCTATGTTAACTCACTTGGGGTCAGGTAGTACTACTATGGGACTAGGGTAACTTACTTGCGGTCAGGAAATACATATAAAGGGGCTAGGATAACTCACTTGGGGTCAGGGAGAACATATAAAGGTGATATGGTAACTCACTTGGGGTCAGGGAGTACTTATTTGGGACTAGGGTAACTCACTTGGGGTCAGGGAGTGCTTATATGGGACCAGGGTAACTCACTTGGGGCCAGGGTGTACTTATAAAGGGGCTACGGTAACTCACTTGGGGTCAGGGAGTACTTATATGAGACTAGGGTAATACACTTGGGGTCAGGGAGTACTTATAAAGGGGTTAGAATAACTTACTTGCTGTCAGAGAGTACATATTAAGGGGCTAGGATAACTCACTTGAAGTCAGGGAGTACTTATAAAGGGGCTAGGGTAACTCACTTATTGTCAGCGAGTACTACTATGGGACTAGGGTAACTTACTTGCGGTCAGAGAGTACATATAAAGGGGCTAGGATAACTCACTTGGGGTCAGGGAGTACTTATAAAGGGGCTATGGTAACTCACTTAGTGTCAGGGAGTACTTTTATGGGACTAGGGTAACTCACTTGGGGTCAGGGAGTACATATATAGGTGCTATGGTAACTCACATGGGGTCAGGGAGTACTTTTATGGGACTAGGGTAACTCACTTGGGATCAGGGAGAACATATAAAGGGGCTATGGTAACTCACTTGGGGTCAGGGAGTACTTATAAAGGGGCAATGGTAACTCACTTGGGGTCAGGGAGTACTATTATGGGACTAGGGTAACTCACTTGGGGTCAGGGAGTACATATAAAGGGGCTATGGTAACTCACTTGGGGTCAGGGAGTACTTATAAAGGGGCAATGGTAACTCACTTGGGGTCAGGGAGTACATTTATGGGACTAGGGTAACTTACTTACGGTCAGAGGGTACATATAAAGGGACTATGATAACTCACTTGGGGTCAGGGAGTACTACTATGGGACCAGGGTAACTCACTTGCGGTCAGAGAGTACATATAAAGTGGCTAGGATAACTCACTTGGAGTCAGGGAGTACTACTATGGGACTAGGGTAACTCACTTGGGGCCAGGGTGTACTTATAAAGGGCTAGGGTAACTCACTTGGGGTCAGGGAGTACATATAAAGGTGCTATGGTAACTCACTTGGGGTCAGGGAGTACTTTTATGGGACTAGGGTAAATCACTTGGGGTCAGGGAGTACATATAAAGGGGCTATGGTAACTCACTTGGGGTCAGGGAGTACTTATAAAGGGGCAATGGTAACTCACTTGGGGTCAGGGAGTACATTTATGGGATTAGGGTAACTTACTTGCGGTCAGAGGGTACATATAAAGGGACTATGATAACTCACTTGGGGTCAGGGAGTACTTATATGGGACTAGGGTAACTCACTTGGGGTCAGGGAGTACATATAAAGGTGCTATGGTAACTCACTTGGGGTCAGGGAGTACCTTTATGGGACTAGGGTAACTCACTTGGGGTCAGGGAGTACATATAAAGGGGCTATGGTAACTCACTTGGGGTCAGGGAGTACTTATAAAGGGGCTATGGTAACTCACTTAGTGTCAGGGAGTACTACTATGGGACTAGGGTAACTTACTTGCTGTCAGAGAGTACATATAAAGGGGCTAGGATAACTCACTTGGGGTCAGGGAGTACTTATATGGGACTAGGGTAACTCACTTGGGGCCAGGGTGTACTTATAAAGGGTTAGGGTAACTCACTTGGGGTCAGGGAGTACATATAAAGGTGCTATGGTAACTCACTTTGGGTCAGGGAGTACTTTTATGGGACTAGGGTAACTCACTAGGGGTCAGGGAATACATATAAAGGGGCTATGGCAACTCACTTGGGGTCAGGGAGTACTTATAAAGGGGCAATGGTAACTCACTTGGGGTCAGGGAGTACATTTATGGGACTAGGGTAACTTACTTGCGGTCAGAGGGTACATATAAAGGGACTATGATAACTCACTTGGGGTCAGGGAGTACTACTATGGGACCAGGGTAACTCACTTGCGGTCAGAGAGTACATATAAAGTGGCTAGGGTAACTCACTTGGGGTCAGGGAGTACATATAAAGGGGCTATGGTAACTCACTTGGGGTCAGGGAGTACTTATAAAGAGGCTATGTTAACTCACTTGGGGTCAGGGAGTACTTTTATGGGACTAGGGTAACTCACTTGGGGTCAGGGAGTACATATAAAGGGGCTATGGTAACTCACTTGGGGTCAGGGAGTACTTATAAAGGGGCTATGGTAACTCACTTAGTGTCAGGGAGTACTACTATGGGACTAGGGTAACTTACTTGCCGTCAGAGAGTACATATAAAGGGGCTAGGATAACTCACTTGGGGTCATGGAGTACTACTATGGGACTAGGGTAACTTACTTGCGGTCAGAGAGTACATATAAAGGGGCTAGGATAACTCACTTGGGGTCAGGGTGTACTTATAAAGCTGATATGGTAACTCACTTGGGGCCAGGGTGTACTTAAAAAGGGGCTAGGGTAACTCACTTGGGGTCAGGGAGTACATATAAAGGGGCTATGGTAACTCACTTGGGGTCAGTGAGTACTTATAAAGGGGCTATGGTAACTCACTTGGGGTCAGGGAGTACTTCTATGGGACTAGAGTAACTCACTTTCCGCCAGAGTGTACATATAAAGGGGCTAGATTAACTCACTTGGGGTCAGGGAGTACTTATAAAGGGGCTATGGTAACTCACTTGGGGTCAGGGAGTACTTATATGAGACTAGGGTAACACACTTGGGGTCAGGGAGTACTAATAAAGGGGTTAGATTAACTCACTTGCGGTCAGAGAGTACATATAAAGGGGCTGGGATAACTCACTTGGGGTCAGGGAGTACTTATAAGGGGCTATGGTAACTCACGTGGGGTCAGGAAGTACTTCTATGGGATTAGGGTAACTCACTTGGGGTCAGGGAGTACTTTTATGGGACTAGGGTAACTCACTTGGGGTCAGGGAGTACTTATATAGGGGCTAGGGTAACTCTCTTGGGGTCAGTGATTTCTACTATGGGACTAGGGTAATTCACTTGCGGTCAGATAGTATATATAAAGGGGCTATGGTAACTCACTTGGGGTCAGGGAGTACTACTATGGGACTAGGATAACTTACTTGCGGTAAGAGAGTACATATAAAGGGGCTAGGATAACTCACTTGGGGTCAGGGAGAACTAATCAAGGTGATATGGTAACTCATTTGGGGTCAGGGAGCACTTATATGGGACTAGGGTAACTCACTTGGGGTCAGGGAGTACTTATATGGGACCAGGGTAACTCACTTGGGGCCAGGGTGTACTTATAAAGGGGCTGGGGTAACTCACTTGGGGACAGGGAGTACATATAAAGGGGCTATGGTAACTCACTTGGGGTCAGGGAGTACTAGTATGGGACTAGGGTAACTCACTTGCGGTAGAGAGTACATATAAAAAGTCTAGGATAACTCACTTGGGGTCAGTGAGTACTTATAAATGGGCTAGGGTAACTCATTTGGAGTGTAGGAGTACATATAAAGGGGCTATGGTAACTCACTTGGGGTCAGGGAGTACTTATAAAGGGGCTATGGTAACTCACTTAGTGTCAGGGAGTACTACTATGGGACTAGGGTAACTTACTTGCGGTCAGAGAGTACATATAAAGGGGCTAGGATAACTCACTTGGGGTCAGGGAGTACTTTTATGGGACTAGGGTAACTCACTTGGGGTCAGGGAGTACATATAAAGGTGCTATGGTAACTCACTTGGGGTCAGGGAGTACCTTTATGGGACTAGGGTAACTCACTTGGGGTCAGGGAGTACATATAAAGGGGCTATGGTAACTCACTTGGGGTCAGGGAGTACTAGTATGGGACTAGGGTAACTCACTTGCGGTCAGAGAGTACATATAAAAAGTCTAGGATAACTCACTTGGGGTCAGTGAGTACTTATAAATGGGCTAGGGTAACTCATTTGGAGTGTGGGAGTACATATAAAGGGGCTATGGTAACTCACTTGGGGTCAGGGAGAACTTATAAAGGGGCTATGGTAACTCACTTGGGGTCAGGGAGTACTTATAAAGAGGCTATGTTAACTCACTTGGGGTCAGGGAGTACTACTATGGGACTAGGGTAACTTACTTGCGGTCAGGAAGTACATATAAAGGGGCTAGGATAACTCACTTTGGGTCAGGGAGAACTTATAAAGGTGATATGGTAACTCACTTGGGGTCAGGGAGTACTTATTTGGGACTAGGGTAACTCACTTGGGGTCAGGGAGTGCTTATATGGGACCAGGGTAACTCACTTTGAGCCAGGGTGTACTTATAAAGGGGCTACGGTAACTCACTTGGGGTCAGGGAGTACTTATATGAGACTAGGGTAATACACTTGGGGTCAGGGAGTACTTATAAAGGGGTTAGAATAACTTACTTGCGGTCAGAGAGTACATATTAAGGGGCTAGGATAACTCACTTGAAGTCAGGGAGTACTTATAAAGGGTCTAGGGTAACTCACTTAGTGTCAGGGAGTACTACTATGGGACTAGGGTAACTTACTTGCGGTCAGAGAGTACATATAAAGGGGCTAGATTAACTCACTTGGGGTCAGGGAGTACTTATAAAGGGGCTATGGTAACTCACTTGGGGTCAGGGAGTACTTATATGAGACTAGGGTAACACACTTGGGGTCAGGGAGTACTAATAAAGGGGTTAGATTAACTCACTTGCGGTCAGAGAGTACATATAAAGGGGCTGGGATAACTCACTTGGGGTCAGGGAGTACTTATAAGGGGGCTATGGTAACTCACTTGGGGTCAGGAAGTACTTCTATGGGATTAGGGTAACTCACTTGGGGTCAGGGGGTACTTTTATGGGACTAGGGTAACTCACTTGGGGTCAGGGAGTACTTATATAGGGGCTAGGGTAACTCTCTTGGGGTCAGTGAGTTCTACTATGGGACTAGGGTAATTCACTTGCGGTCAGAGAGTATATATAAAGGGGCTATGGTAACTCACTTGGGGTCAGGGAGTACTTCTATGGGATTAGGGTAACTCACTTGGGGTCAGGGAGTACTACTATGGGACTAGGGTAACTTACTTGCGGTCAGAGAGTATATATAAAGGGGCTAGGATAACTCACTTGGGGTCAGGGAGAACTTATTGAGGTGATATGCTAACTCACTTGGGGTCAGGGAGTACTTATATGGGACTAGGGTAACTCACTTGGGGCCAGGGTGTGCTTATAAAGGGGCTAGGGTAACTCACTTGGGGTCAGGGAGTACATATAAAGGTGCTATGGTAACTCACTTGGGGTCAGGGAGTACTTTTATGGGACTAGGGTAACTCACTTGGGGTCAGGGAGTACATATAAAGGGGCTATGGTAACTCACTTGGGGTCAGGGAGTACTTATAAAGGGGCTATGGTAACTCACTTAGTGTCAGGGAGTACTACTATGGGACTAGGGTAACTTACTTGCCGTCAGAGAGTACATATAAAGGGGCTAGGATAACTCACTTGGGGTCATGGAGTACTACTATGGGACTAGGGTAACTTACTTGCGGTCAGAGAGTACATATAAAGGGGCTAGGATAACTCACTTGGGGTCAGGGAGTACATATAAAGCTGATATGGTAACTCACTTGGGGTCAGGGAGTACTTCTATGGGACTAGAGTAACTCACTTTCCGCCAGAGTGTACATATAAAGGGGCTAGATTAACTCACTTGGGGTCAGGGAGTACTTATAAAGGGGCTATGGTAACTCACTTGGGGTCAGGGAGTACTTATATGAGACTAGGGTAACACACTTGGGGTCAGGGAGTACTAATAAAGGGGTTAGATTAACTCACTTGCGGTCAGAGAGTACATATAAAGGGGCTGGGATAACTCACTTGGGGTCAGGGAGTACTTATAAGGGGCTATGGTAACTCACGTGGGGTCAGGAAGTACTTCTATGGGATTAGGGTAACTCACTTGGGGTCAGGGAGTACTTTTATGGGACTAGGGTAACTCACTTGGGGTCAGGGAGTACTTATATAGGGGCTAGGGTAACTCTCTTGGGGTCAGTGATTTCTACTATGGGACTAGGGTAATTCACTTGCGGTCAGATAGTATATATAAAGGGGCTATGGTAACTCACTTGGGGTCAGGGAGTACTACTATGGGACTAGGATAACTTACTTGCGGTAAGAGAGTACATATAAAGGGGCTAGGATAACTCACTTGGGGTCAGGGAGAACTAATCAAGGTGATATGGTAACTCATTTGGGGTCAGGGAGCACTTATATGGGACTAGGGTAACTCACTTGGGGTCAGGGAGTACTTATATGGGACCAGGGTAACTCACTTGGGGCCAGGGTGTACTTATAAAGGGGCTGGGGTAACTCACTTGGGGACAGGGAGTACATATAAAGGGGCTATGGTAACTCACTTGGGGTCAGGGAGTACTAGTATGGGACTAGGGTAACTCACTTGCGGTCAGAGAGTACATATAAAAAGTCTAGGATAACTCACTTGGGGTCAGTGAGTACTTATAAATGGGCTAGGGTAACTCATTTGGAGTGTGGGAGTACATATAAAGGGGCTATGGTAACTCACTTGGGGTCAGGGAGTACTTATAAAGGGGCTATGGTAACTCACTTAGTGTCAGGGAGTACTACTATGGGACTAGGGTAACTTACTTGCGGTCAGAGAGTACATATAAAGGGGCTAGGATAACTCACTTGGGGTCAGGGAGTACTTTTATGGGACTAGGGAAACTCACTTGGGGTCAGGGAGTTCATATAAAGGGGCTATGGTAACTCACTTGGGGTCAGGGAGTACTTATAAAGGGGCAATGGTAACTCACTTGGGGTCAGGGAGTACTTTTATGGGACTAGGGTAACTCACTTGGGGTCAGGGAGTACATATAAAGGGGCTATGGTAACTCACTTGGGGTCAGGGAGTACTTATAAAGGGGCAATGGTAACTCACTTGGGGTCAGGGAGTACATATATGGGACTAGGGTAACTTACTTGCGGTCAGAGGGTACATATAAAGGGACTATGATAACTCACTTGGGGACAGGGAGTACTACTATGGGACCAGGGTAACTCACTTGCGGTCAGAGAGTACATATAAAGTGGCTAGGGTAACTCACTTGGGGTCAGGGAGTACTTATAAAGAGGCTATGTTAACTCACTTGGGGTCAGGTAGTACTACTATGGGACTAGGGTAACTTACTTGCGGTCAGGAAATACATATAAAGGGGCTAGGATAACTCACTTGGGGTCAGGGAGAACATATAAAGGTGATATGGTAACTCACTTGGGGTCAGGGAGTACTTATTTGGGACTAGGGTAACTCACTTGGGGTCAGGGAGTGCTTATATGGGACCAGGGTAACTCACTTGGGGCCAGGGTGTACTTATAAAGGGGCTACGGTAACTCACTTGGGGTCAGGGAGTACTTATATGAGACTAGGGTAATACACTTGGGGTCAGGGAGTACTTATAAAGGGGTTAGAATAACTTACTTGCTGTCAGAGAGTACATATTAAGGGGCTAGGATAACTCACTTGAAGTCAGGGAGTACTTATAAAGGGGCTAGGGTAACTCACTTATTGTCAGCGAGTACTACTATGGGACTAGGGTAACTTACTTGCGGTCAGAGAGTACATATAAAGGGGCTAGGATAACTCACTTGGGGTCAGGGAGTACTTATAAAGGGGCTATGGTAACTCACTTAGTGTCAGGGAGTACTTTTATGGGACTAGGGTAACTCACTTGGGGTCAGGGAGTACATATATAGGTGCTATGGTAACTCACTTGGGGTCAGGGAGTACTTTTATGGGACTAGGGTAACTCACTTGGGGTCAGGGAGAACATATAAAGGGGCTATGGTAACTCACTTGGGGTCAGGGAGTACTTATAAAGGGGCAATGGTAACTCACTTGGGGTCAGGGAGTACTATTATGGGACTAGGGTAACTCACTTGGGGTCAGGGAGTACATATAAAGGGGCTATGGTAACTCACTTGGGGTCAGGGAGTACTTATAAAGGGGCAATGGTAACTCACTTGGGGTCAGGGAGTACATTTATGGGACTAGGGTAACTTACTTACGGTCAGAGGGTACATATAAAGGGACTATGATAACTCACTTGGGGTCAGGGAGTACTACTATGGGACCAGGGTAACTCACTTGCGGTCAGAGAGTACATATAAAGTGGCTAGGATAACTCACTTGGAGTCAGGGAGTACTACTATGGGACTAGGGTAACTCACTTGGGGCCAGGGTGTACTTATAAAGGGCTAGGGTAACTCACTTGGGGTCAGGGAGTACATATAAAGGTGCTATGGTAACTCACTTGGGGTCAGGGAGTACTTTTATGGGACTAGGGTAACTCACTTGGGGTCAGGGAGTACATATAAAGGGGCTATGGTAACTCACTTGGGGTCAGGGAGTACTTATAAAGGGGCAATGGTAACTCACTTGGGGTCAGGGAGTACATTTATGGGATTAGGGTAACTTACTTGCGGTCAGAGGGTACATATAAAGGGACTATGATAACTCACTTGGGGTCAGGGAGTACTTATATGGGACTAGGGTAACTCACTTGGGGTCAGGGAGTACATATAAAGGTGCTATGGTAACTCACTTGGGGTCAGGGAGTACCTTTATGGGACTAGGGTAACTCACTTGGGGTCAGGGAGTACATATAAAGGGGCTATGGTAACTCACTTGGGGTCAGGGAGTACTTATAAAGGGGCTATGGTAACTCACTTAGTGTCAGGGAGTACTACTATGGGACTAGGGTAACTTACTTGCTGTCAGAGAGTACATATAAAGGGGCTAGGATAACTCACTTGGGGTCAGGGAGTACTTATATGGGACTAGGGTAACTCACTTGGGGCCAGGGTGTACTTATAAAGGGTTAGGGTAACTCACTTGGGGTCAGGGAGTACATATAAAGGTGCTATGGTAACTCACTTTGGGTCAGGGAGTACTTTTATGGGACTAGGGTAACTCACTAGGGGTCAGGGAATACATATAAAGGGGCTATGGCAACTCACTTGGGGTCAGGGAGTACTTATAAAGGGGCAATGGTAACTCACTTGGGGTCAGGGAGTACATTTATGGGACTAGGGTAACTTACTTGCGGTCAGAGGGTACATATAAAGGGACTATGATAACTCACTTGGGGTCAGGGAGTACTACTATGGGACCAGGGTAACTCACTTGCGGTCAGAGAGTACATATAAAGTGGCTAGGGTAACTCACTTGGGGTCAGGGAGTACATATAAAGGGGCTATGGTAACTCACTTGGGGTCAGGGAGTACTTATAAAGAGGCTATGTTAACTCACTTGGGGTCAGGGAGTACTTTTATGGGACTAGGGTAACTCACTTGGGGTCAGGGAGTACATATAAAGGGGCTATGGTAACTCACTTGGGGTCAGGGAGTACTTATAAAGGGGCTATGGTAACTCACTTAGTGTCAGGGAGTACTACTATGGGACTAGGGTAACTTACTTGCCGTCAGAGAGTACATATAAAGGGGCTAGGATAACTCACTTGGGGTCATGGAGTACTACTATGGGACTAGGGTAACTTACTTGCGGTCAGAGAGTACATATAAAGGGGCTAGGATAACTCACTTGGGGTCAGGGTGTACTTATAAAGCTGATATGGTAACTCACTTGGGGCCAGGGTGTACTTAAAAAGGGGCTAGGGTAACTCACTTGGGGTCAGGGAGTACATATAAAGGGGCTATGGTAACTCACTTGGGGTCAGTGAGTACTTATAAAGGGGCTATGGTAACTCACTTGGGGTCAGGGAGTACTTCTATGGGACTAGAGTAACTCACTTTCCGCCAGAGTGTACATATAAAGGGGCTAGATTAACTCACTTGGGGTCAGGGAGTACTTATAAAGGGGCTATGGTAACTCACTTGGGGTCAGGGAGTACTTATATGAGACTAGGGTAACACACTTGGGGTCAGGGAGTACTAATAAAGGGGTTAGATTAACTCACTTGCGGTCAGAGAGTACATATAAAGGGGCTGGGATAACTCACTTGGGGTCAGGGAGTACTTATAAGGGGCTATGGTAACTCACGTGGGGTCAGGAAGTACTTCTATGGGATTAGGGTAACTCACTTGGGGTCAGGGAGTACTTTTATGGGACTAGGGTAACTCACTTGGGGTCAGGGAGTACTTATATAGGGGCTAGGGTAACTCTCTTGGGGTCAGTGATTTCTACTATGGGACTAGGGTAATTCACTTGCGGTCAGATAGTATATATAAAGGGGCTATGGTAACTCACTTGGGGTCAGGGAGTACTACTATGGGACTAGGATAACTTACTTGCGGTAAGAGAGTACATATAAAGGGGCTAGGATAACTCACTTGGGGTCAGGGAGAACTAATCAAGGTGATATGGTAACTCATTTGGGGTCAGGGAGCACTTATATGGGACTAGGGTAACTCACTTGGGGTCAGGGAGTACTTATATGGGACCAGGGTAACTCACTTGGGGCCAGGGTGTACTTATAAAGGGGCTGGGGTAACTCACTTGGGGACAGGGAGTACATATAAAGGGGCTATGGTAACTCACTTGGGGTCAGGGAGTACTAGTATGGGACTAGGGTAACTCACTTGCGGTCAGAGAGTACATATAAAAAGTCTAGGATAACTCACTTGGGGTCAGTGAGTACTTATAAATGGGCTAGGGTAACTCATTTGGAGTGTAGGAGTACATATAAAGGGGCTATGGTAACTCACTTGGGGTCAGGGAGTACTTATAAAGGGGCTATGGTAACTCACTTAGTGTCAGGGAGTACTACTATGGGACTAGGGTAACTTACTTGCGGTCAGAGAGTACATATAAAGGGGCTAGGATAACTCACTTGGGGTCAGGGAGTACTTTTATGGGACTAGGGTAACTCACTTGGGGTCAGGGAGTACATATAAAGGTGCTATGGTAACTCACTTGGGGTCAGGGAGTACCTTTATGGGACTAGGGTAACTCACTTGGGGTCAGGGAGTACATATAAAGGGGCTATGGTAACTCACTTGGGGTCAGGGAGTACTTATAAAGGGGCTATGGTAACTCACTTGGAGTCAGGGAGTACATTTATGGGACTAGGGTAACTTACTTGCGGTCAGAGGGTACATATAAAGGGACTATGATAACTCACTTGGGGTCAGGGAGTACTACTATGGGACCAGGGTAACTCACTTGCGGTCAGAGAGTACATATAAAGTGGCTAGGGTAACTCACTTGGGGTCAGGGAGTACATATAAAGGGGCTATGGTAACTCACTTGGGGTCAGGGAGTACTTATAAAGAGGCTATGTTAACTCACTTGGGGTCAGGTAGTACTACTATGGGACTAGGGTAACTTACTTGCGGTCAGGAAATACATATAAAGGGGCTAGGATAACTCACTTGGGGTCAGGGAGAACATATAAAGGTGATATGGTAACTCACTTGGGGTCAGGGAGTACTTATTTGGGACTAGGGTAACTCACTTGGGGTCAGGGAGTACTTATATGGGACCAGGGTAACTCACTTGGGGCCAGGGTGTACTTATAAAGGGGCTACGGTAACTCACTTGGGGTCAGGGAGTACTTATATGAGACTAGGGTAATACACTTGGGGTCAGGGAGTACTTATAAAGGGGTTAGAATAACTTACTTGCGGTCAGAGAGTACATATTAAGGGGCTAGGATAACTCACTTGAAGTCAGGGAGTACTTATAAAGGGGCTAGGGTAACTCACTTAGTGTCAGGGAGTACTACTATTGGACTAGGGTAACTTACTTGCGGTCAGAGAGTACATATAAAGGGGCTAGGATAACTCACTTGGGGTCAGGGAGAACTTATAAAGGGGCTATGGTAACACACTTGGGGTCAGGGAGTACTTATAAAGGGGCTATGGTAACTCACTTGGGGTCAGGTAGTACTACTATGGGACTAGGGTAACTTACTTGCGGTCAGGAAGTACATATAAAGGGGCTATGGTAACTCACTTGGGGTCAGAGAGTACTTATAAAGGGGCTATGGTAACTCACTTGAGGTCAGGGAGTACTACTATGGGACCAGCGTAACTCACTTGGGACCAGGGTGTACTTATAAAGGGGTTAGGGTAACTCACTTGGGGTCAGGGAGTACATATAAAGGGGCTATGGTAACTCACTTGGGGTCAGGGAGTACTTATAAAGAGGCTATGGTAACTCACTTGGGGTCAGGGAGTACTTATAAAGGGGCTATGGTAACTCACTTGGGGTCAGGTAGTACTACTATGGGACTAGGGTAACTTACTTGCGGTCAGGAAGTACATATAAAGGGGCTATGGTAACTCACTTGGGGTCAGAGAGTACTTATAAAGGGGCTATGGTAACTCCCTTGAGGTCAGGGAGTACTACTATGGGACCAGGGTAACTCACTTGCAGTCAGAGAGTACATATCAAGGGGATAGGATAACTCACTTGGGGTCAGGGAGTACTTATAAAGGTGATATGGTAACTCACTTGGGGTCAGGGAGTACTTATAAAGGTGATATGGTAACTCACTTGAGTTCAGGGAGTACTTATATGGGACCAGGGTGTAACGTCCAAATTAGTTTTAATACATTTATATATATATATACATATATTTTAACGGGTTATTTTATGACCATCGATGAATCGGAGATCACACTGGAAACAGCGGATTGGTTTTTAGAGGAATTTCTGTATATCTTATTTTACAACCTTTTCTTTCAAATTAACAATTAATAACTTTCCTACTTCGCCAACTCGATACTAATCGCAGCCAGACGCAAAATCAGCAGATCTCACGCTACTGGCTTGAGCCATCCTATCTCCTCTCCGCTACACCCTGTGTGCGTTTTCAAATCCATCCGCCGCTTGATCTCCAGTGCGGTACCGCGGGGACATATGGCTCCCTTTTCCTCCTCCGAACCATCTGGGCCACCTAGTATATTTCGCTACCATAGGAATAAGAAACTTATGCATCAGCGCATCCGGCCTCGCGATGGCTTGGCATCGCGTTAACAGATAGCCACGTGTAAATTGTTTAACAATTTTATTTGTGGGAACAATTAACCGTTTGACAGCAATGTCGTGTAATTACTTCCTAAAGGATAAATGTTTTCCCCTTCTTGCAGAGGTCTATATTTTTTCTTTCTTTTTAAGGAATTAAATCAATACACTGGCTAATGTTACTGCGAAACCCTACCTTGAAATTATTTTTTATTATTATTCATTAAAAATTGCGTCTTTGAATAAATAAACGATTGTATACCGAAAGTGCAAGCTCAACATCCTTGCTCTTCTTCTCTAGCGCATCAGCTCAGGCGGTCGTGCCTTCTGATTGGTCAGAGGTGGCATCTCACTCCCCTCTCGACTAATTATTTAAGCTGGGAGCGAGTGGACGCGAGCGGCTTTTGATATAGATTCGTTACTTAATTAGGTCGTTTTTTCCAATCGTCATAAATTTTTTTGTCTTAGAGAGCGAGGTTGAGTTCGTGATTTTGTGTCATTCAGATATCTCGTGTTTTAATTGTCACGCGAATTAATTTGTGTAATTCAATTGATTAAAGTTTTTTATTACTCATACTTAATCTGGTGTTCACGTTAACGACCACATACTCACACACACACATATCCTCGCCAATCCAAGGACTCCCTACGGCGATCACGTCCGTAGTCTACTGAGCAGTCGACAAGAGAGGTCCCTTTCTACCTTTATATTTTGTTGTTGTTTGGGTTCATTACAATACTCACGAATAGGTAAGGTGTTGTATTATATTTGTTATATTTTTCTTCTCTCTTCATTTTTGTGCGCCCAGAGTTCATCATTTACCCATAACGCCTTACGTGAAGGCTAGATACGCTACCAGTAACAGTCAAAATAACGATTATGCTACTCTGGACGTTACAAAAATTGGTGGCAGCGGTGGGATACTCTCTCTTCTCTGTTCTCTGTTAATATTTACTAATTGCCGAACGAAATTTTGACGGCGCGTAACTACCGCCTTCTTACCAATTTTTCTCATTATTATTACTATTTATTTATTTGTGTGAACATTATTAAGTTCGGCCGAAATGAATAACGAACCTCCAGCTCCTCTCAGTGATAGATTAAGCGCACGTTTAAATTCTCTGCAAGAAAGGCGTGACGCCTTGGATACCGCTGACCGCCGGGACCGCGAAAACAATCGTTCCAACGTCTCGTCGCGGTCGTCTTCTCCAATCCCGCGGATTCCAACACCCGAGCCGCTTGCTGCCGCTCTCTCAAACGCGCAAGAGCAAATGTTTACCTTAGACACTCTCGCTAAATTTCAAGTTTTAATAGACAGTTTGATCACGTCGCAGGAACGACTACGTCATGATATGGAACAATCACGTCAGCAGAATCGTCGTGACTTGATTGAAATGCGTCAATCGTTACTCGCCAGCCTTACGCCACTAAGAAATCCTCAACTACCGTCCTGTTCTAGCCTCCCGACGCCAGCGTCGCGAGCGGGCCCTTCTACTCCACAGCGTCTGAATTTTCACGAATCGGCGTCGCGAGCAGACCCTTCTACCCCACGGCGTTGTAACTTTCAATAACCGGCGGAACCACAAGATTATCGGTCAAGGATGAAAATATCCGATGTCCTAAACCAAATTCCACCCTATGACGGAACAAACCTTAGTGTTTTCGAATTCGGGAGGAAGTGCATGCGCGTGCGCGAGATGATAGCACCAGAACTAGAATTTAACCTCGCCATGGCAATCGTCGGTAAATTACAAGGCTTGGCGGCTAGAGCTGTCGAAGACAGAATTGTAAACGACATCCCGAGCTTATTGGATTGGCTAAAATGTGCATTCGCACCGAATAAGGAAGCTAATGAGTACCGCGGCGAATTGGGGAATATTAAATGGCGTAAATCTGAACACCTTATAGAATTCATTTCGCGAATTAGGGACATTTGCAACGGTATAGAGGACGCGGTAAAAACCGACGGGTTTCCACGCATCGACCAGGATTTCAAGGACAGCTTGGACAAGGAGGCTGTTAAGGGCCTGTTAAACGGATTCCCGGAAGAATTTGTCACGCGTATGAAGATCGAAGGGTTCCATAACTTCGAAGGAGCTTGTCAATTGGCGTTGCGGTTAGAAAAAGCTTATTCACGAAAAGACCCAGATTGGAGGAAAACCCCCGATTCAAAGCCTACGTGCAATCTTTGCAAGAGAAGGGGGCACACCTCTAGCGACTGCTGGAACAAAAACCAGCGCGGACATAGTAACACGAATAATTCTAGTCAACCCGAACATAACAGTTCGGCAAGCCCGCCGCCTCAACCTTCGGTTCCAAGTAACCGCCCCTCTAACGTCGCTTCGGATGAACGTACTCTTTCGGGCCAACACTCAGGAAACGGCAACGGAAGAAACAATAACTCCCAGCCGCAAAATTCTAACGCCCCAACGTGTCGATATTGCAAAAATCCCGGACACACCATCGAACAGTGTTTCAAGTTAAAAAATCGTCAAAGAACTTCGGGAAACGAAACATCGGGCCAGCCTACCCAGGCCGCGAGCCGGTCCAACTTACCCAGCGGCCAACCTCGCCCTGCCGTAGCTATGATCAACCAAGTGGACCAAGCAGGTCCGTCGACGTCCCACGACATGTGCGACAATTAACCTTGCCTTCCTTCGAAAAATCTCCTACGATCCGGGTGAAAGGAGTATCGGAAACCTCCCCCCTGGAATTTCTCGTGGACACAGGGGCTGAGCCTAATTTGATCAAGGAGAGGTTCGTTGTCGATAAATCGACCGTAAACTTCGAGAACGTTGTCCAGCTTCGCGGTATCTCTTCCAGCCTCGTGAGCACTCTCGGCACAGTATGCCTTCCCTTTCTAGGAAACCCCGTGGTTTTCCATATAATTTCAGACCTCACGCTGATTGACCAGGACGGACTAATCGGCGCGGAGTTTTTCCGACAATATCGTGCAAAAATAGACTTCGAGTTAAATTGCCTCTTCTTCAACGATGTTTTTATTCCCTTCGTCACGAGGGAAGTTATACGAGTGCCACCACGCACCGTTCTGCCTATTAAGGCTCCTATTTTAAATCCTAATGTGGCAACGGGTTTTGTCCCACGTCACTCTTGCGCCTCAAGCGTTTTCTATGGTGAAACAATCACCGACAATATAAAAGGGTACGCCTACATACCTCTTGTTAACTCGTCTGAAGAAGAATATATGCACGACCTCTCGCCAATAGAATTAGAACCTTTCGAGACCAGGGAGGAATACTCTGACGAACTCACAACCTTGTTTAAAGATTTGAGAATCAACCCGAGTAGGGAAGACTACACCGATGAAGTTGCAACCTTGATAAGGAGTTTGAATATCGACACGAACAAGGAAGAGCTAAAATCGCGTCTCGATCGCATATGGGCCATACTGCCAACGGATCATATGGGCCCATTAGAAGAAGCCTCTGCCAGGCGGATAGTTGATTTAAACCAGGATCGCTTCATTACAGAAAATGATCTGATACCGCGCACCCATATAATGCACCACGACATTCGGACAGACAGTCACGCACCGCTTCACGTGAAACAATACCGTTACCCGCCCGTACATCGAGAAGAAATCAAACGTCAGGTAAACGAATTGCTAAAAAACGACATCATTCAGCCTTCACTGTCCCCATTTAATTCGCCACTTTGGATAGTGCCTAAAAAACCTGACGCGGAAGGAAATAAACGATGGCGGTTAGTCATTGATTTCCGTAAACTCAACGAACAAACTATCGGTGACGCGTATCCTCTACCAAATATTTCGGAAATTCTGGATCAACTGGGCGGAGCCAAATATTTCTCCACTTTCGACTTAGCTTCCGGGTTCCACCAGATTCCTATGAACCCAGAAGACGCCCATAAGACGGCTTTCACCACCCCAAATGGACATTACGAGTTCACACGAATGCCATTCGGACTTAAAAACGCGCCCGCGACCTTCCAACGCTTAATGGATCACGTGCTATCCGGTCTACAAGGTACGGACGCCTTTGTGTATCTCGACGATATAGTTATTCACGCCCGCTCGATAGAAGAGCACGAAATTAAATTCGAACGACTAATGAAACGTCTTCGGGCCGCGAACCTAATGCTACAGACCGATAAATGCCAAATCTTGCGTACCGAGGTAACGTATTTGGGGCATGTAATCGGCGCCGACGGCGTAAAAACGAACCCGAAGACCATTGAGGCGGTGAGACTTTTCCCGACCCCTAAAGAGGTTAAAAATGTTAGACAATTCTTGGGATTAGCCGGTTATTATAGGCGCTTTATTAAAAATTTTTCCAGTATTAGCAAACCTCTCACTGAATTATTAAGGAAGAATACGCCATTTGTCTGGGGAGAAAAACAAGCGAGAGCTTTCGAAGAGCTCAAAACCATCCTTTGCTCCGATTTAATTCTTCAGTACCCTGACTTTAATAAACCGTTCAACGTGACGACCGACGCTTCGGGTTACGCGATAGGCGGTGTACTCAGCCAAGGACCTGTAGGCAAGGACTTACCGGTCGCATTCACCTCGCGTCTTTTAAACAAAGCCGAGCTGAATTATTCCACGATAGAAAAGGAATGCCTTGCTATCGTTTACAGTGTCATGCACTTCCGACCCTATTTGTACGGGCATAGGTTTAACCTCATTACGGATCATCAACCGCTTAAGTGGTTACATAACGTTAAGGATCCGTTGTCACGCCTTTGGAAATTCCGCATAAAGCTCATGGAGTTCGACTATGAGATTGTATATAAGCCGGGCACAACGAATTTAAACGCCGACGCGTTATCACGCAACCCGCCAATACTAGCTCTCACAAAGCGAACTTCAGACGAACTTTCAGATAGCGAGTCAACCTTTCATATGAATCTAAGGAAACGTAGGAAAATTATACCTAAACGCATTACGCCTGCTCCCACGATCAACCCACCACCCATCCCTTTAGCTCCCCCAATCATCCCCTCTAACCCTCCACCCCTTTCTTCTACTCCCCTTAATCCAGAAGCCTCAAATTTCGTTCCAATAGCAGGACCGTCGCATCTAAATGATGATGCCGTTACTCCTACGCAACCTACTGGCTCTCACGAACTCTTCGAACTTATCGAAGATTCGGTAGATGTGCCCATGAATCTTGAAGGTGACGAACCGGAGTCTGATCTGGATTCCGAAGACACGCTATCTGTCGTTGAAGAACCCGAGAACCTAATGAGCCCCGGGCGCGAATCATGGCTACGAATTGTCGAAATCCGCGACTCATTGCTTAGTAGCGCGGACAATCATGTTATCCTGACCACTCTCAACAATCAACCGCTTGACGCCGGCGCGAGACAATACCAGTGCGACGGGTTGCTTCCCGACTTCCCCGATGCCGTTCTGGGTCGTTGCAAGGTTAAAACCGTGAAAGGGAAAAAGCTAATCGTTATGTACGTCAAGGAAACTCAAAATTATCCACTCGACATTGACATACTACACGAAGGTTTTATTTCGTTGACAGACGTGATAAACGAATTACAGTTAAGGTCATTTAGCATCGCTAAGACCACCGACATTCCCGAATTAACCTGGGAACACTTGTTGTTTACCATTAAAGCACTCTTCGCAGAGCACGACATCCTAATAACCGTGTGCGCAATGAAGACTGTAATTCCGCCGGAAAGTCAACGTGAAGCATTGATCATGGATACTCATAGATCATTCCTCGGCGGTCACAAGGGTGTCACCAAAATCTATCACCGACTGCGGCATGATTACCACTGGCCTAGAATGAAGGCTCAGATTCAAAATGTAATTGGTTCATGCACTGACTGTCAATTGAGGAAATTGGTAAGGAGGAAAACGCGTCAACCAATGGTACTAACGGATACTCCTGGATCCAGCATGGAAAAGATCTCCCTTGATCTTATGGGCCCACTCCCGCCTACTTCCTCCCATAACGAGTACATTTTAGTTATCCAAGACCTACTCAGTAAGTTTCTCGTTTTGGTACCACTAACCAGCATGACTTCGGTTAGTATAGCCAACGCTTTTACTAACAGATTCCTTAGTGTTTTTGGCGCGCCTAAATGTATCCTCACGGATCGAGGACCTAACTTCCTGAGTCCTCTCATAAAAGGGTTACTAAAAAAGTACAACATTTTGCAAGCAACCACCACGGCATACCATCCTCAATCGAATGGTTCTAATGAAAGATCTCATGCTAGTATAATCGATTACCTCAAAACCTTCCTATTAAATAATAGGAATTGGCATAAATTGCTGCCACTAGTGGCGTTATCTTATAACAGCTCTGTCCACGAGGGCACTAAATGTACCCCCTTCGAACTAGTTTTCGGCAGATTTGCCAGAAACCATGTTAGAGATCCGGACTTAGAAACCATTCGCGACGATACGTACTATAACTATTTAGCCGGGTTGTTCGATCGAATAAAGGAAGTCGAAGAAACTGCCAAAGAGAACTTAGAGCGCGCCAAACTAAAGAATAAAGAGTATTATGATAAAAGAATTAATGTAATAGACTTCCAGATAGGGGACCAGGTTTATTTGTTAAAAGAACCTACAAAGGGAAAATTTGATAATCAATATGTGGGTCCTTTTCCTATTCTGGAGGTTTACGACAACGAAAATGTTAGGATTAAAACCAGCGAATCTAGGACCAAGGTTGTCCATAAGAATAAATTGAAACTAGCTAAACTGTAAGTGAAACGCATGCTTCACAGATATGGCGTTACATCTCCACCTCCTCCTTCTTTTTGTCATTCATCATACTCGAGCAGAAGCACTCATCGGCTACGACTGCAACAGCACGCTCCTCAACGTCACGACGTTTTCAACCAAGCCGCCTCTGCCCTGCAACACGAACGTCGAGACTGTCACCTCCAGTGAAGTGAAGATACAACTCCTTCAGCTTTCGGACTATGAAACAACCCCGGTCAAACAGTGCAAGATCGAAATTGATAGAACAATCTATCGATGCGGAATGCACTCACACGTTTCCGTTGTTCTAAACGGTCGAGCTGAATACCTGAGGGAAATCACACGTCGCGCTTGCGACCTCCTTCACTCTTCCGGCGATCTCGTCTTGCGAGACGGGATAATTTTCTCAGGCATTCGTCAAAACAGCACTGTAACACGTAGTGTGGTCCTGGCCGGCAGCCTGGGCATGGATGGTACTTGTGAAGGGACACAATACACTGACGAATTTGGCACATGGAATAAGGTCGCTGTTCAAGCAATTGTCCGCATAACTGTCAAAGATTACTTCTCGAACGTAAACCTCAGACAGAACAAAATTATTCTCAACAGCGGAGTATCTTGCTCCTTAAAGGAGGAATTCTGTATTGACAACGACGGCAGCCACACCTTCTGGGATGTTTTCCCATCACACACCTGCGATTTCAGGCCATACGTAAATCTGTACCAAGGCCCAGCCATAAAACTCAGGGATTCCTTAACTTCTAACCATCCGGAAATTTATACAGTAACTTCTAAAGACATAACCTTCGCCTTGACCAAAATCCAAGCTAAGGTCATTTGTGGATATACACTCTACACCACGGAACACCCGAAGTTGCTCATCCATGAAGTTACCACCACACCCATTGGGGCTCGTCAGGATATCTCCGATAAAAATATTGACCTTTTTGCATACGTAAACACCAAGGTGTTATACTTGGAAAAACATATTAAAACTCAGTTAGTGTCTTTGTACCAAGACATTATCAACCAGCGCTGCGAACTGGAATTCCAGGACCTGGACACGGCCCTGAGCATAGCAAGAGACCACCCGAACGAATTCGCGTACAGAATCATGGACAGTCCGGGTTATTTGGGGGCACTTACCGGAGAAAGCATTCATGTTTACAAATGCATTCCAGTCCCAGTGACTATCCGGCATAGCAAAGAATGTTTCGAGGAACTGCCCATCACACTACACAACCAGTCTTATTTCCTCACTCCGCACAACCATCTAATAGTCAAAAGGGGGACTCAAAAAGACTGCAACCCTCTCTTGCCGACACAATTTGAACTCTACGGCAAATGGATCAACATCCCAGGAACCATCCAACAACCAGACACACCAATCAGACTGGACCCGAACTCTAACGGTAAATGGGCCTACACAGATGCAAGTTCCCTAGCCACCAGCGGGATTTATTCCACGAACGATTTGGACAAACTGACAGAACACCTTTTCTTCCCAAATCAAAAGGAAACTCTATTACACGAAATTGCGCGCGGAGCGATTGGCAAACCATTGACTTCGGGATCTCTCCGACCTGATGATTTGTTCAATGAAGAATCCATCAAACGTTTAGCTAAATCAACAGCCGAAAGATTATGGAGTGGCTTTACTTCCTTCGGAGAAATTAGTTCCGGGATCATCGGGATTCTCATTATTATTGGGGCGATCAAATACCTCGTCAGCACCATCGTCAGAGGCTACACCCTACATTCGCTTTACGGCTGCGGTCTGCACATTTTCGCCTCCTTGTGGAGCGCGATTACCCACCTCCTCATCTTCTTATCAGAACGCAGACCCAATGGAAACCCGAGCGCAAACGTCTATGCGTTGAGAAATCACGATAACATCTACGCTACAATAGCCAATCGCCGAAGGATCGACGCTGACCAAATTACGGTGTAATTCGGTCTTCTGTAAGAGGGGGGGTGTAACGTCCAAATTAGTTTTAATACATTTATATATATATATACATATATTTTAACGGGTTATTTTATGACCATCGATGAATCGGAGATCACACTGGAGACAGCGGATTGGTTTTTAGAGGAATTTCTGTATATCTTATTTTTCCAACCTTTTCTTTCAAATTAACAATTAATAACTTTCCTACTTCGCCAACTCTATACTAATCGCAGCCAGACGCAAAATCAGCAGATCTCACGCTACTGGCTTGAGCCATCCTATCTCCTCTCCGCTACACCCTGTGTGCGTTTTCAAATCCATCCGCCGCTTGATCTCCAGTGCGGTACCGCGGGGACATATGGCTCCCTTTTCCTCCTCCGAACCATCTGGGCCACCTAGTATATTTCGCTACCATAGGAATAAGAAACTTATGCATCAGCGCATCCGGCCTCGCGATGGCTTGGCATCGCGTTAACAGATAGCCACGTGTAAATTGTTTAACAATTTTATTTGTGGGAACAATTAACCGTTTGACAGCAATGTCGTGTAATTACTTCCTAAAGGATAAATGTTTTCCCCTTCTTGCAGAGGTCTATATTTTTTCTTTCTTTTTAAGGAATTAAATCAATACACTGGCTAATGTTACTGCGAAACCCTACCTTGAAATTATTTTTTATTATTATTCATTAAAAATTGCGTCTTTGAATAAATAAACGATTGTATACCGAAAGTGCAAGCTCAACATCCTTGCTCTTCTTCTCTAGCGCATCAGCTCAGGCGGTCGTGCCTTCTGATTGGTCAGAGGTGGCATCTCACTCCCCTCTCGACTAATTATTTAAGCTGGGAGCGAGTGGACGCGAGCGGCTTTTGATATAGATTCGTTACTTAATTAGGTCGTTTTTTCCAATCGTCATAAATTTTTTTGTCTTAGAGAGCGAGGTTGAGTTCGTGATTTTGTGTCATTCAGATATCTCGTGTTTTAATTGTCACGCGAATTAATTTGTGTAATTCAATTGATTAAAGTTTTTTATTACTCATACTTAATCTGGTGTTCACGTTAACGACCACATACTCACACACACACATATCCTCGCCAATCCAAGGACTCCCTACGGCGATCACGTCCGTAGTCTACTGAGCAGTCGACAAGAGAGGTCCCTTTCTACCTTTATATTTTGTTGTTGTTTGGGTTCATTACAATACTCACGAATAGGTAAGGTGTTGTATTATATTTGTTATATTTTTCTTCTCTCTTCATTTTTGTGCGCCCAGAGTTCATCATTTACCCATAACGCCTTACGTGAAGGCTAGATACGCTACCAGTAACAGTCAAAATAACGATTATGCCACTCTGGACGTTACAAGGGTAACTCACTTGGGGCCAGGGTGTACTTATATGGGACCAGGGTAACTCACTTGGGGCCAGGGTGTACTTATAAAGGGGCTGGGGTAACTCACTTGGGGACAGGGAGTACACATAAAGGGGCTATGGTAACTCACTTGGGGTCAGGGAGTACTAGTATGGGACTAGGGTAACTCACTTGCGGTCAGAGAGTACATATAAAAAGGCTAGGATAACTCACTTGGGGTCAGTGAGTACTTATAAATGGGCTAAGGTAACTCATTTGGAGTCTGGGAGTACATATAAAGGGGCTATGGTAACTCACTTGGGGTCAGGGAGTACTACTATGGGACCAGGGTAACTCATTTGGGGTCAGGGAGTACATATATAGGGGCTACGATACACACTTGGGGTCAAGGAGAACTTATAAAGGTGATATGGTAACTTACATGGGGTCAGGGAGTACTTATATGGGACTAGGGTAACTCAATTGGGGTCAGGGAGTACATATAAAGCGGCTAGGGTAACTCATTTGGAATCTGGGAGTACATATAAAGGGGCTAGGATAACACACTTGGGGACAGGGAGTACATATAAGGGGGCTATGGTAACTCACTTGGGGTCAGGGAGTACTACTATGGGACTAGGGTAACTTACTTGCGGTCAGAGAGTAAATATAAAGGGGCTAGGATAACTCACTTGGGGTCAGGGAGAACTTATAAAGGTGATATGGTAAATCACTTGGGGTCAGGGAGTACTTATAAAGGGGCTAGGGTAACTCTCTTGGGGTCAGGGAGTACATATAAAGGGGCTATGGTAACTCACTTGGGGTCAGTGAGTACTTAAAAAGGGGCTATGGTAACTCACTTGGGGTCAGGGAGTACTTCTATGGGACTAGAGTAACTCACTTGCCGCCAGAGAGTACATATAAAGGGGCTAGATTAACTCACTTGGGGTCAGGGAGTACTTATAAAAGGGCTATGGTAACTCACATGGGGTCAGGGAGTACTTATATGAGACTAGGGTAACACACATGGGGTCAGGGAATACTAATAAAGGGGTTAGATTAACTCATTTGCGGTCAGAGAGTACATATAAAGGGGCTGGGATAACTCACTTGGGGTCAGGGAGTACTTATAAGGGGGCTATGGTAACTCACTTGGGGTCAGGAAGTACTTCTATGGGATTAGGGTAACTCACTTGGGGTCAGGGAGTACTTTTATGGGACTAGGGTAACTCACTTGGGGTCAGGGAGTACTTATATAGGGGCTAGGGTAACTCTCTTGGGGTCAGTGAGTTCTACTATGGGACTAGGGTAATTCACTTGCGGTCAGAGAGTATATATAAAGGGGCTATGGTAACTCACTTGGGGTCAGGGAGTACTACTATGGGACTAGGGTAACTTACTTGCGGTCAGAGAGTACATATAAAGGGGCTAGGATAACTCACTTGGGGTCAGGGAGAACTAATCAAGGTGATATGGTAACTCATTTGGGGTCAGGGAGTACTTATATGGGACTAGGGTAACTCACTTGTGGTCAGGGAGTACTTATATGGGACCAGGGTAACTCACTTGGGGCCAGGGTGTACTTATAAAGGGGCTGGGGTAACTCACTTGGGGTCAGGGAGTACATATAAAGGGGCTATGGTAACTCACTTGCAGTCAGGGAGTACTAGTATGGGACTAGGGTAACTCACTTGCGGTCACAGAGTACATATAAAAAGGCTAGGATAACTCACTTGGGGTCAGTGAGTACTTATAAATGGACTAGGGTAACTCATTTGGAGTCTGGGAGTACATATATAGGGGCTAGGATAACACACTTGGGGTCAGGGAGTACTTATAAAGGGGCTATGGTAACTCACTTGGGGTCAGGGAGTACTTATAAAGGGGCTATGGTAACTCACTTGGGGTCAGGGAGTACTTATAAAGGGGCTATGGTAACTCACTTAGTGTCAGGGAGTACTACTATGGGACTAGGGTAACTTACTTGCGGTCAGAGAGTACATATAAAGGGGCTAGGATAACTCACTTGGGGTCAGGGAGAACTTATAGAGGTGATATGCTAACTCACTTGGGGTCAGGGAGAACTTATAGAGGTGATATGCTAACACACTTGGGGTCAGGGAGTACTTTTATGGGACTAGGGTAACTCACTTGGGGCCAGGGTGTGCTTATAAATGGGCTAGGGTAACTCACTTGGGGTCAGGGAGTACATATAAAGGTGCTATGGTAACTCACTTGGGGTCAGGGAATACTTTTATGGGACTAGGGTAACTCACTTGCGGTCAGAGAGTACATATAAAGTGGCTAGGGTAACTCACTTAGGGTCAGGGAGTACTTATAAAGAGGCTATGTTAACTCACTTGGGGTCAGGTAGTACTACTATGGGACTATGGTAACTTACTTGCGGTCAGGACATACATATAAAGGGGCTAGGATAACTCACTTGGGGTCAGGGAGAACATATAAAGGTGATATGGTAACTCACTTGGGGTCAGGGAGTACTTATTTGGGACTAGAGTAACTCACTTGGGGTCAGGGAGTGCTTATATGGGACCAGGGTAACTCACTTGGGGCCAGGGTGTACTTATAAAGGGGCTACGGTAACTCACTTGGGGTCAGGGAGTACTTATATGAGACTAGGGTAATACACTTGGGGTCAGGGACTACTTATAAAGGGGTTAGAATAACTTACTTGCTGTCAGAGGGTACATATTAAGGGGCTAGGATAACTCACTTGAAGTCAGGGAGTACTTATAAAGGGGCTAGGGTAACTCACTTAGTGTCAGCGAGTACTACTATGGGACTAGGGTAACTTACTTGTGGTCAGAGAGTACATATAAAGGGGCTAGGATAACTCACTTGGGGTCAGGGAGTACTTATAAAGGGGCTATGGTAACTCACTTAGTGTCAGGGAGTACTTTTATGGGACTAGGGTAACTCACTTGGGGTCAGGGAGTACATATATAGGTGCTATGGTAACTCACTTGGGGTCAGGGAGTACTTTTATGGGACTAGGGTAACTCACTTGGGGTCAGGGAGAACATATAAAGGGGCTATGGTAACTCACTTGGGGTCAGGGAGTACATATAAAGGGGCTATGGTAACTCACTTGGGGTCAGGGAGTACTTATAAAGGGGCAATGGTAACTCACTTGGGGTCAGGGAGTACATTTATGGGACTAGGGTAACTTACTTGCGGTCAGAGGGTACATATAAAGGGACTATGATAACTCACTTGGGGTCAGGGAGTACTACTATGGGACCAGGGTAACTCACTTGCGGTCAGAGAGTACATATAAAGGTGCTATGGTAACTCACTTGGGGTCAGGGAGTACCTTTATGGGACTAGGGTAACTCACTTGGGGTCAGGGAGTACATATAAAGGGGCTATGGTAACTCACTTGGGGTCAGGGAGTACTTATAAAGGGGCTATGGTAACTCACTTAGTGTCAGGGAGTACTACTATGGGACTAGGGTAACTTACTTGCTGTCAGAGAGTACATATAAAGGGGCTAGGATAACTCACTTGGGGTCAGGGAGTACTTATATGGGACTAGGGTAACTCACTTTGGGCCAGGGTGTACTTATAAAGGGTTAGGGTAACTCACTTGGGGTCAGGGAGTACATATAAAGGTGCTATGGTAACTCACTTTGGGTCAGGGAGTACTTTTATGGGACTAGGGTAACTTACTTGCGGTCAGAGGGTACATATAAAGGGACTATGATAACTCACTTGGGGTCAGGGAGTACTACTATGGGACTAGGGTAACTCACTTGGGGTCAGGGAGAACATATAAAGGGGCTATGGTAACTCACTTGGGGTCAGGGAGTACATATAAAGGGGCTATGGTAACTCACTTGGGGTCAGGGAGTACTTATAAAGGGGCAATGGTAACTCACTTGGGGTCAGGGAGTACATTTATGGGACTAGGGTAACTTACTTGCGGTCAGAGGGTACATATAAAGGGACTATGATAACTCACTTGGGGTCAGGGAGTACTACTATGGGACCAGGGTAACTCACTTGCGGTCAGAGAGTACATATAAAGGTGCTATGGTAACTCACTTGGGGTCAGGGAGTACCTTTATGGGACTAGGGTAACTCACTTGGGGTCAGGGAGTACATATAAAGGGGCTATGGTAACTCACTTGGGGTCAGGGAGTACTTATAAAGGGGCTATGGTAACTCACTTAGTGTCAGGGAGTACTACTATGGGACTAGGGTAACTTACTTGCTGTCAGAGAGTACATATAAAGGGGCTAGGATAACTCACTTGGGGTCAGGGAGTACTTATATGGGACTAGGGTAACTCACTTGGGGCCAGGGTGTACTTATAAAGGGTTAGGGTAACTCACTTGGGGTCAGGGAGTACATATAAAGGTGCTATGGTAACTCACTTTGGGTCAGGGAGTACTTTTATGGGACTAGGGTAACTTACTTGCGGTCAGAGGGTACATATAAAGGGACTATGATAACTCACTTGGGGTCAGGGAGTACTACTATGGGACCAGGGTAACTCACTTGCGGTCAGAGAGTACATATAAAGTGGCTAGGGTAACTCACTTGGGTCAGGGAGTACATATAAAGGGGCTATGGTAACTCACTTGGGGTCAGGGAGTACTTATAAAGAGGCTATGTTAACTCACTTGGGGTCAGGTAGTACTACTATGGGACTAGGGTAACTTACTTGCGGTCAGGAAATACATATAAAGGGGCTAGGATAACTCACTTGGGGTCAGGGAGAACATATAAAGGTGATATGGTAACTCACTTGGGGTCAGGGAGTACTTATTTGGGACTAGGGTAACTCACTTGGGGTCAGGGAGTGCTTATATGGGACCAGGGTAACTCACTTGGGGCCAGGGTGTACTTATAAAGGGGCTACGGTAACTCACTTGGGGTCAGGGAGTACTTATATGAGACTAGGGTAATACACTTGGGGTCAGGGAGTACTTATAAAGGGGCTAGAATAACTTACTTGCGGTCAGAGAGTACATATTAAGGGGCTAGGATAACTCACTTGAAGTCAGGGAGTACTTATAAAAGGGCTAGGGTAACTCACTTAGTGTCAGGGAGTACTACTATGGGACTAGGGTAACTTACTTGCGGTCAGAGAGTACATATAAAGGGGCTAGGATAACTCACTTGGGGTCAGGGAGAACTTATAAAGGGGCTATGGTAACACACTTGGGGTCAGGGAGTACTTATAAAGGGGTTATGGTAACTCACTTGGGGTCAGGTAGTACTACTATGGGACTAGGGTAACTTACTTGCGGTCAGGAAGTACATATAAAGGGGCTATGGTAACTCACTTGGGGTCAGAGAGTACTTATAAAGGGGCTATGGTAACTCACTTGAGGTCAGGGAGTACTACTATGGGACCAGGGTAACTCACTTGGGACCAGGGTGTACTTATAAAGGGGTTAGGGTAACTCACTTGGGGTCAGGGAGTACATATAAAGGGGCTATGGTAACTCACTTGGGGTCAGGGAGTACTTATAAAGAGGCTATGGTAACTCACTTGGGGTCAGGGAGAACTTATAAAGGGGCTATGGTAACTCACTTGGGGTCAGAGAGTACTTATAAAGGGGCTATTGTAACTCACTTGAGGTCAGGGAGTACTACTATGGGACCAGGGTAACTCACTTGCAGTCAGAGAGTACATATCAAGGGGATAGGATAACTCACTTGGGGTCAGGGAGTACTTATAAAGGTGATATGGTAACTCACTTGGGGTCAGGGAGTACTTATAAAGGTGATATGGTAACTCACTTGAGTTCAGGGAGTACTTATATGGGACCAGGGTAACTCACTTGGGGCCAGGGTGTACTTATATGGGACCAGGGTAACTCACTTGGGGCCAGGGTGTACTTATAAAGGGGCTGGGGTAACTCACTTGGGGACAGGGAGTACATATAAAGGGGCTATGGTAACTCACTTGGGGTCAGGGAGTACTAGTATGGGACTAGGGTAACTCACTTGCGGTCAGAGAGTACATATAAAAAGGCTAGGATAACTCACTTGGGGTCAGTGAGTACTTATAAATGGGCTAAGGTAACTCATTTGGAGTCTGGGAGTACATATAAAGGGGCTATGGTAACTCACTTGGGGTCAGGGAGTACTACTATGGGACCAGGGTAACTCACTTGGGGTCAGGGAGTACATATATAGGGGCTACGATACACACTTGGGGTCAAGGAGAACTTATAATGGTGATATGGTAACTTACATGGGGTCAGGGAGTACTTATATGGGACTAGGGTAACTCAATTGGGGTCAGGGAGTACATATAAAGCGGCTAGGGTAACTCATTTGGAATCTGGGAGTACATATAAAGGGGCTAGGATAACACACTTGGGGTCAGGGAGTACATATAAGGGGGCTATGGTAAATCACTTGGGGTCAGGGAGTTCTTATAAAGGGGCTAGGGTAACTCTCTTGGGGTCAGGGAGTACATATAAAGGGGCTATGGTAACTCACTTGGGGTCAGTGAGTACTTAAAAAGGGGCTATGGTAACTCACTTGGGGTCAGGGAGTACTTCTATGGGACTAGAGTAACTCACTTGCCGCCAGAGAGTACATATAAAGGGGCTAGATTAACTCACTTGGGGTCAGGGAGTACTTATAAAGGGGCTATGGTAACTCACTTGGGGTCAGGGAGTACTTATATGAGACTAGGGTAACACACATGGGGTCAGGGAATACTAATAAAGGGGTTAGATTAACTCACTTGCGGTCAGAGAGTACATATAAAGGGGCTGGGATAACTCACTTGGGGTCAGGGAGTACTTATAAGGGGGCTATGGTAACTCACTTGGGTCAGGAAGTACTTCTATGGTATTAGGGTAACTCACTTGGGGTCAGGGAGTACTTTTATGGGACTAGGGTAACTCACTTGGGGTCAGGGAGTACTTATATAGGGGCTAGGGTAACTCTCTTGGGGTCAGTGAGTTCTACTATGGGACTAGGGTAATTCACTTGCGGTCAGAGAGTATATATAAAGGGGCTATGGTAACTCACTTGGGGTCAGGGAGTACTACTATGGGACTAGGGTAACTTACTTGCGGTCAGAGAGTACATATAAAGGGGCTAGGATAACTCACTTGGGGTCAGGGAGAACTAATCAAGGTGATATGGTAACTCATTTGGGGTCAGGGAGTACTTATATGGGACTAGGGTAACTCACTTGTGGTCAGGGAGTACTTATATGGGACCAGGGTAACTCACTTGGGGCCAGGGTGTACTTATAAAGGGGCTGGGGTAACTCACTTGGGGTCAGGGAGTACATATAAAGGGGCTATGGTAACTCACTTGCGGTCAGGGAGTACTAGTATGGGACTAGGGTAACTCACTTGCGGTCACAGAGTACATATAAAAAGGCTAGGATAACTCACTTGGGGTCAGTGAGTACTTATAAATGGACTAGGGTAACTCATTTGGAGTCTGGGAGTACATATATAGGGGCTATGGTAACTCACTTGGGGTCAGGGAGTACTTATAAAGGAGCTATGGTAACTCACTTAGTGTCAGGGAGTACTACTATGGGACTAGGGTAACTTACTTGCCGTCAGAGAGTACATATAAAGGGGCTAGGATAACTCACTTGGGGTCAGGGAGTACTTATATGGGACTAGGGTAACTCACTTGGGGCCAGGGTGTACTTATAAAGGGTATGGGTAACTCACTTGGGGTCAGGGAGTACATATAAAGGTGCTATGGTAACTCACTTTGGGTCAGGGAGTACTTTTATGGGACTAGGGTAACTCACTTGGGGTCAGGGAGTACATATAAAGGGGCTATGGTAACTCACTTGGGGTCAGGGAGTACTTATAAAGGGGCAATGGTAACTCACTTGGGGTCAGGGAGTACATTTATGGGACTAGGGTAACTTACTTACGGTCAGAGGGTACATATAGAGGGACTATGATAACTCACTTGGGGTCAGAGAGTACTTATAAAGGGGCTATGGTAACTCACTTGGGGTCAGAGAGTACTTATAAAGGGGCTATGGTAACTCACTTGAGGTCAGGGAGTACTTATAAAGGGGCAATGGTAACTCACTTGGGGTCAGGGAGTACATTTATGGGACTAGGGTAACTTACTTGCGGTCAGAGGGTACATATAAAGGGACTATGATAACTCACTTGGGGTCAGGGAGTACTACTATGGGACCAGGGTAACTCACTTGCGGTCATAGAGTACATATAAAGGTGCTATGGTAACTCACTTGGGGTCAGGGAGTACCTTTATGGGACTAGGGTAACTCACTTGGGGTCAGGGAGTACATATAAAGGGGCTATGGTAACTCACTTGGGGTCAGGGAGTACTTATAAAGGGGCTATGGTAACTCACTTAGTGTCAGGGAGTACTACTATGGGACTAGGGTAACTTACTTGCTGTCAGAGAGTACATATAAAGGGGCTAGGATAACTCACTTGGGGTCAGGGAGTACTTATATGGGACTAGAGTAACTCACTTGGGGCCAGGGTGTACTTATAAAGGGTTAGGGTAACTCACTTGGGGTCAGGGAGTACATATAAAGGTGGTATGGTAACTCACTTTGGGTCAGGGAGTACTTTTATGGGACTAGGGTAACTTACTTGCGGTCAGAGGGTACATATAAAGGGACTATGATAACTCACTTGGGGTCAGGGAGTACTACTATGGGACCAGGGTAACTCACTTGCGGTCAGAGAGTACATATAAAGTGGCTAGGGTAACTCACTTGGGGTCAGGGAGTACATATAAAGGGGCTATGGTAACTCACTTGGGGTCAGGGAGTACTTATAAAGAGGCTATGTTAACTCACTTGGGGTCAGGTAGTACTACTATGGGACTAGGGTAACTTACTTGCGGTCAGGAAATACATATAAAGGGGCTAGGATAACTCACTTGGGGTCAGGGAGAACATATAAAGGTGATATGGTAACTCACTTGGGGTCAGGGAGTACTTATTTGGGACTAGGGTAACTCACTTGGGGTCAGGGAGTGCTTATATGGGACCAGGGTAACTCACTTGGGGCCAGGGTGTACTTATAAAGGGGCTACGGTAACTCACTTGGGGTCAGGGAGTACTTATATGAGACTAGGGTAATACACTTGGGGTCAGGGAGTACTTATAAAGGGGTTAGAATAACTTACTTGCGGTCAGAGAGTACATATTAAGGGGCTAGGATAACTCACTTGAAGTCAGGGAGTACTTATAAAGGGGCTAGGGTAACTCACTTAGTGTCAGGGAGTACTACTATGGGACTAGGGTAACTTACTTGCGGTCAGAGAGTACATATAAAGGGGCTAGGATAACTCACTTGGGGTCAGGGAGAACTTATAAAGGGGCTATGGTAACACACTTGGGGTCAGGGAGTACTTATAAAGGGGTTATGGTAACTCACTTGGGGTCAGGTAGTACTACTATGGGACTAGGGTAACTTACTTGCGGTCAGGAAGTACATATAAAGGGGCTATGGTAACTCACTTGGGGTCAGAGAGTACTTATAAAGGGGCTATGGTAACTCACTTGAGGTCAGGGAGTACTACTATGGGACCAGGGTAACTCACTTGGGACCAGGGTGTACTTATAAAGGGGTTAGGGTAACTCACTTGGGGTCAGGGAGTACATATAAAGGGGCTATGGTAACTCACTTGGGGTCAGGGAGTACTTATAAAGAGGCTATGGTAACTCACTTGGGGTCAGGGAGAACTTATAAAGGGGCTATGGTAACTCACTTGGGGTCAGAGAGTACTTATAAAGGGGCTATTGTAACTCACTTGAGGTCAGGGAGTACTACTATGGGACCAGGGTAACTCACTTGCAGTCAGAGAGTACATATCAAGGGGATAGGATAACTCACTTGGGGTCAGGGAGTACTTATAAAGGTGATATGGTAACTCACTTGGGGTCAGGGAGTACTTATAAAGGTGATATGGTAACTCACTTGAGTTCAGGGAGTACTTATATGGGACCAGGGTAACTCACTTGGGGCCAGGGTGTACTTATATGGGACCAGGGTAACTCACTTGGGGCCAGGGTGTACTTATAAAGGGGCTGGGGTAACTCACTTGGGGACAGGGAGTACATATAAAGGGGCTATGGTAACTCACTTGGGGTCAGGGAGTACTAGTATGGGACTAGGGTAACTCACTTGCGGTCAGAGAGTACATATAAAAAGGCTAGGATAACTCACTTGGGGTCAGTGAGTACTTATAAATGGGCTAAGGTAACTCATTTGGAGTCTGGGAGTACATATAAAGGGGCTATGGTAACTCACTTGGGGTCAGGGAGTACTACTATGGGACCAGGGTAACTCACTTGGGGTCAGGGAGTACATATATAGGGGCTACGATACACACTTGGGGTCAAGGAGAACTTATAATGGTGATATGGTAACTTACATGGGGTCAGGGAGTACTTATATGGGACTAGGGTAACTCAATTGGGGTCAGGGAGTACATATAAAGCGGCTAGGGTAACTCATTTGGAATCTGGCAGTACATATAAAGGGGCTAGGATAACACACTTGGGGTCAGGGAGTACATATAAGGGGGCTATGGTAAATCACTTGGGGTCAGGGAGTACTTATAAAGGGGCTAGGGTAACTCTCTTGGGGTCAGGGAGTACAAATAAAGGGGCTATGGTAACTCACTTGGGGTCAGTGAGTACTTAAAAAGGGGCTATGGTAACTCACTTGGGGTCAGGGAGTACTTCTATGGGACTAGAGTAACTCACTTGCCGCCAGAGAGTACATATAAAGGGGCTAGATTAACTCACTTGGGGTCAGGGAGTACTTATAAAGGGGCTATGGTAACTCACTTGGGGTCAGGGAGTACTTATATGAGACTAGGGTAACACACATGGGGTCAGGGAATACTAATAAAGGGGTTAGATTAACTCACTTGCGGTCAGAGAGTACATATAAAGGGGCTGGGATAACTCACTTGGGGTCAGGGAGTACTTATAAGGGGGCTATGGTAACTCACTTGGGTCAGGAAGTACTTCTATGGTATTAGGGTAACTCACTTGGGGTCAGGGAGTACTTTTATGGGACTAGGGTAACTCACTTGGGGTCAGGGAGTACTTATATAGGGGCTAGGGTAACTCTCTTGGGGTCAGTGAGTTCTACTATGGGACTAGGGTAATTCACTTGCGGTCAGAGAGTATATATAAAGGGGCTATGGTAACTCACTTGGGGTCAGGGAGTACTACTATGGGACTAGGGTAACTTACTTGCGGTCAGAGAGTACATATAAAGGGGCTAGGATAACTCACTTGGGGTCAGGGAGAACTAATCAAGGTGATATGGTAACTCATTTGGGGTCAGGGAGTACTTATATGGGACTAGGGTAACTCACTTGTGGTCAGGGAGTACTTATATGGGACCAGGGTAACTCACTTGGGGCCAGGGTGTACTTATAAAGGGGCTGGGGTAACTCACTTGGGGTCAGGGAGTACATATAAAGGGGCTATGGTAACTCACTTGCGGTCAGGGAGTACTAGTATGGGACTAGGGTAACTCACTTGCGGTCACAGAGTACATATAAAAAGGCTAGGATAACTCACTTGGGGTCAGTGAGTACTTATAAATGGACTAGGGTAACTCATTTGGAGTCTGGGAGTACATATATAGGGGCTATGGTAACTCACTTGGGGTCAGGGAGTACTTATAAAGGAGCTATGGTAACTCACTTAGTGTCAGGGAGTACTACTATGGGACTAGGGTAACTTACTTGCCGTCAGAGAGTACATATAAAGGGGCTAGGATAACTCACTTGGGGTCAGGGAGTACTTATATGGGACTAGGGTAACTCACTTGGGGCCAGGGTGTACTTATAAAGGGTTAGGGTAACTCACTTGGGGTCAGGGAGTACATATAAAGGTGCTATGGTAACTCACTTTGGGTCAGGGAGTACTTTTATGGGACTAGGGTAACTCACTTGGGGTCAGGGAGTACATATAAAGGGGCTATGGTAACTCACTTGGGGTCAGGGAGTACTTATAAAGGGGCAATGGTAACTCACTTGGGGTCAGGGAGTACATTTATGGGACTAGGGTAACTTACTTACGGTCAGAGGGTACATATAGAGGGACTATGATAACTCACTTGGGGTCAGAGAGTACTTATAAAGGGGCTATGGTAACTCACTTGGGGTCAGAGAGTACTTATAAAGGGGCTATGGTAACTCACTTGAGGTCAGGGAGTACTTATAAAGGGGCAATGGTAACACACTTGGGGTCAGGGAGTACATTTATGGGACTAGGGTAACTTACTTGCGGTCAGAGGGTACATATAAAGGGACTATGATAACTCACTTGGGGTCAGGGAGTACTACTATGGGACCAGGGTAACTCACTTGCGGTCAGAGAGTACATATAAAGGTGCTATGGTAACTCACTTGGGGTCAGGGAGTACCTTTATGGGACTAGGGTAACTCACTTGGGGTCAGGGAGTACATATAAAGGGGCTATGGTAACTCACTTGGGGTCAGGGAGTACTTATAAAGGGGCTAAGGTAACTCACTTAGTGTCAGGGAGTACTACTATGGGACTAGGGTAACTTACTTGCTGTCAGAGAGTACATATAAAGGGGCTAGGATAACTCACTTGGGGTCAGGGAGTACTTATATGGGACTAGGGTAACTCACTTGGGGCCAGGGTGTACTTATAAAGGGTTAGGGTAACTCACTTGGGGTCAGGGAGTACATATAAAGGTGCTATGGTAACTCACTTTGGGTCAGGGAGTACTTTTATGGGACTAGGGTAACTTACTTGCGGTCAGAGGGTACATATAAAGGGACTATGATAACTCACTTGGGGTCAGGGAGTACTACTATGGGACCAGGGTAACTCACTTGCGGTCAGAGAGTACATATAAAGTGGCTAGGGTAACTCACTTGGGGTCAGGGAGTACATATAAAGGGGCTATGGTAACTCACTTGGGGTCAGGGAGTACTTATAAAGAGGCTATGTTAACTCACTTGGGGTCAGGTAGTACTACTATGGGACTAGGGTAACTTACTTGCGGTCAGGAAATACATATAAAGGGGCTAGGATAACTCACTTGGGGTCAGGGAGAACATATAAAGGTGATATGGTAACTCACTTGGGGTCAGGGAGTACTTATTTGGGACTAGGGTAACTCACTTGGGGTCAGGGAGTGCTTATATGGGACCAGGGTAACTCACTTGGGGCCAGGGTGTACTTATAAAGGGGCTACGGTAACTCACTTGGGGTCAGGGAGTACTTATATGAGACTAGGGTAATACACTTGGGGTCAGGGAGTACTTATAAAGGGGTTAGAATAACTTACTTGCGGTCAGAGAGTACATATTAAGGGGCTAGGATAACTCACTTGAAGTCAGGGAGTACTTATAAAGGGGCTAGGGTAACTCACTTAGTGTCAGGGAGTACTACTATGGGACTAGGGTAACTTACTTGCGGTCAGAGAGTACATATAAAGGGGCTAGGATAACTCACTTGGGGTCAGGGAGAACTTATAAAGGGGCTATGGTAACACACTTGGGGTCAGGGAGTACTTATAAAGGGGTTATGGTAACTCACTTGGGGTCAGGTAGTACTACTATGGGACTAGGGTAACTTACTTGCGGTCAGGAAGTACATATAAAGGGGCTATGGTAACTCACTTGGGGTCAGAGAGTACTTATAAAGGGGCTATGGTAACTCACTTGAGGTCAGGGAGTACTACTATGGGACCAGGGTAACTCACTTGGGACCAGGGTGTACTTATAAAGGGGTTAGGGTAACTCACTTGGGGTCAGGGAGTACATATAAAGGGGCTATGGTAACTCACTTGGGGTCAGGGAGTACTTATAAAGAGGCTATGGTAACTCACTTGGGGTCAGGGAGAACTTATAAAGGGGCTATGGTAACTCACTTGGGGTCAGAGAGTACTTATAAAGGGGCTATTGTAACTCACTTGAGGTCAGGGAGTACTACTATGGGAACAGGGTAACTCACTTGCAGTCAGAGAGTACATATCAAGGGGATAGGATAACTCACTTGGGGTCAGGGAGTACTTATAAAGGTGATATGGTAACTCACTTGGGGTCAGGGAGTACTTATAAAGGTGATATGGTAACTCACTTGAGTTCAGGGAGTACTTATATGGGACCAGGGTAACTCACTTGGGGCCAGGGTGTACTTATATGGGACCAGGGTAACTCACTTGGGGCCAGGGTGTACTTATAAAGGGGCTGGGGTAACTCACTTGGGGACAGGGAGTACATATAAAGGGGCTATGGTAACTCACTTGGGGTCAGGGAGTACTAGTATGGGACTAGGGTAACTCACTTGCGGTCAGAGAGTACATATTAAAAGGCTAGGATAACTCACTTGGGGTCAGTGAGTACTTATAAATGGGCTAAGGTAACTCATTTGGAGTCTGGGAGTACATATAAAGGGGCTATGGTAACTCACTTGGGGTCAGGGAGTACTACTATGGGACCAGGGTAACTCACTTGGGGTCAGGGAGTACTTATAAAGAGGCTATGTTAACTCACTTGGGGTCAGGTAGTACTACTATGGGACTAGGGTAACTTACTTGCGGTCAGGAAATACATATAAAGGGGCTAGGATAACTCACTTGGGGTCAGGGAGAACATATAAAGGTGATATGGTAACTCACTTGGGGTCAGGGAGTACTTATTTGGGACTAGGGTAACTCACTTGGGGTCAGGGAGTGCTTATATGGGACCAGGGTAACTCACTTGGGGCCAGGGTGTACTTATAAAGGGGCTACGGTAACTCACTTGGGGTCAGGGAGTACTTATATGAGACTAGGGTAATACACTTGGGGTCAGGGAGTACTTATAAAGGGGTTAGAATAACTTACTTGCGGTCAGAGAGTACATATTAAGGGGCTAGGATAACTCACTTGAAGTCAGGGAGTACTTATAAAGGGGCTAGGGTAACTCACTTAGTGTCAGGGAGTACTACTATGGGACTAGGGTAACTTACTTGCGGTCAGAGAGTACATATAAAGGGGCTAGGATAACTCACTTGGGGTCAGGGAGAACTTATAAAGGGGCTATGGTAACACACTTGGGGTCAGGGAGTACTTATAAAGGGGTTATGGTAACTCACTTGGGGTCAGGTAGTACTACTATGGGACTAGGGTAACTTACTTGCGGTCAGGAAGTACATATAAAGGGGCTATGGTAACTCACTTGGGGTCAGAGAGTACTTATAAAGGGGCTATGGTAACTCACTTGAGGTCAGGGAGTACTACTATGGGACCAGGGTAACTCACTTGGGACCAGGGTGTACTTATAAAGGGGTTAGGGTAACTCACTTGGGGTCAGGGAGTACATATAAAGGGGCTATGGTAACTCACTTGGGGTCAGGGAGTACTTATAAAGAGGCTATGGTAACTCACTTGGGGTCAGGGAGAACTTATAAAGGGGCTATGGTAACTCACTTGGGGTCAGAGAGTACTTATAAAGGGGCTATTGTAACTCACTTGAGGTCAGGGAGTACTACTATGGGACCAGGGTAACTCACTTGCAGTCAGAGAGTACATATCAAGGGGATAGGATAACTCACTTGGGGTCAGGGAGTACTTATAAAGGTGATATGGTAACTCACTTGGGGTCAGGGAGTACTTATAAAGGTGATATGGTAACTCACTTGAGTTCAGGGAGTACTTATATGGGACCAGGGTAACTCACTTGGGGCCAGGGTGTACTTATATGGGACCAGGGTAACTCACTTGGGGCCAGGGTGTACTTATAAAGGGGCTGGGGTAACTCACTTGGGGACAGGGAGTACATATAAAGGGGCTATGGTAACTCACTTGGGGTCAGGGAGTACTAGTATGGGACTAGGGTAACTCACTTGCGGTCAGAGAGTACATATAAAAAGGCTAGGATAACTCACTTGGGGTCAGTGAGTACTTATAAATGGGCTAAGGTAACTCATTTGGAGTCTGGGAGTACATATAAAGGGGCTATGGTAACTCACTTGGGGTCAGGGAGTACTACTATGGGACCAGGGTAACTCACTTGGGGTCAGGGAGTACATATATAGGGGCTACGATACACACTTGGGGTCAAGGAGAACTTATAATGGTGATATGGTAACTTACATGGGGTCAGGGAGTACTTATATGGGACTAGGGTAACTCAATTGGGGTCAGGGAGTACATATAAAGCGGCTAGGGTAACTCATTTGGAATCTGGCAGTACATATAAAGGGGCTAGGATAACACACTTGGGGTCAGGGAGTACATATAAGGGGGCTATGGTAAATCACTTGGGGTCAGGGAGTACTTATAAAGGGGCTAGGGTAACTCTCTTGGGGTCAGGGAGTACAAATAAAGGGGCTATGGTAACTCACTTGGGGTCAGTGAGTACTTAAAAAGGGGCTATGGTAACTCACTTGGGGTCAGGGAGTACTTCTATGGGACTAGAGTAACTCACTTGCCGCCAGAGAGTACATATAAAGGGGCTAGATTAACTCACTTGGGGTCAGGGAGTACTTATAAAGGGGCTATGGTAACTCACTTGGGGTCAGGGAGTACTTATATGAGACTAGGGTAACACACATGGGGTCAGGGAATACTAATAAAGGGGTTAGATTAACTCACTTGCGGTCAGAGAGTACATATAAAGGGGCTGGGATAACTCACTTGGGGTCAGGGAGTACTTATAAGGGGGCTATGGTAACTCACTTGGGTCAGGAAGTACTTCTATGGTATTAGGGTAACTCACTTGGGGTCAGGGAGTACTTTTATGGGACTAGGGTAACTCACTTGGGGTCAGGGAGTACTTATATAGGGGCTAGGGTAACTCTCTTGGGGTCAGTGAGTTCTACTATGGGACTAGGGTAATTCACTTGCGGTCAGAGAGTATATATAAAGGGGCTATGGTAACTCACTTGGGGTCAGGGAGTACTACTATGGGACTAGGGTAACTTACTTGCGGTCAGAGAGTACATATAAAGGGGCTAGGATAACTCACTTGGGGTCAGGGAGAACTAATCAAGGTGATATGGTAACTCATTTGGGGTCAGGGAGTACTTATATGGGACTAGGGTAACTCACTTGTGGTCAGGGAGTACTTATATGGGACCAGGGTAACTCACTTGGGGCCAGGGTGTACTTATAAAGGGGCTGGGGTAACTCACTTGGGGTCAGGGAGTACATATAAAGGGGCTATGGTAACTCACTTGCGGTCAGGGAGTACTAGTATGGGACTAGGGTAACTCACTTGCGGTCACAGAGTACATATAAAAAGGCTAGGATAACTCACTTGGGGTCAGTGAGTACTTATAAATGGACTAGGGTAACTCATTTGGAGTCTGGGAGTACATATATAGGGGCTATGGTAACTCACTTGGGGTCAGGGAGTACTTATAAAGGAGCTATGGTAACTCACTTAGTGTCAGGGAGTACTACTATGGGACTAGGGTAACTTACTTGCCGTCAGAGAGTACATATAAAGGGGCTAGGATAACTCACTTGGGGTCAGGGAGTACTTATATGGGACTAGGGTAACTCACTTGGGGCCAGGGTGTACTTATAAAGGGTTAGGGTAACTCACTTGGGGTCAGGGAGTACATATAAAGGTGCTATGGTAACTCACTTTGGGTCAGGGAGTACTTTTATGGGACTAGGGTAACTCACTTGGGGTCAGGGAGTACATATAAAGGGGCTATGGTAACTCACTTGGGGTCAGGGAGTACTTATAAAGGGGCAATGGTAACTCACTTGGGGTCAGGGAGTACATTTATGGGACTAGGGTAACTTACTTACGGTCAGAGGGTACATATAGAGGGACTATGATAACTCACTTGGGGTCAGAGAGTACTTATAAAGGGGCTATGGTAACTCACTTGGGGTCAGAGAGTACTTATAAAGGGGCTATGGTAACTCACTTGAGGTCAGGGAGTACTTATAAAGGGGCAATGGTAACACACTTGGGGTCAGGGAGTACATTTATGGGACTAGGGTAACTTACTTGCGGTCAGAGGGTACATATAAAGGGACTATGATAACTCACTTGGGGTCAGGGAGTACTACTATGGGACCAGGGTAACTCACTTGCGGTCAGAGAGTACATATAAAGGTGCTATGGTAACTCACTTGGGGTCAGGGAGTACCTTTATGGGACTAGGGTAACTCACTTGGGGTCAGGGAGTACATATAAAGGGGCTATGGTAACTCACTTGGGGTCAGGGAGTACTTATAAAGGGGCTAAGGTAACTCACTTAGTGTCAGGGAGTACTACTATGGGACTAGGGTAACTTACTTGCTGTCAGAGAGTACATATAAAGGGGCTAGGATAACTCACTTGGGGTCAGGGAGTACTTATATGGGACTAGGGTAACTCACTTGGGGCCAGGGTGTACTTATAAAGGGTTAGGGTAACTCACTTGGGGTCAGGGAGTACATATAAAGGTGCTATGGTAACTCACTTTGGGTCAGGGAGTACTTTTATGGGACTAGGGTAACTTACTTGCGGTCAGAGGGTACATATAAAGGGACTATGATAACTCACTTGGGGTCAGGGAGTACTACTATGGGACCAGGGTAACTCACTTGCGGTCAGAGAGTACATATAAAGTGGCTAGGGTAACTCACTTGGGGTCAGGGAGTACATATAAAGGGGCTATGGTAACTCACTTGGGGTCAGGGAGTACTTATAAAGAGGCTATGTTAACTCACTTGGGGTCAGGTAGTACTACTATGGGACTAGGGTAACTTACTTGCGGTCAGGAAATACATATAAAGGGGCTAGGATAACTCACTTGGGGTCAGGGAGAACATATAAAGGTGATATGGTAACTCACTTGGGGTCAGGGAGTACTTATTTGGGACTAGGGTAACTCACTTGGGGTCAGGGAGTGCTTATATGGGACCAGGGTAACTCACTTGGGGCCAGGGTGTACTTATAAAGGGGCTACGGTAACTCACTTGGGGTCAGGGAGTACTTATATGAGACTAGGGTAATACACTTGGGGTCAGGGAGTACTTATAAAGGGGTTAGAATAACTTACTTGCGGTCAGAGAGTACATATTAAGGGGCTAGGATAACTCACTTGAAGTCAGGGAGTACTTATAAAGGGGCTAGGGTAACTCACTTAGTGTCAGGGAGTACTACTATGGGACTAGGGTAACTTACTTGCGGTCAGAGAGTACATATAAAGGGGCTAGGATAACTCACTTGGGGTCAGGGAGAACTTATAAAGGGGCTATGGTAACACACTTGGGGTCAGGGAGTACTTATAAAGGGGTTATGGTAACTCACTTGGGGTCAGGTAGTACTACTATGGGACTAGGGTAACTTACTTGCGGTCAGGAAGTACATATAAAGGGGCTATGGTAACTCACTTGGGGTCAGAGAGTACTTATAAAGGGGCTATGGTAACTCACTTGAGGTCAGGGAGTACTACTATGGGACCAGGGTAACTCACTTGGGACCAGGGTGTACTTATAAAGGGGTTAGGGTAACTCACTTGGGGTCAGGGAGTACATATAAAGGGGCTATGGTAACTCACTTGGGGTCAGGGAGTACTTATAAAGAGGCTATGGTAACTCACTTGGGGTCAGGGAGAACTTATAAAGGGGCTATGGTAACTCACTTGGGGTCAGAGAGTACTTATAAAGGGGCTATTGTAACTCACTTGAGGTCAGGGAGTACTACTATGGGAACAGGGTAACTCACTTGCAGTCAGAGAGTACATATCAAGGGGATAGGATAACTCACTTGGGGTCAGGGAGTACTTATAAAGGTGATATGGTAACTCACTTGGGGTCAGGGAGTACTTATAAAGGTGATATGGTAACTCACTTGAGTTCAGGGAGTACTTATATGGGACCAGGGTAACTCACTTGGGGCCAGGGTGTACTTATATGGGACCAGGGTAACTCACTTGGGGCCAGGGTGTACTTATAAAGGGGCTGGGGTAACTCACTTGGGGACAGGGAGTACATATAAAGGGGCTATGGTAACTCACTTGGGGTCAGGGAGTACTAGTATGGGACTAGGGTAACTCACTTGCGGTCAGAGAGTACATATAAAAAGGCTAGGATAACTCACTTGGGGTCAGTGAGTACTTATAAATGGGCTAAGGTAACTCATTTGGAGTCTGGGAGTACATATAAAGGGGCTATGGTAACTCACTTGGGGTCAGGGAGTACTACTATGGGACCAGGGTAACTCACTTGGGGTCAGGGAGTACATATATAGGGGCTACGATACACACTTGGGGTCAAGGAGAACTTATAATGGTGATATGGTAACTTACATGGGGTCAGGGAGTACTTATATGGGACTAGGGTAACTCAATTGGGGTCAGGGAGTACATATAAAGCGGCTAGGGTAACTCATTTGGAATCTGGGAGTACATATAAAGGGGCTAGGATAACACACTTGGGGTCAGGGAGTACATATAAGGGGGCTATGGTAAATCACTTGGGGTCAGGGAGTACTTATAAAGGGGCTAGGGTAACTCTCTTGGGGTCAGGGAGTACATATAAAGGGGCTATGGTAACTCACTTGGGGTCAGTGAGTACTTAAAAAGGGGCTATGGTAACTCACTTGGGGTCAGGGAGTACTTCTATGGGACTAGAGTAACTCACTTGCCGCCAGAGAGTACATATAAAGGGGCTAGATTAACTCACTTGGGGTCAGGGAGTACTTATAAAGGGGCTATGGTAACTCACTTGGGGTCAGGGAGTACTTATATGAGACTAGGGTAACACACATGGGGTCAGGGAATACTAATAAAGGGGTTAGATTAACTCACTTGCGGTCAGAGAGTACATATAAAGGGGCTGGGATAACTCACTTGGGGTCAGGGAGTACTTATAAGGGGGGTATGGTAACTCACTTGGGTCAGGAAGTACTTCTATGGTATTAGGGTAACTCACTTGGGGTCAGGGAGTACTTTTATGGGACTAGGGTAACTCACTTGGGGTCAGGGAGTACTTATATAGGGGCTAGGGTAACTCTCTTGGGGTCAGTGAGTTCTACTATGGGACTAGGGTAATTCACTTGCGGTCAGAGAGTATATATAAAGGGGCTATGGTAACTCACTTGGGGTCAGGGAGTACTACTATGGGAATAGGGTAACTTACTTGCGGTCAGAGAGTACATATAAAGGGGCTAGGATAACTCACTTGGGGTCAGGGAGAACTAATCAAGGTGATATGGTAACTCATTTGGGGTCAGGGAGTACTTATATGGGACTAGGGTAACTCACTTGTGGTCAGGGAGTACTTATATGGGACCAGGGTAACTCACTTGGGGCCAGGGTGTACTTAAAAAGGGGCTGGGGTAACTCACTTGGGGTCAGGGAGTACATATAAAGGGGCTATGGTAACTCACTTGCGGTCACAGAGTACATATAAAAAGGCTAGGATAACTCACTTGGGGTCAGTGAGTACTTATAAATGGACTAGGGTAACTCATTTGGAGTCTGGGAGTACATATATAGGGGCTATGGTAACTCACTTGGGGTCAGGGAGTACTTATAAAGGAGCTATGGTAACTCACTTAGTGTCAGGGAGTACTACTATGGGACTAGGGTAACTTACTTGCCGTCAGAGAGTACATATAAAGGGGCTAGGATAACTCACTTGGGGTCAGGGAGTACTTATATGGGACTAGGGTAACTCACTTGGGGCCAGGGTGTACTTATAAAGGGTTAGGGTAACTCACTTGGGGTCAGGGAGTACATATAAAGGTGCTATGGTAACTCACTTTGGGTCAGGGAGTACTTTTATGGGACTAGGGTAACTCACTTGGGGTCAGGGAGTACATATAAAGGGGCTATGGTAACTCACTTGGGGTCAGGGAGTACTTATAAAGGGGCAATGGTAACTCACTTGGGGTCAGGGAGTACATTTATGGGACTAGGGTAACTTACTTACGGTCAGAGGGTACATATAGAGGGACTATGATAACTCACTTGGGGTCAGAGAGTACTTATAAAGGGGCTATGGTAACTCACTTGGGGTCAGAGAGTACTTATAAAGGGGCTATGGTAACTCACTTGAGGTCAGGGAGTACTACTATGGGACCAGGGTAACTCACTTGGGACCAGGGTGTACTTATAAAGGGGTTAGGGTAACTCACTTGGGGTCAGGGAGTACATATAAAGGGGCTATGGTAACTCACTTGGGGTCAGGGAGTACTTATAAGGAGGCTATGGTAACTCACTTGGGGTCAGGGAGAACTTATAAAGGGGCTATGGTAACTCACTTGGGGTCAGGGAGTACTTATAAGGGGGCTATGGTAACTCACTTGGGGTCAGGAAGTACTTCTATGGGATTAGGGTAACTCACTTGGGGTCAGGGAGTACTTTTATGGGACTAGGGTAACTCACTTGCGGTCAGAGAGTACATATAAAAAGGCTAGGATAACTCACTTGGGGTCAGTGAGTACTTATAAATGGGCTAAGGTAACTCATTTGGAGTCTGGGAGTACATATAAAGGGGCTATGGTAACTCACTTGGGGTCAGGGAGTACTACTATGGGACCAGGGTAACTCATTTGGGGTCAGGGAGTACATATATAGGGGCTACGATACACACTTGGGGTCAAGGAGAACTTATAAAGGTGATATGGTAACTTACATGGGGTCAGGGAGTACTTATATGGGGCTAGGGTAACTCAATTGGGGTCAGGGAGTACATATAAAGCGGCTAGGGTAACTCATTTGGAATCTGGGAGTACATATAAAGGGGCTAGGATAACACACTTGGGGTCAGGGAGTACATATAAGGGGGCTATGGTAACTCACTTGGGGTCAGGGAGTACTACTATGGGACTAGGGTAACTTACTTGCGGTCAGAGAGTAAATATAAAGGGGCTAGGATAACTCACTTGGGGTCAGGGAGAACTTATAAAGGTGATATGGTAAATCACTTGGGGTCAGGGAGTACTTATAAAGGGGCTAGGGTAACTCTCTTGGGGTCAGGGAGTACATATAAAGGGGATATGGTAACTCACTTGGGGTCAGTGAGTACTTAAAAAGGGGCTATGGTAACTCACTTGGGGTCAGGGAGTACTTCTATGGGACTAGAGTAACTCACTTGCCGCCAGAGAGTACATATAAAGGGGCTAGATTAACTCACTTGGGGTCAGGGAGTACTTATAAAGGGGCTATGGTAACTCACTTGGGGTCAGGGAGTACTTATATGAGACTAGGGTAACACACATGGGGTCAGGGAATACTAATAAAGGGGTTAGATTAACTCATTTGCGGTCAGAGAGTACATATAAAGGGGCTGGGATAACTCACTTGGGGTCAGGGAGTACTTATAAGGGGGCTATGGTAACTCACTTGGGGTCAGGAAGTACTTCTATGGGATTAGGGTAACTCACTTGGGGTCAGGGAGTACTTTTATGGGACTAGGGTAACTCACTTGGGGTCAGGGAGTACTTATATAGGGGCTAGGGTAACTCTCTTGGGGTCAGTGAGTTCTACTATGGGACTAGGGTAATTCACTTGCGGTCAGAGAGTATATATAAAGGGGCTATGGTAACTCACTTGGGGTCAGGGAGTACTACTATGGGACTAGGGTAACATACTTGCGGTCAGAGAGTACATATAAAGGGGCTAGGATAACTCACTTGGGGTCAGGGAGAACTAATCAAGGTGATATGGTAACTCATTTGGGGTCAGGGAGTACTTATATGGGACTAGGGTAACTCACTTGTGGTCAGGGAGTACTTATATGGGACCAGGGTAACTCACTTGGGGCCAGGGTGTACTTATAAAGGGGTTGGGGTAACTCACTTGGGGTCAGGGAGTACATGTAAAGGGGCTATGGTAACTCACTTGCGGTCAGGGAGTACTAGTATGGGACTAGGGTAACTCACTTGCGGTCACAGAGTACATATAAAAAGGCTAGGATAACTCACTTGGGGTCAGTGAGTACTTATAAATGGACTAGGGTAACTCATTTGGTGTCTGGGAGTACATATATAGGGGCTATGGTAATTCACTTGGGGTCAGGGAGTACTTATAATGGAGCTATGGTAACTCACTTAGTGTCAGGGAGTACTACTATGGGACTAGGGTAACTTACTTGCCGTCAGAGAGTACATATAAAGGGGCTAGGATAACTCACTTGGGGTCAGGGAGTACTTATATGGGACTAGGGTAACTCACTTGGGGCCAGGGTGTACTTATAAAGGGTTAGGGTAACTCACTTGGGGTCAGGGAGTACATATAAAGGTGCTATGGTAACTCACTTTGGGTCAGGGAGTACTTTTATGGGACTAGGGTAACTTACTTACGGTCAGAGGGTACATATAGAGGGACTATGATAACTCACTTGGGGTCAGGGAGTACTACTATGGGACCAGGGTAACTCACTTGCGGTCAGAGAGTACATATAAAGTGGCTAGGGTAACTCACTTGCGGTCAGAGAGTACATATTAAGGGGCTAGGATAACTCACTTGAAGTCAGGGAGTACTTATAAAGGGGCTAGGGTAACTCACTTAGTGTCAGGGAGTACTACTATGGGACTAGGGTAACTTACTTGCGGTCAGAGAGTACATATAAAGGGGCTAGGATAACTCACTTGGGGTCAGGGAGAATTTATAAAGGGGCTATGGTAACTCACTTGGGGTCAGGGAGTACTTATATAGGGGCTATGGTAACTCACTTGGGGTCAGGTAGTACTACTATGGGACTAGGGTAACTTACTTGCGGTCAGGAAGTACATATAAAGGGGCTATGGTAACTCACTTGGGGTCAGAGAGTACTTATAAAGGGGCTATGGTAACTCACTTGGGGTCAGAGAGTACTTATAAAGGGGCTATGGTAACTCACTTGAGGTCAGGGAGTACTACTATGGGACTAGGGTAACTCACTTGGGACCAGGGTGTACTTATAAAGGGGTTAGGGTAACTCACTTGGGCTCAGGGAGTACATATAAAGGGGCTATGGTAACTCACTTGGGGTCAGGGAGTACTTATAAAGAGGCTATGGTAGCTCACTTGGGGTCAGGGAGAACTTATAAAGGGGCTATGGTAACTCACTTGGGGTCAGGGAGTACTTTTATGGGACTAGGGTAACTCACTTGGGGTCAGGGAGTACATATAAAGGGGCTATGGTAACTCACTTGGGGTCAGGGAGTACTTATAAAGGGGCAATGGTAACTCACTTGGGGTCAGGGAGTACATTTATGGGACTAGGGTAACTTACTTGCGGTCAGAGGGTACATATAAAGGGACTATGATAACTCACTTGGGGACAGGGAGTACTACTATGGGACCAGGGTAACTCACTTGCGGTCAGAGAGTACATATAAAGTGGCTAGGGTAACTCACTTGGGGTCAGGGAGTACTTATAAAGAGGCTATGTTAACTCACTTGGGGTCAGGTAGTACTACTATGGGACTATGGTAACTTACTTGCGGTCAGGAAATACATATAAAGGGGCTAGGATAACTCACTTGGGGTCAGGGAGAACATATAAAGGTGATATGGTAACTCACTTGGGGTCAGGGAGTACTTATTTGGGACTAGGGTAACTCACTTGGGGTCAGGGAGTGCTTATATGGGACCAGGGTAACTCACTTGGGGCCAGGGTGTACTTATAAAGGGGCTACGGTAACTCACTTGGGGTCAGGGAGTACTTATATGAGACTAGGATAATACACTTGGGGTCAGGGAGTACTTATAAAGGGGTTAGAATAACTTACTTGCTGTCAGAGAGTACATATTAAGGGGCTAGGATAACTCACTTGAAGTCAGGGAGTACTTATAAAGGGGCTAGGGTAACTCACTTAGTGTCAGCGAGTACTACTATGGGACTAGGGTAACTTACTTGCGGTCAGAGAGTACATATAAAGGGGCTAGGATAACTCACTTGGGGTCAGGGAGTACTTATAAAGGGGCTATGGTAACTCACTTAGTGTCAGGGAGTACTTTTATGGGACTAGGGTAACTCACTTGGGGCCAGGGAGTACATATATAGGTGCTATGGTAACTCACTTGGGGTCAGGGAGTACTTTTATGGGACTAGGGTAACTCACTTGGGGTCAGGGAGAACATATAAAGGGGCTATGGTAACTCACTTGGGGTCAGGGAGTACATATAAAGGGGCTATGGTAACTCACTTGGGGTCAGGGAGTACTTATAAAGGGGCAATGGTAACTCACTTGGGGTCAGGGAGTACATTTATGGGACTAGGGTAACTTACTTGCGGTCAGAGGGTACATATAAAGGGACTATGATAACTCACTTGGGGTCAGGGAGTACTACTATGGGACCAGGGTAACTCACTTGCGGTCAGAGAGTACATATAAAGGTGCTATGGTAACTCACTTGGGGTCAGGGAGTACCTTTATGGGACTAGGGTAACTCACTTGGGGTCAGGGAGTACATATAAAGGGGCTATGGTAACTCACTTGGGGTCAGGGAGTACTTATAAAGGGGCTATGGTAACTCACTTAGTGTCAGGGAGTACTACTATGGGACTAGGGTAACTTACTTGCTGTCAGAGAGTACATATAAAGGGGCTAGGATAACTCACTTGGGGTCAGGGAGTACTTATATGGGACTAGGGTAACTCACTTGGGGCCAGGGTGTACTTATAAAGGGTTAGGGTAACTCACTTGGGGTCAGGGAGTACATATAAAGGTGCTATGGTAACTCACTTTGGGTCAGGGAGTACTTTTATGGGTCTAGGGTAACTTACTTGCGGTCAGAGGGTACATATAAAGGGACTATGATAACTCACTTGGGGTCAGGGAGTACTACTATGGGACCAGGGTAACTCACTTGCGGTCAGAGAGTACATATAAAGTGGCTAGGGTAACTCACTTGGGGTCAGGGAGTACTTATATGAGACTAGGGTAATACACTTGGGGTCAGGGAGTACTTATAAAGGGGTTAGAATAACTTACTTGCGGTCAGAGAGTACATATTAAGGGGCTAGGATAACTCACTTGAAGTCAGGGAGTACTTATAAAGGGGCTAGGGTAACTCACTTAGTGTCAGGGAGTACTACTATGGGACTAGGGTAACTTACTTGCGGTCAGAGAGTACATATAAAGGGGCTAGGATAACTCACTTGGGGTCAGGGAGAACTTATAAAGGGGCTATGGTAACTCACTTGGGGTCAGGGAGTACTTATAAAGGGGCTATGGTAACTCACTTGGGGTCAGGTAGTACTACTATGGGACTAGGGTAACTTACTTGCGGTCAGGAAGTACATATAAAGGGGCTATGGTAACTCACTTGGGGTCAGAGAGTACTTATAAAGGGGCTATGGTAACTCACTTGGGGTCAGAGAGTACTTATAAAGGGGCTATGGTAACTCACTTGAGGTCAGGGAGTACTACTATGGGACCAGGGTAACTCACTTGGGACCAGGGTGTATTTATAAAGGGGTTAGGGTAACTCACTTGGGGTCAGGGAGTACATATAAAGGGGCTATGGTAACTCACTTGGGGTCAGGGAGTACTTATAAAGGGGCTATGGTAACTCACTTAGTGTCAGGGAGTACTTCTATGGGATTAGGGTAACTCACTTGGGGTCAGGGAGAACTTATAGAGGTGATATGCTAACACACTTGGGGTCAGGGAGTACTTTTATGGGACTAGGGTAACTCACTTGGGGCCAGGGTGTGCTTATAAATGGGCTAGGGTAACTCACTTGGGGTCAGGGAGTACATATAAAGGTGCTATGGTAACTCACTTGGGGTCAGGGAGTACTTTTATGGGACTAGGGTAACTCACTTGGGGTCAGGGAGTACATATAAAGGGGCTATGGTAACTCACATGGGGTCAGGGAGTACTTATATAGGGGCTATGGTAACTCACTTAGTGTCAGGGAGTACTACTATGGGACTAGGGTAACTTACTTGCGGTCAGAGAGTACATATAAAGGGGCTAGGATAACTCACTTGGGGTCAGGGAGTACTTTTATGGGACTAGGGTAACTCACTTGGGGTCAGGGAGTTAATATAAAGGGGCTATGGTAACTCACTTGGGGTCAGGGAGTACTTATAAAGGGGCAATGGTAACTCACTTGGGGTCAGGGAGTACTTTTATGGGACTAGGGTAACTCACTTGGGGTCAGGGAGTACATATAAAGGGGCTATGGTAACTCACTTGGGGGCAGGGAGTACTTATAAAGGGGCAATGGTAACTCACTTGGGGTCAGGGAGTACATTTATGGGACTAGGGTAACTTACTTGCGGTCAGAGGGTACATATAAAGGGACTATGATAACTCACTTGGGGACAGGGAGTACTACTATGGGACCAGGGTAACTCACTTGCGGTCAGAGAGTACATATAAAGTGGCTAGGGTAACTCACTTGGGGTCAGGGAGTACTTATAAAGAGGCTATGTTAACTCACTTGGGGTCAGGTAGTAATACTATGGGACTATGGTAACTTACTTGCGGTCAGGAAATACATATAAAGGGGCTAGGATAACTCACTTGGGGTCAGGGAGAACATATAAAGGTGATATGGTAACTCACTTGGGGTCAGGGAGTACTTATTTGGGACTAGGGTAACTCACTTGGGGTCAGGGAGTGCTTATATGGGACCAGGGTAACTCACTTGGGGCCAGGGTGTACTTATAAAGGGGCTACGGTAACTCACTTGGGGTCAGGGAGTACTTATATGAGACTAGGATAATACACTTGGGGTCAGGGAGTACTTATAAAGGGGTTAGAATAAGTTACTTGCTGTCAGAGAGTACATATTAAGGGGCTAGGATAACTCACTTGAAGTCAGGGAGTACTTATAAAGGGGCTAGGGTAACTCACTTAGTGTCAGCGAGTACTACTATGGGACTAGGGTAACTTACTTGCGGTCAGAGAGTACATATAAAGGGGCTAGGATAACTCACTTGGGGTCAGGGAGTACTTATAAAGGGGCTATGGTAACTCACTTAGTGTCAGGGAGTACTTTTATGGGACTAGGGTAACTCACTTGGGGCCAGGGAGTACATATATAGGTGCTATGGTAACTCACTTGGGGTCAGGGAGTACTTTTATGGGACTAGGGTAACTCACTTGGGGTCAGGGAGAACATATAAAGGGGCTATGGTAACTCACTTGGGGTCAGGGAGTACATATAAAGGGGCTATGGTAACTCACTTGGGGTCAGGGAGTACTTATAAAGGGGCAATGGTAACTCACTTGGGGTCAGGGAGTACATTTATGGGACTAGGGTAACTTACTTGCGGTCAGAGGGTACATATAAAGGGACTATGATAACTCACTTGGGGTCAGGGAGTACTACTATGGGACCAGGGTAACTCACTTGCGGTCAGAGAGTACATATAAAGGTGCTATGGTAACTCACTTGGGGTCAGGGAGTACCTTTATGGGACTAGGGTAACTCACTTGGGGTCAGGGAGTACATATAAAGGGGCTATGGTAACTCACTTGGGGTCAGGGAGTACTTATAAAGGGGCTATGGTAACTCACTTAGTGTCAGGGAGTACTACTATGGGACTAGGGTAACTTACTTGCTGTCAGAGAGTACATATAAAGGGGCTAGGATAACTCACTTGGGGTCAGGGAGTACTTATATGGGACTAGGGTAACTCACTTGGGGCCAGGGTGTACTTATAAAGGGTTAGGGTAACTCACTTGGGGTCAGGGAGTACATATAAAGGTGCTATGGTAACTCACTTTGGGTCAGGGAGTACTTTTATGGGTCTAGGGTAACTTACTTGCGGTCAGAGGGTACATATAAAGGGACTATGATAACTCACTTGGGGTCAGGGAGTACTACTATGGGACCAGGGTAACTCACTTGCGGTCAGAGAGTACATATAAAGTGGCTAGGGTAACTCACTTGGGGTCAGGGAGTACTTATATGAGACTAGGGTAATACACTTGGGGTCAGGGAGTACTTATAAAGGGGTTAGAATAACTTACTTGCGGTCAGAGAGTACATATTAAGGGGCTAGGATAACTCACTTGAAGTCAGGGAGTACTTATAAAGGGGCTAGGGTAACTCACTTAGTGTCAGGGAGTACTACTATGGGACTAGGGTAACTTACTTGCGGTCAGAGAGTACATATAAAGGGGCTAGGATAACTCACTTGGGGTCAGGGAGAACTTATAAAGGGGCTATGGTAACTCACTTGGGGTCAGGGAGTACTTATAAAGGGGCTATGGTAACTCACTTGGGGTCAGGTAGTACTACTATGGGACTAGGGTAACTTACTTGCGGTCAGGAAGTACATATAAAGGGGCTATGGTAACTCACTTGGGGTCAGAGAGTACTTATAAAGGGGCTATGGTAACTCACTTGGGGTCAGAGAGTACTTATAAAGGGGCTATGGTAACTCACTTGAGGTCAGGGAGTACTACTATGGGACCAGGGTAACTCACTTGGGACCAGGGTGTATTTATAAAGGGGTTAGGGTAAGTCACTTGGGGTCAGGGAGTACATATAAAGGGGCTATGGTAACTCACTTGGGGTCAGGGAGAACTTATAAAGGGGCTATGGTAACTCACTTGGGGTCAGAGAGTACTTATAAAGGGGCTATGGTAACTCACTTGAGGTCAGGGAGTACTACTATGGGACCAGGGTAACTCACTTGCAGTCAGAGAGTACATATCAAGGGGATAGGATAACTCACTTGGGGTCAGGGAGTACTTATAAAGGTGATATGGTAACTCACTTGGGGTCAGGGAGTACTTATAAAGGTGATATGGTAACACACTTGAGTTCAGGGAGTACTTATATGGGACCAGGGTAACTCACTTGGGGCCAGGGTGTACTTATATGGGACCAGGGTAACTCACTTGGGGCCAGGGTGTACTTATAAAGGGGCTGGGGTAACTCACTTGGGGACAGGGAGTACATATAAAGGGGCTATGGTAACTCACTTGGGGTCAGGGAGTACTAGTATGGGACTAGGGTAACTCACTTGCGGTCAGAGAGTACATATAAAAAGGCTAGGATAACTCACTTGGGGTCAGTGAGTACTTATAAATGGGCTAAGGTAACTCATTTGGAGTCTGGGAGTACATATAAAGGGGCTATGGTAACTCACTTGGGGTCAGGGAGTACTACTATGGGACCAGGGTAACTCACTTGGGGTCAGGGAGTACATATATAGGGGCTACGATACACACTTGGGGTCAAGGAGAACTTATAATGGTGATATGGTAACTTACATGGGGTCAGGGAGTACTTATATGGGACTAGGGTAACTCAATTGGGGTCAGGGAGTACATATAAAGCGGCTAGGGTAACTCATTTGGCATCTGGGAGTACATATAAAGGGGCTAGGATAACACACTTGGGGTCAGGGAGTACATATAAGGGGGCTATGGTAAATCACTTGGGGTCAGGGAGTACTTATAAAGGGGCTAGGGTAACTCTCTTGGGGTCAGGGAGTACATATAAAGGGGCTATGGTAACTCACTTGGGGTCAGTGAGTACTTAAAAAGGGGCTATGGTAACTCACTTGGGGTCAGGGAGTACTTCTATGGGACTAGAGTAACTCACTTGCCGCCAGAGAGTACATATAAAGGGGCTATATTAACTCACTTGGGGTCAGGGAGTACTTATAAAGGGGCTATGGTAACTCACTTGGGGTCAGGGAGTACTTATATGAGACTAGGGTAACACACATGGGGTCAGGGAATACTAATAAAGGGGTTAGATTAACTCACTTGCGGTCAGAGAGTACATATAAAGGGGCTGGGATAACTCACTTGGGGTCAGGGAGTACTTATAAGGGGGCTATGGTAACTCACTTGGGGTCAGGAAGTACTTTTATGGGATTAGGGTAACTCACTTGGGGTCAGGGAGTACTTTTATGGGACTAGGGTAACTCACTTGGGGTCAGGGAGTACTTATATAGGGGCTAGGGTAACTCTCTTGGGGTCAGTGAGTTCTACTATGGGACTAGGGTAACTTACTTGCGGTCAGAGAGTACATATAAAGGGGCTAGGATAACTCACTTGGGGTCAGGGAGAACTAATCAAGGTGATATGGTAACTCATTTGGGGTCAGGGAGTACTTATATGGGACTAGGGTAACTCACTTGTGGTCAGGGAGTACTTATATGGGACCAGGGTAACTCACTTGGGGCCAGGGTGTACTTATAAAGGGGCTGGGGTAACTCACTTGGGGTCAGGGAGTACATATAAAGGGGCTATGGTATCTCACTTGCGGTCAGGGAGTACTAGTATGGGACTAGGGTAACTCACTTGCGGTCACAGAGTACATATAAAAAGGCTAGGATAACTCACTTGGGGTCAGTGAGTACTTATAAATGGACTAGGGTAACTCATTTGGAGTCTGGGAGTACATATATAGGGGCTATGGTAACTCACTTGGGGTCAGGGAGTACTTATAAAGGAGCTATGGTAACTCACTTAGTGTCAGGGAGTACTACTATGGGACTAGGGTAACTTACTTGCCGTCAGAGAGTACATATAAAGGGGCTAGGATAACTCACTTGGGGTCAGGGAGTACTTATATGGGACTAGGGTAACTCACTTGGGGCCAGGGTGTACTTATAAAGGGTTAGGGTAACTCACTTGGGGTCAGGGAGTACATATAAAGGTGCTATGGTAACTCACTTTGGGTCAGGGAGTACTTTTAAGGGACTAGGGTAACTCACTTGGGGTCAGGGAGTACATATAAAGGGGCTATGGTAACTCACTTGGGGTCAGGGAGTACTTATAAAGGGGCAATGGTAACTCACTTGGGGTCAGGGAGTACATTTATGGGACTAGGGTAACTTACTTACGGTCAGAGGGTACATATAGAGGGACTATGATAACTCACTTGGGGTCAGGGAGTACTACTATGGGACCAGGGTAACTCACTTGCGGTCAGAGAGTACATATAAAGTGGCTAGGGTAACTCACTTGCGGTCAGAGAGTACATATTAAGGGGCTAGGATAACTCACTTGAAGTCAGGGAGTACTTATAAAGGGGCTAGGGTAACTCACTTAGTGTCAGGGAGTACTACTATGGGACTAGGGTAACTTACTTGCGGTCAGAGAGTACATATAAAGGGGCTAGGAAAACTCACTTGGGGTCAGGGAGAACTTATAAAGGGGCTATGGTAACTCACTTGGGGTCAGGGAGTACTTATAAAGGGGCTATGGTAACTCACTTGGGGTCAGGTAGTACTACTATGGGACTAGGGTAACTTACTTGCGGTCAGGAAGTACATATAAAGGGGCTATGGTAACTCACTTGGGGTCAGAGAGTACTTATAAAGGGGCTATGGTAACTCACTTGGGGTCAGAGAGTACTTATAAAGGGGCTATGGTAACTCACTTGAGGTCAGGGAGTACTACTGTGGGACCAGGGTAACTCACTTGGGACCAGGGTGTACTTATAAAGGGGTTAGGGTAACTCACTTGGGGTCAGGGAGTACATATAAAGGGGCTATGGTAACTCACTTGGGGTCAGGGAGTACTTATAAAGAGGCTATGGTAACTCACTTAGGGTCAGGGAGAACTTATAAAGGGGCTATGGTAACTCACTTGGGGTCAGGGAGTACTTATAAGGGGGCTATGGTAACTCACTTGGGGTCAGGAAGTACTTCTATGGGATTAGGGTAACTCACTTGGGGTCAGGGAGTACTTTTATGGGACTAGGGTAACTCACTTGGGGTCAGGGAGTACTTATATAGGGGCTAGGGTAACTCTCTTGGGGTCAGTGAGTTCTACTATGGGACTAGGGTAATTCACTTGCGGTCAGAGAGTATATATAAAGGGGCTATGGTAACTCACTTGGGGTCAGGGAGTACTACTATGGGACTAGGGTAACTTACTTGCGGTCAGAGAGTACATATAAAGGGGCTAGGATAACTCACTTGGGGTCAGGGAGAACTAATCAAGGTGATATGGTAACTCATTTGGGGTCAGGGAGTACTTATATGGGACTAGGGTAACTCACTTGTGGTCAGGGAGTACTTATATGGGACCAGGGTAACTCACTTGGGGCCAGGGTGTACTTATAAAGGGGCTGGGGTAACTCACTTGGGGTCAGGGAGTACATATAAAGGGGCTATGGTAACTCACTTGCGGTCAGGGAGTACTAGTATGGGACTAGGGTAACTCACTTGCGGTCACAGAGTACATATAAAAAGGCTAGGATAACTCACTTGGGGTCAGTGAGTACTTATAAATGGACTAGGGTAACTCATTTGGAGTCTGGGAGTACATATATAGGGGCTAGGATAACACACTTGGGGTCAGGGAGTACTTATAAAGTGGCTATGGTAACTCACTTGGGGTCAGGGAGTACTTATAAAGGGGCTATGGTAACTCACATGGGGTCAGGGAGTACTTATAAAGGGGCTATGGTAACTCACTTAGTGTCAGGGAGTACTACTATGGGACTAGGGTAACTTACTTGCGGTCAGAGAGTACATATAAAGGGGCTAGGATAACTCACTTGGGGTCAGGGAGAACTTATAGAGGTGATATGCTAACTCACTTGGGGTCAGGGAGAACTTATAGAGGTGATATGCTAACACACTTGGGGTCAGGGAGTACTTTTATGGGACTAGGGTAACTCACTTGGGTCCAGGGTGTGCTTATAAATGGGCTAGGGTAACTCACTTGGGGTCAGGGAGTACATATAAAGGTGCTATGGTAACTCACTTGGGGTCAGGGAGTACTTTTATGGGACTAGGGTAACTCACTTGGGGTCAGGGAGTACATATAAAGGGGCTATGGTAACTCACATGGGGTCAGGGAGTACTTATATAGGGGCTATGGTAACTCACTTAGTGTCAGGGAGTACTACTATGGGACTAGGGTAACTAACTTGCTGTCAGAGAGTACATATAAAGGGGCTAGGATAACTCACTTGGGGTCAGGGAGTACTTTTATGGGACTAGGGTAACTCACTTGGGGTCAGGGAGTACATATAAAGGGGCTATGGTAACTCACTTGGGGTCAGGGAGTACTTATAAAGGGGCAATGGTAACTCACTTGGGGTCAGGGAGTACATTTATGGGACTAGGGTAACTTACTTGCGGTCAGAGGGTACATATAAAGGGACTATGATAACTCACTTGGGGACAGGGAGTACTACTATGGGACCAGGGTAACTCACTTGCGGTCAGAGAGTACATATAAAGTGGCTAGGGTAACTCACTTGGGGTCAGGGAGTACTTATAAAGGGGCTATGGTAACTCACTTGGGGTCAGGGAGTACTTATAAAGGGGCTATGGTAACTCACTTGGGGTCAGGGAGTACTTATAAAGGGGCTATGGTAACTCACTTAGTGTCAGGGAGTACTACTATGGGACTAGGGTAACTTACTTGCGGTCAGAGAGTACATATAAAGGGGCTAGGATAACTCACTTGGGGTCAGGGAGAACTTATAGAGGTGATATGCTAACTCACTTGGGGTCAGGGAGAACTTATAGAGGTGATATGCTAACACACTTGGGGTCAGGGAGTACATTTATGGGACTAGGGTAACTCACTTGGGGCCAGGGTGTGCTTATAAATGGGCTAGGGTAACTCACTTGGGGTCAGGGAGTACATATAAAGGTGCTATGGTAACTCACTTGGGGTCAGGGAGTACTTTTATGGGACTAGGGTAACTCACTTGGGGTCAGGGAGTACATATAAAGGGGCTATGGTAACTCACATGGGGTCAGGGAGTACTTATATAGGGGCTATGGTAACTCACTTAGTGTCAGGGAGTACTACTATGGGACTAGGGTAACTTACTTGCTGTCAGAGAGTACATATAAAGGGGCTAGGATAACTCACTTGGGGTCAGGGAGTACTTTTATGGGACTAGGGTAACTCACTTGGGGTCAGGGAGTTCATATAAAGGGGCTATGGTAACTCACTTGGGGTCAGGGAGTACTTATAAAGGGGCAATGGTAACTCACTTGGGGTCAGGGAGTACTTTTATGGGACTAGGGTAACTCACTTGGGGTCAGGGAGTACATATAAAGGGGCTATGGTAACTCACTTGGGGTCAGGGAGTACTTATAAAGGGGCAATGGTAACTCACTTGGGGTCAGGGAGTACATTTATGGGACTAGGGTAACTTACTTGCGGTCAGAGGGTACATATAAAGGGACTATGATAACTCACTTGGGGACAGGGAGTACTACTATGGGACCAGGGTAACTCACTTGCGGTCAGAGAGTACATATAAAGTGGCTAGGGTAACTCACTTGGGGTCAGGGAGTACTTATAAAGAGGCTATGTTAACTCACTTGGGGTCAGGTAGTACTACTATGGGACTATGGTAACTTACTTGCGGTCAGGAAATACATATAAAGGGGCTAGGATAACTCACTTGGGGTCAGGGAGAACATATAAAGGTGATATGGTAACTCACTTGGGGTCAGGGAGTACTTATTTGGGACTAGGGTAACTCACTTGGGGTCAGGGAGTGCTTATATGGGACCAGGGTAACTCACTTGGGGCCAGGGTGTACTTATAAAGGGGCTACGGTAACTCACTTGGGGTCAGGGAGTACTTATATGAGACTAGGATAATACACTTGGGGTCAGGGAGTACTTATAAAGGGTTTAGAATAACTTACTTGCTGTCAGAGAGTACATATTAAGGGGCTAGGATAACTCACTTGAAGTCAGGGAGTACTTATAAAGGGGCTAGGGTAACTCACTTAGTGTCAGCGAGTACTACTATGGGACTAGGGTAACTTACTTGCGGTCAGAGAGTACATATAAAGGGGCTAGGATAACTCACTTGGGGTCAGGGAGTACTTATAAAGGGGCTATGGTAACTCACTTAGTGTCAGGGAGTACTTTTATGGGACTAGGGTAACTCACTTGGGGTCAGGGAGTACATATATAGGTGCTATGGTAACTCACTTGGGGTCAGGGAGTACTTTTATGGGACTAGGGTAACTCACTTGGGGTCAGGGAGAACATATAAAGGGGCTATGGTAACTCACTTGGGGTCAGGGAGTACATATAAAGGGGCTATGGTAACTCACTTGGGGTCAGGGAGTACTTATAAAGGGGCAATGGTAACTCACTTGGGGTCAGGGAGTACTACTATGGGACTAGGGTAACTTACTTGCTGTCAGAGAGTACATATAAAGGGGCTAGGATAACTCACTTGGGGTCAGGGAGTACTTATATGGGACTAGGGTAACTCACTTGGGGCCAGGGTGTACTTATAAAGGGTTAGGGTAACTCACTTGGGGTCAGGGAGTACATATAAAGGTGCTATGGTAACTCACTTTGGGTCAGGGAGTACTTTTATGGGACTAGGGTAACTTACTTGCGGTCAGAGGGTACATATAAAGGGACTATGATAACTCACTTGGGGTCAGGGAGTACTACTATGGGACCAGGGTAACTCACTTGCGGTCAGAGAGTACATATAAAGTGGCTAGGGTAACTCACTTGGGGTCAGGGAGTACATATAAAGGGGCTATGGTAACTCACTTGGGGTCAGGGAGTACTTATAAAGAGGCTATGTTAACTCACTTGGGGTCAGGTAGTACTACTATGGGACTAGGGTAACTTACTTGCGGTCAGGAAATACATATAAAGGGGCTAGGATAACTCACTTGGGGTCAGGGAGAACATATAAAGGTGATATGGTAACTCACTTGGGGTCAGGGAGTACTTATTTGGGACTAGGGTAACTCACTTGGGGTCAGGGAGTGCTTATATGGGACCAGGGTAACTCACTTGGGGCCAGGGTGTACTTATAAAGGGGCTACGGTAACTCACTTGGGGTCAGGGAGTACTTATATGAGACTAGGGTAATACACTTGGGGTCAGGGAGTACTTATAAAGGGGTTAGAATAACTTACTTGCGGTCAGAGAGTACATATTAAGGGGCTAGGATAACTCACTTGAAGTCAGGGAGTACTTATAAAGGGGCTAGGGTAACTCACTTAGTGTCAGGGAGTACTACTATGGGACTAGGGTAACTTACTTGCGGTCAGAGAGTACATATAAAGGGGCTAGGATAACTCACTTGGGGTCAGGGAGAACTTATAAAGGGGCTATGGTAACACACTTGGGGTTAGGGAGTACTTATAAAGGGGTTACGGTAACTCACTTGGGGTCAGGTAGTACTACTATGGGACTAGGGTAACTTACTTGCGGTCAGGAAGTACATATAAAGGGGCTATGGTAACTCACTTGGGGTCAGAGAGTACTTATAAAGGGGCTATGGTAACTCACTTGGGGTCAGGGAGTACTTATAAAGAGGCTATGGTAACTCACTTGGGGTCAGGGAGAACTTATAAAGGGGCTATGGTAACTCACTTGGGGTCAGAGAGTACTTATAAAGGGGCTATGGTAACTCACTTGAGGTCAGGGAGTACTACTATGGGACCAGGGTAACTCACTTGCAGTCAGAGAGTACATATCAAGGGGATAGGATAACTCACTTGGGGTCAGGGAGTACTTATAAAGGTGATATGGTAACTCACTTGGGGTCAGGGAGTACTTATAAAGGTGATATGGTAACTCACTTGAGTTCAGGGAGTACTTATATGGGACTAGGGTAACTCACTTGTGGTTAGGGAGTACTTATATGGGACCAGGGTAACTCACTTGGGGCCAGGGTGTACTTATAAAGGGGCTGGGGTAACTCACTTGGGGTCAGGGAGTACATATAAAGGGGCTATGGTAACTCACTTGCGGTCAGGGAGTACTAGTATGGGACTAGGGTAACTCACTTGCGGTCACAGAGTACATATAAAAAGGCTAGGATAACTCACTTGGGGTCAGTGAGTACTTATAAATGGACTAGGGTAACTCATTTGGAGTCTGGGAGTACATATATAGGGGCTAGGATAACACACTTGGGGTCAGGGAGTACTTATAAAGGGGCTATGGTAACTCACTTGGGGTCAGGGAGTACTTATAAAGGGGCTATGGTAACTCACTTGGGGTCAGGGAGTACTTATAAAGGGGCTATGGTAACTCACTTAGTGTCAGGGAGTACTACTATGGGACTAGGGTAACTTACTTGCGGTCAGAGAGTACATATAAAGGGGCTAGGATAACTCACTTGGGGTCAGGGAGAACTTATAGAGGTGATATGCTAACTCACTTGGGGTCAGGGAGAACTTATAGAGGTGATATGCTAACACACTTGGGGTCAGGGAGTACTTTTATGGGACTAGGGTAACTCACTTGGGGCCAGGGTGTGCTTATAAATGGGCTAGGGTAACTCACTTGGGGTCAGGGAGTACATATAAAGGTGCTATGGTAACTCACTTGGGGTCAGGGAGTACTTTTATGGGACTAGGGTAACTCACTTGGGGTCAGGGAGTACATATAAAGGGGCTATGGTAACTCACATGGGGTCAGGGAGTACTTATATAGGGGCTATGGTAACTCACTTAGTGTCAGGGAGTACTACTATGGGACTAGGGTAACTTACTTGCTGTCAGAGAGTACATATAAAGGGGCTAGTATAACTCACTTGGGGTCAGGGAGTACTTTTATGGGACTAGGGTAACTCACTTGGGGTCAGGGAGTTCATATAAAGGGGCTATGGTAACTCACTTGGGGTCAGGGAGTACTTATAAAGGGGCAATGGTAACTCACTTGGGGTCAGGGAGTACTTTTATGGGACTAGGGTAACTCACTTGGGGTCAGGGAGTACATATAAAGGGGCTATGGTAACTCACTTGGGGTCAGGGAGTACTTATAAAGGGGCAATGGTAACTCACTTGGGGTCAGGGAGTACATTTATGGGACTAGGGTAACTTACTTGCGGTCAGAGGGTACATATAAAGGGACTATGATAACTCACTTGGGGACAGGGAGTACTACTATGGGACCAGGGTAACTCACTTGCGGTCAGAGAGTACATATAAAGTGGCTAGGGTAACTCACTTGGGGTCAGGGAGTACTTATAAAGAGGCTATGTTAACTCACTTGGGGTCAGGTAGTACTACTATGGGACTATGGTAACTTACTTGCGGTCAGGAAATACATATAAAGGGGCTAGGATAACTCACTTGGGGTCAGGGAGAACATATAAAGGTGATATGGTAACTCACTTGGGGTCAGGGAGTACTTATTTGGGACTAGGGTAACTCACTTGGGGTCAGGGAGTGCTTATATGGGACCAGGGTAACTCACTTGGGGCCAGGGTGTACTTATAAAGGGGCTACGGTAACTCACTTGGGGTCAGGGAGTACTTATATGAGACTAGGATAATACACTTGGGGTCAGGGAGTACTTATAAAGGGTTTAGAATAACTTACTTGCTGTCAGAGAGTACATATTAAGGGGCTAGGATAACTCACTTGAAGTCAGGGAGTACTTATAAAGGGGCTAGGGTAACTCACTTAGTGTCAGCGAGTACTACTATGGGACTAGGGTAACTTACTTGCGGTCAGAGAGTACATATAAAGGGGCTAGGATAACTCACTTGGGGTCAGGGAGTACTTATAAAGGGGCTATGGTAACTCACTTAGTGTCAGGGAGTACTTTTATGGGACTAGGGTAACTCACTTGGGGTCAGGGAGTACATATATAGGTGCTATGGTAACTCACTTGGGGTCAGGGAGTACTTTTATGGGACTAGGGTAACTCACTTGGGGTCAGGGAGAACATATAAAGGGGCTATGGTAACTCACTTGGGGTCAGGGAGTACATATAAAGGGGCTATGGTAACTCACTTGGGGTCAGGGAGTACTTATAAAGGGGCAATGGTTACTCACTTGGGGTCAGGGAGTACTACTATGGGACTAGGGTAACTTACTTGCTGTCAGAGAGTACATATAAAGGGGCTAGGATAACTCACTTGGGGTCAGGGAGTACTTATATGGGACTAGGGTAACTCACTTGGGGCCAGGGTGTACTTATAAAGGGTTAGGGTAACTCACTTGGGGTCAGGGAGTACATATAAAGGTGCTATGGTAACTCACTTTGGGTCAGGGAGTACTTTTATGGGACTAGGGTAACTTACTTGCGGTCAGAGGGTACATATAAAGGGACTATGATAACTCACTTGGGGTCAGGGAGTACTACTATGGGACCAGGGTAACTCACTTGCGGTCAGAGAGTACATATAAAGTGGCTAGGGTAACTCACTTGGGGCCAGGGAGTACATATAAAGGGGCTATGGTAACTCACTTGGGGTCAGGGAGTACTTATAAAGAGGCTATGTTAACTCACTTGGGGTCAGGTAGTACTACTATGGGACCAGGGTAACTCACTTGGGGCCAGGGTGTACTTATAAAGGGGCTACGGTAACTCACTTGGGGTCAGGGAGTACTTATATGAGACTAGGGTAACACACATGGGGTCAGGGAATACTAATAAAGGGGTTAGATTAACTCATTTGCGGTCAGAGAGTACATATAAACGGGCTGGGATAACTCACTTGGGGTCAGGGAGTACTTATAAGGGGGCTATGGTAACTCACTTGGGGTCAGGAAGTACTTCTATGGGATTAGGGTAACTCACTTGGGGTCAGGGAGTACTTTTATGGGACTAGGGTAACTCACTTGGGGTCAGGGAGTACTTATATAGGGGCTAGGGTAACTCTCTTGGGGTCAGTGAGTTCTACTATGGGACTAGGGTAATTCACTTGCGGTCAGAGAGTATATATAAAGGGGCTATGGTAACTCACTTGGGGTCAGGGAGTACTACTATGGGACTAGGGTAACTTACTTGCGGTCAGAGAGTACATATAAAGGGGCTAGGATAACTCACTTGGGGTCAGGGAGAACTAATCAAGGTGATATGGTAACTCATTTGGGGTCAGGGAGTACTTATATGGGACTAGGGTAACTCACTTGTGGTCAGGGAGTACTTATATGGGACCAGGGTAACTCACTTGGGGCCAGGGTGTACTTATAAAGGGGCTGGGGTAACTCACTTGGGGTCAGGGAGTACATATAAAGGGGCTATGGTAACTCACTTGCGGTCAGGGAGTACTAGTATGGGACTAGGGTAACTCACTTGCGGTCACAGAGTACATATAAAAAGGCTAGGATAACTCACTTGGGGTCAGTGAGTACTTATAAATGGACTAGGGTAACTCATTTGGAGTCTGGGAGTACATATATAGGGGCTAGGATAACACACTTGGGGTCAGGGAGTACTTATAAAGGGGCTATGGTAACTCACTTGGGGTCAGGGAGTACTTATAAAGGGGCTATGGTAACTCACTTGGGGTCAGGGAGTACTTATAAAGGGGCTATGGTAACTCACTTAGTGTCAGGGAGTACTACTATGGGACTAGGGTAACTTACTTGCGGTCAGAGAGTACATATAAAGGGGCTAGGATAACTCACTTGGGGTCAGGGAGAACTTATAGAGGTGATATGCTAACTCACTTGGGGTCAGGGAGAACTAATAGAGGTGATATGCTAACACACTTGGGGTCAGGGAGTACTTTTATGGGACTAGGGTAACTCACTTGGGGCCAGGGTGTGCTTATAAATGGGCTAGGGTAACTCACTTGGGGTCAGGGAGTACATATAAAGGTGCTATGGTAACTCACTTGGGGTCAGGGAGTACTTTTATGGGACTAGGGTAACTCACTTGGGGTCAGGGAGTACATATAAAGGGGCTATGGTAACTCACATGGGGTCAGGGAGTACTTATATAGGGGCTATGGTAACTCACTTAGTGTCAGGGAGTACTACTATGGGACTAGGGTAACTTACTTGCTGTCAGAGAGTACATATAAAGGGGCTAGTATAACTCACTTGGGGTCAGGGAGTACTTTTATGGGACTAGGGTAACTCACTTGGGGTCAGGGAGTTCATATAAAGGGGCTATGGTAACTCACTTGGGGTCAGGGAGTACTTATAAAGGGGCAATGGTAACTCACTTGGGGTCAGGGAGTACTTTTATGGGACTAGGGTAACTCACTTGGGGTCAGGGAGTACATATAAAGGGGCTATGGTAACTCACTTGGGGTCAGGGAGTACTTATAAAGGGGCAATGGTAACTCACTTGGGGTCAGGGAGTACATTTATGGGACTAGGGTAACTTACTTGCGGTCAGAGGGTACATATAAAGGGACTATGATAACTCACTTGGGGACAGGGAGTACTACTATGGGACCAGGGTAACTCACTTGCGGTCAGAGAGTACATATAAAGTGGCTAGGGTAACTCACTTGGGGTCAGGGAGTACTTATAAAGAGGCTATGTTAACTCACTTGGGGTCAGGTAGTACTACTATGGGACTATGGTAACTTACTTGCGGTCAGGAAATACATATAAAGGGGCTAGGATAACTCACTTGGGGTCAGGGAGAACATATAAAGGTGATATGGTAACTCACTTGGGGTCAGGGAGTACTTATATGAGACTAGGATAATACACTTGGGGTCAGGGAGTACTACTATGGGACTAGGGTAACTTACTTGCGGTCAGAGAGTACATATAAAGGGGCTAGGATAACTCACTTGGGGTCAGGGAGAACTAATCAAGGTGATATGGTAACTCATTTGGGGTCAGGGAGTACTTATATGGGACTAGGGTAACTCACTTGTGGTCAGGGAGTACTTATATGGGACCAGGGTAACTCACTTGGGGCCAGGGTGTACTTATAAAGGGGCTGGGGTAACTCACTTGGGGTCAGGGAGTACATATAAAGGGGCTATGGTAACTCACTTGCGGTCAGGGAGTACTAGTATGGGACTAGGGTAACTCACTTGCGGTCACAGAGTACATATAAAAAGGCTAGGATAACTCACTTGGGGTCAGTGAGTACTTATAAATGGACTAGGGTAACTCATTTGGAGTCTGGGAGTACATATATAGGGGCTAGGATAACACACTTGGGGTCAGGGAGTACTTATAAAGGGGCTATGGTAACTCACTTGGGGTCAGGGAGTACTTATAAAGGGGCTATGGTAACTCACTTGGGGTCAGGGAGTACTTATAAAGGGGCTATGGTAACTCACTTAGTGTCAGGGAGTACTACTATGGGACTAGGGTAACTTACTTGCGGTCAGAGAGTACATATAAAGGGGCTAGGATAACTCACTTGGGGTCAGGGAGAACTTATAGAGGTGATATGCTAACTCACTTGGGGTCAGGGAGAACTTATAGAGGTGATATGCTAACACACTTGGGGTCAGGGAGTACTTTTATGGGACTAGGGTAACTCACTTGGGGCCAGGGTGTGCTTATAAATGGGCCAGGGTAACTCACTTGGGGTCAGGGAGTACATATAAAGGTGCTATGGTAACTCACTTGGGGTCAGGGAATACTTTTATGGGACTAGGGTAACTCACTTGCGGTCAGAGAGTACATATAAAGTGGCTAGGGTAACTCACTTGGGGTCAGGGAGTACTTATAAAGAGGCTATGTTAACTCACTTGGGGTCAGGTAGTACTACTATGGGACTATGGTAACTTACTTGCGGTCAGGAAATACATATAAAGGGGCTAGGATAACTCACTTGGGGTCAGGGAGAACATATAAAGGTGATATGGTAACTCACTTGGGGTCAGGGAGTACTTATTTGGGACTAGAGTAACTCACTTGGGGTCAGGGAGTGCTTATATGGGACCAGAGTAACTCACTTGGGGCCAGGGTGTACTTATAAAGGGGCTACGGTAACTCACTTGGGGTCAGGGAGTACTTATATGAGACTAGGGTAATACACTTGGGGTCAGGGAGTACTTATAAAGGGGTTAGAATAACTTACTTGCTGTCAGAGGGTACATATTAAGGGGCTAGGATAACTCACTTGAAGTCAGGGAGTACTTATAAAGGGGCTAGGGTAACTCACTTAGTGTCAGCGAGTACTACTATGGGACTAGGGTAACTTACTTGTGGTCAGAGAGTACATATAAAGGGGCTAGGATAACTCACTTGGGGTCAGGGAGTACTTATAAAGGGGCTATGGTAACTCACTTAGTGTCAGGGAGTACTTTTATGGGACTAGGGTAACTCACTTGGGGTCAGGGAGTACATATATAGGTGCTATGGTAACTCACTTGGGGTCAGGGAGTACTTTTATGGGACTAGGGTAACTCACTTGGGGTCAGGGAGAACATATAAAGGGGCTATGGTAACTCACTTGGGGTCAGGGAGTACATATAAAGGGGCTATGGTAACTCACTTGGGGTCAGGGAGTACTTATAAAGGGGCAATGGTAACTCACTTGGGGTCAGGGAGTACATTTATGGGACTAGGGTAACTTACTTGCGGTCAGAGGGTACATATAAAGGGACTATGATAACTCACTTGGGGTCAGGGAGTACTACTATGGGACCAGGGTAACTCACTTGCGGTCAGAGAGTACATATAAAGGTGCTATGGTAACTCACTTGGGGTCAGGGAGTACCTTTATGGGACTAGGGTAACTCACTTGGGGTCAGGGAGTACATATAAAGGGGCTATGGTAACTCACTTGGGGTCAGGGAGTACTTATAAAGGGGCTATTGTAACTCACTTAGTGTCAGGGAGTACTACTATGGGACTAGGGTAACTTACTTGCTGTCAGAGAGTACATATAAAGGGGCTAGGATAACTCACTTGGGGTCAGGGAGTACTTATATGGGACTAGGGTAACTCACTTGGGGCCAGGGTGTACTTATAAAGGGTTAGGGTAACTCACTTGGGGTCAGGGAGTACATATAAAGGTGCTATGGTAACTCACTTTGGGTCAGGGAGTACTTTTATGGGACTAGGGTAACTTACTTGGGGTCAGGGAGTACATATATAGGTGCTATGGTAACTCACTTGGGGTCAGGGAGTACTTTTATGGGACTAGGGTAACTCACTTGGGGTCAGGGAGAACATATAAAGGGGCTATGGTAACTCACTTGGGGTCAGGGAGTACATATAAAGGGGCTATGGTAACTCACTTGGGGTCAGGGAGTACTTATAAAGGGGCAATGGTAACTCACTTGGGGTCAGGGAGTACATTTATGGGACTAGGGTAACTTACTTGCGGTCAGAGGGTACATATAAAGGGACTATGATAACTCACTTGGGGTCAGGGAGTACTACTATGGGACCAGGGTAACTCACTTGCGGTCAGAGAGTACATATATAGTGGCTAGGGTAACTCACTTGGGGTCAGGGAGTACTTATTTGGGACTAGGGTAACTCACTTGGGGTCAGGGAGTGCTTATATGGGACCAGGGTAACTCACTTGGGGCCAGGGTGTACTTATAAAGGGGCTACGGTAACTCACTTGGGGTCAGGGAGTACTTATATGAGACTAGGGTAATACACTTGGGGTCAGGGAGTACTTATAAAGGGGTTAGAATAACTTACTTGCGGTCAGAGAGTACATATTAAGGGGCTAGGATAACTCACTTGAAGTCAGGGAGTACTTATAAAGGGGCTAGGGTAACTCACTTAGTGTCAGGGAGTACTACTATGGGACTAGGGTAACTTACTTGCGGTCAGAGAGTACATATAAAGGGGCTAGGATAACTCACTTGGGGTCAGGGAGAACTTATAAAGGGGCTATGGTAACACACTTGGGGTCAGGGAGTACTTATAAAGGGGTTATGGTAACTCACTTGGGGTCAGGTAGTACTACTATGGGACTAGGGTAACTTACTTGCGGTCAGGAAGTACATATAAAGGGGCTATGGTAACTCACTTGGGGTCAGAGAGTACTTATAAAGGGGCTATGGTAACTCACTTGAGGTCAGGGAGTACTACTATGGGACCAGGGTAACTCACTTGGGACCAGGGTGTACTTATAAAGGGGTTAGGGTAACTCACTTGGGGTCAGGGAGTACATATAAAGGGGCTATGGTAACTCACTTGGGGTCAGGGAGTACTTATAAAGAGGCTATGGTAACTCACTTGGGGTCAGGGAGAACTTATAAAGGGGCTATGGTAACTCACTTGGGGTCAGAGAGTACTTATAAAGGGGCTATTGTAACTCACTTGAGGTCAGGGAGTACTACTATGGGACCAGGGTAACTCACTTGCAGTCAGAGAGTACATATCAAGGGGATAGGATAACTCACTTGCGGTCAGGGAGTACTTATAAAGGTGATATGGTAACTCACTTGGGGTCAGGGAGTACTTATAAAGGTGATATGGTAATTCACTTGAGTTCAGGGAGTACTTATATGGGACCAGGGTAACTCACTTGGGGCCAGGGTGTACTTATATGGGACCAGGGTAACTCACTTGGGGCCAGGGTGTACTTATAAAGGGGCTGGGGTAACTCACTTGGGGACAGGGAGTACATATAAAGGGGCTATGGTAACTCACTTGGGGTCAGGGAGTACTAGTATGGGACTAGGGTAACTCACTTGCGGTCAGAGAGTACATATAAAAAGGCTAGGATAACTCACTTGGGGTCAGTGAGTACTTATAAATGGGCTAAGGTAACTCATTTGGAGTCTGGGAGTACATATAAAGGGGCTATGGTAACTCACTTGGGGTCAGGGAGTACTACTATGGGACCAGGGTAACTCACTTGGGGTCAGGGAGTACATATATAGGGGCTACGATACACACTTGGGGTCAAGGAGAACTTATAATGGTGATATGGTAACTTACATGGGGTCAGGAGTACTTATATGGGACTAGGGTAACTCAATTGGGGTCAGGGAGTACATATAAAGCGGCTAGGGTAACTCATTTGGAATCTGGGAGTACATATAAAGGGGCTAGGATAACACACTTGGGGTCAGGGAGTACATATAAGGGGGCTATGGTAAATCACTTGGGGTCAGGGAGTACTTATAAAGGGGCTAGGGTAACTCTCTTGGGGTCAGGGAGTACATATAAAGGGGCTATGGTAACTCACTTGGGGTCAGTGAGTACTTAAAAAGGGGCTATGGTAACTCACTTGGGGTCAGGGAGTACTTCTATGGGACTAGAGTAACTCACTTGCCGCCAGAGAGTACATATAAAGGGGCTAGATTAACTCACTTGGGTCAGGGAGTACTTATAAAGGGGCTATGGTAACTCACTTGGGGTCAGGGAGTACTTATATGAGACTAGGGTAACACACATGGGGTCAGGGAATACTAATAAAGGGGTTAGATTAACTCACTTGCGGTCAGAGAGTACATATAAAGGGGCTGGGATAACTCACTTGGGGTCAGGGAGTACTTATAAGGGGGCTATGGTAACTCACTTGGGTCAGGAAGTACTTCTATGGTATTAGGGTAACTCACTTGGGGTCAGGGAGTACTTTTATGGGACTAGGGTAACTCACTTGGGGTCAGGGAGTACTTATATAGGGGCTAGGGTAACTCTCTTGGGGTCAGTGAGTTCTACTATGGGACTAGGGTAATTCACTTGCGGTCAGAGAGTATATATAAAGGGGCTATGGTAACTCACTTGGGGTCAGGGAGTACTACTATGGGACTAGGGTAACTTACTTGCGGTCAGAGAGTACATATAAAGGGGCTAGGATAACTCACTTGGGGTCAGGGAGAACTAATCAAGGTGATATGGTAACTCATTTGGGGTCAGGGAGTACTTATATGGGACTAGGGTAACTCACTTGTGGTCAGGGAGTACTTATATGGGACCAGGGTAACTCACTTGGGGCCAGGGTGTACTTATAAAGGGGCTGGGGTAACTCACTTGGGGTCAGGGAGTACATATAAAGGGGCTATGGTAACTCACTTGCGGTCAGGGAGTAGTAGTATGGGACTAGGGTAACTCACTTGCGGTCACAGAGTACATATAAAAAGGCTAGGATAACTCACTTGGGGTCAGTGAGTACTTATAAATGGACTAGGGTAACTCATTTGGAGTCTGGGAGTACATATATAGGGGCTATGGTAACTCACTTGGGGTCAGGGAGTACTTATAAAGGAGCTATGGTAACTCACTTAGTGTCAGGGAGTACTACTATGGGACTAGGGTAACTTACTTGCCGTCAGAGAGTACATATAAAGGGGCTAGGATAACTCACTTGGGGTCAGGGAGTACTTATATGGGACTAGGGTAACTCACTTGGGGCCAGGGTGTACTTATAAAGGGTTAGGGTAACTCACTTGGGGTCAGGGAGTACATATAAAGGTGCTATGGTAACTCACTTTGGGTCGGGGAGTACTTTTATGGGACTAGGGTAACTCACTTGGGGTCAGGGAGTACATATAAAGGGGCTATGGTAACTCACTTGGGGTCAGGGAGTACTTATAAAGGGGCAATGGTAACTCACTTGGGGTCAGGGAGTACATTTATGGGACTAGGGTAACTTACTTACGGTCAGAGGGTACATATAGAGGGACTATGATAACTCACTTGGGGTCAGAGAGTACTTATAAAGGGGCTATGGTAACTCACTTGGGGTCAGAGAGTACTTATAAAGGGGCTATGGTAACTCACTTGAGGTCAGGGAGTACTTATAAAGGGGCAATGGTAACTCACTTGGGGTCAGGGAGTACATTTATGGGACTAGGGTAACTTACTTGCGGTCAGAGGGTACATATAAAGGGACTATGATAACTCACTTGGGGTCAGGGAGTACTACTATGGGACCAGGGTAACTCACTTGCGGTCAGAGAGTACATATAAAGGTGCTATGGTAACTCACTTGGGGTCAGGGAGTACCTTTATGGGACTAGGGTAACTCAGTTGGGGTCAGGGAGTACATATAAAGGGGCTATGGTAACTCACTTGGGGTCAGGGAGTACTTATAAAGGGGCTATGGTAACTCACTTAGTGTCAGGGAGTACTACTATGGGACTAGGGTAACTTACTTGCTGTCAGAGAGTACATATAAAGGGGCTAGGATAACTCACTTGGGGTCAGGGAGTACTTATATGGGAATAGGGTAACTCACTTGGGGCCAGGGTGTACTTATAAAGGGTTAGGGTAACTCACTTGGGGTCAGGGAGTACATATAAAGGTGCTATGGTAACTCACTTTGGGTCAGGGAGTACTTTTATGGGACTAGGGTAACTTACTTGCGGTCAGAGGGTACATATAAAGGGACTATGATAACTCACTTGGGGTCAGGGAGTACTACTATGGGACCAGGGTAACTCACTTGCGGTCAGAGAGTACATATAAAGTGGCTAGGGTAACTCACTTGGGGTCAGGGAGGACATATAAAGGGGCTATGGTAACTCACTTGGGGTCAGGGAGTACTTATAAAGAGGCTATGTTAACTCACTTGGGGTCAGGTAGTACTACTATGGGACTAGGGTAACTTACTTGCGGTCAGGAAATACATATAAAGGGGCTAGGATAACTCACTTGGGGTCAGGGAGAACATATAAAGGTGATATGGTAACTCACTTGGGGTCAGGGAGTACTTATTTGGGACTAGGGTAACTCACTTGGGGTCAGGGAGTGCTTATATGGGACCAGGGTAACTCACTTGGGGCCAGGGTGTACTTATAAAGGGGCTACGGTAACTCACTTGGGGTCAGGGAGTACTTATATGAGACTAGGGTAATACACTTGGGGTCAGGGAGTACTTATAAAGGGGTTAGAATAACTTACTTGCGGTCAGAGAGTACATATTAAGGGGCTAGGATAACTCACTTGAAGTCAGGGAGTACTTATAAAGGGGCTAGGGTAACTCACTTAGTGTCAGGGAGTACTACTATGGGACTAGGGTAACTCACTTGGGGCCAGGGTGTACTTATAAAGGGGCTGGGGTAACTCACTTGGGGACAGGGAGTACATATAAAGGGGCTATGGTAACTCACTTGGGGTCAGGGAGTACTAGTATGGGACTAGGGTAACTCACTTGCGGTCAGAGAGTACATATAAAAAGGCTAGGATAACTCACTTGGGGTCAGTGAGTACTTATAAATGGGCTAAGGTAACTCATTTGGAGTCTGGGAGTACATATAAAGGGGCTATGGTAACTCACTTGGGGTCAGGGAGTACTACTATGGGACCAGGGTAACTCACTTGGGGTCAGGGAGTACATATATAGGGGCTACGATACACACTTGGGGTCAAGGAGAACTTATAATGGTGATATGGTAACTTACATGGGGTCAGGGAGTACTTATATGGGACTAGGGTAACTCAATTGGGGTCAGGGAGTACATATAAAGCGGCTAGGGTAACTCATTTGGAATCTGGGAGTACATATAAAGGGGCTAGGATAACACACTTGGGGTCAGGGAGTACATATAAGGGGGCTATGGTAAATCACTTGGGGTCAGGGAGTACTTATAAAGGGGCTAGGGTAACTCTCTTGGGGTCAGGGAGTACATATAAAGGGGCTATGGTAACTCACTTGGGGTCAGTGAGTACTTAAAAAGGGGGTATGGTAACTCACTTGGGGTCAGGGAGTACTACTATGGGACTAGGGTAACTTACTTGCGGTCAGAGAGTACATATAAAGGGGCTAGGATAACTCACTTGGGGTCAGGGAGTACTTATAAAGGGGCAATGGTAACTCACTTGGGGTCAGGGAGTACTTTTATGGGACTTGGGTAACTCACTTGGGGTCAGGGAGTACATATAAAGGGGCTATGGTAACTCACTTGGGGTCAGGGAGTACTTATAAAGGGGCAATGGTAACTCACTTGGGGTCAGGGAGTACATTTATGGGACTAGGGTAACTTACTTGCGGTCAGAGGGTACATATAAAGGGACTATGATAACTCACTTGGGGACAGGGAGTACTACTATGGGACCAGGGTAACTCACTTGCGGTCAGAGAGTACATATAAAGTGGCTAGGGTAACTCACTTGGGGTCAGGGAGTACTTATAAAGAGGCTATGTTAACTCACTTGGGGTCAGGTAGTACTACTATGGGACTATGGTAACTTACTTGCGGTCAGGAAATACATATAAAGGGGCTAGGATAACTCACTTGGGGTCAGGGAGAACATATAAAGGTGATATGGTAACTCACTTGGGGTCAGGGAGTACTTATTTGGGACTAGGGTAACTCACTTGGGGTCAGGGAGTGCTTATATGGGACCAGGGTAACTCACTTGGGGCCAGGGTGTACTTATAAAGGGGCTACGGTAACTCACTTGGGGTCAGGGAGTACTTATATGAGACTAGGATAATACACTTGGGGTCAGGGAGTACTTATAAAGGGGTTAGAATAACTTACTTGCTGTCAGAGAGTACATATTAAGGGGCTAGGATAACTCACTTGAAGTCAGGGAGTACTTATAAAGGGGCTAGGGTAACTCACTTAGTGTCAGCGAGTACTACTATGGGACTAGGGTAACTTACTTGCGGTCAGAGAGTACATATAAAGGGGCTAGGATAATTCACTTGGGGTCAGGGAGTACTTATAAAGGGGCTATGGTAACTCACTTAGTGTCAGGGAGTACTTTTATGGGACTAGGGTAACTCACTTGGGGCCAGAGAGTACATATATAGGTGCTATGGTAACTCACTTGGGGTCAGGGAGTACTTTTATGGGACTAGGGTAACTCACTTGGGGTCAGGGAGAACATATAAAGGGGCTATGGTAACTCACTTGGGGTCAGGGAGTACATATAAAGGGGCTATGGTAACTCACTTGGGGTCAGGGAGTACTTATAAAGGGGCAATGGTAACTCACTTGGGGTCAGGGAGTACATTTATGGGACTAGGGTAACTTACTTGCGGTCAGAGGGTACATATAAAGGGACTATGATAACTCACTTGGGGTCAGGGAGTACTACTATGGGACCAGGGTAACTCACTTGCGGTCAGAGAGTACATATAAAGGTGCTATGGTAACTCACTTGGGGTCAGGGAGTACCTTTATGGGACTAGGGTAACTCACTTGGGGTCAGGGAGTACATATAAAGGGGCTATGGTAACTCACTTGGGGTCAGGGAGTACTTATAAAGGGGCTATGGTAACTCACTTAGTGTCAGGGAGAACTTATAAAGGGGCTATGGTAACTCACTTGGGGTCAGAGAGTACTTATAAAGGGGCTATGGTAACTCACTTGAGGTCAGGGAGTACTACTATGGGACCAGGGTAACTCACTTGCAGTCAGAGAGTACATATCAAGGGGATAGGATAACTCACTTGAAGTCAGGGAGTACTTATAAAGGGGCTAGGGTAACTCACTTAGTGTCAGCGAGTACTACTATGGGACTAGGGTAACTTACTTGCGGTCAGAGAGTACATATAAAGGGGCTAGGATAATTCACTTGGGGTCAGGGAGTACTTATAAAGGGGCTATGGTAACTCACTTAGTGTCAGGGAGTACTTTTATGGGACTAGGGTAACTCACTTGGGGCCAGAGAGTACATATATAGGTGCTATGGTAACTCACTTGGGGTCAGGGAGTACTTTTATGGGACTAGGGTAACTCACTTGGGGTCAGGGAGAACATATAAAGGGGCTATGGTAACTCACTTGGGGTCAGGGAGTACATATAAAGGGGCTATGGTAACTCACTTGGGGTCAGGGAGTACTTATAAAGGGGCAATGGTAACTCACTTGGGGTCAGGGAGTACATTTATGGGACTAGGGTAACTTACTTGCGGTCAGAGGGTACATATAAAGGGACTATGATAACTCACTTGGGGTCAGGGAGTACTACTATGGGACTAGGGTAACTTACTTGCTGTCAGAGAGTACATATAAAGGGGCTAGGATAACTCACTTGGGGTCAGGGAGTACTTATATGGGACTAGGGTAACTCACTTGGGGCCAGGGTGTACTTATAAAGGGTTAGGGTAACTCACTTGGGGTCAGGGAGTACATATAAAGGTGCTATGGTAACTCACTTTGGGTCAGGGAGTACTTTTATGGGTCTAGGGTAACTTACTTGCGGTCAGAGTGTACATATAAAGGGACTATGATAACTCACTTGGGGTCAGGGAGTACTACTATGGGACCAGGGTAACTCACTTGCGGTCAGAGAGTACATATAAAGTGGCTAGGGTAACTCACTTGGGGTCAGGGAGTACTTATATGAGACTAGGGTAATACACTTGGGGTCAGGGAGTACTTATAAAGGGGTTAGAATAACTTACTTGCGGTCAGAGAGTACATATTAAGGGGCTAGGATAACTCACTTGAAGTCAGGGAGTACTTATAAAGGGGCTAGGGTAACTCACTTAGTGTCAGGGAGTACTACTATGGGACTAGGGTAACTTACTTGCGGTCAGAGAGTACATATAAAGGGGCTAGGATAACTCACTTGGGGTCAGGGAGAACTTATAAAGGGGCTATGGTAACTCACTTGGGGTCAGGGAGTACTTATAAAGGGGCTATGGTAACTCACTTGGGGTCAGGTAGTACTACTATGGGACTAGGGTAACTTACTTGCGGTCAGGAAGTACATATAAAGGGGCTATGGTAACTCACTTGGGGTCAGAGAGTACTTATAAAGGGGCTATGGTAACTCACTTGGGGTCAGAGAGTACTTATAAAGGGGCTATGGTAACTCACTTGAGGTCAGGGAGTACAACTATGGGACCAGGGTAACTCACTTGGGACCAGGGTGTATTTATAAAGGGGTTAGGGTAACTCACTTGGGGTCAGGGAGTACATATAAAGGGGCTATGGTAACTCACTTGGGGTCAGGGAGAACTTATAAAGGGGCTATGGTAACTCACTTGGGGTCAGAGAGTACTTATAAAGGGGCTATGGTAACTCACTTGAGGTCAGGGAGTACTACTATGGGACCAGGGTAACTCACTTGCAGTCAGAGAGTACATATCAAGGGGATAGGATAACTCACTTGGGGTCAGGGAGTACTTATAAAGGTGATATGGTAACTCACTTGGGGTCAGGGAGTACTTATAAAGGTGATATGGTAACACACTTGAGTTCAGGGAGTACTTATATGGGACCAGGGTAACTCACTTGGGGCCAGGGTGTACTTATATGGGACCAGGGTAACTCACTTGGGGCCAGGGTGTACTTATAAAGGGGCTGGGGTAACTCACTTGGGGACAGGGAGTACATATAAAGGGGCTATGGTAACTCACTTGGGGTCAGGGAGTACTAGTATGGGACTAGGGTAACTCACTTGCGGTCAGAGAGTACATATAAAAAGGCTAGGATAACTCACTTGGGGTCAGTGAGTACTTATAAATGGGCTAAGGTAACTCATTTGGAGTCTGGGAGTACATATAAAGGGGCTATGGTAACTCACTTGGGGTCAGGGAGTACTACTATGGGACCAGGGTAACTCACTTGGGGTCAGGGAGTACATATATAGGGGCTACGATACACACTTGGGGTCAAGGAGAACTTATAATGGTGATATGGTAACTTACATGGGGTCAGGGAGTACTTATATGGGACTAGGGTAACTCAATTGGGGTCAGGGAGTACATATAAAGCGGCTAGGGTAACTCATTTGGCATCTGGGAGTACATATAAAGGGGCTAGGATAACACACTTGGGGTCAGGGAGTACATATAAGGGGGCTATGGTAAATCACTTGGGGTCAGGGAGTACTTATAAAGGGGCTAGGGTAACTCTCTTGGGGTCAGGGAGTACATATAAAGGGGCTATGGTAACTCACTTGGGGTCAGTGAGTACTTATAAATGGACTAGGGTAACTCATTTGGAGTCTGGGAGTACATATATAGGGGCTATGGTAACTCACTTGGGGTCAGGGAGTACTTATAAAGGAGCTATGGTAACTCACTTAGTGTCAGGGAGTACTACTATGGGACTAGGGTAACTTACTTGCCGTCAGAGAGTACATATAAAGGGGCTAGGATAACTCACTTGGGGTCAGGGAGTACTTATATGGGACTAGGGTAACTCACTTGGGGCCAGGGTGTACTTATAAAGGGTTAGGGTAACTCACTTGGGGTCAGGGAGTACATATAAAGGTGCTATGGTAACTCACATTGGGTCAGGGAGTACTTTTATGGGACTAGGGTAACTCACTTGGGGTCAGGGAGTACATATAAAGGGGCTATGGTAACTCACTTGGGGTCAGGGAGTACTTATAAAGGGGCAATGGTAACTCACTTGGGGTCAGGGAGTACATTTATGGGACTAGGGTAACTTACTTACGGTCAGAGGGTACATATAGAGGGACTATGATAACTCACTTGGGGTCAGGGAGTACTACTATGGGACCAGGGTAACTCACTTGCGGTCAGAGAGTACATATAAAGTGGCTAGGGTAACTCACTTGCGGTCAGAGAGTACATATTAAGGGGCTAGGATAACTCACTTGAAGTCAGGGAGTACTTATAAAGGGGCTAGGGTAACTCACTTAGTGTCAGGGAGTACTACTATGGGACTAGGGTAACTTACTTGCGGTCAGAGAGTACATATAAAGGGGCTAGGAAAACTCACTTGGGGTCAGGGAGAACTTATAAAGGGGCTATGGTAACTCACTTGGGGTCAGGGAGTACTTATAAAGGGGCTATGGTAACTCACTTGGGGTCAGGTAGTACTACTATGGGACTAGGGTAACTTACTTGCGGTCAGGAAGTACATATAAAGGGGCTATGGTAACTCACTTGGGGTCAGAGAGTACTTATAAAGGGGCTATGGTAACTCACTTGGGGTCAGAGAGTACTTATAAAGGGGCTATGGTAACTCACTTGAGGTCAGGGAGTACTACTATGGGACCAGGGTAACTCACTTGGGACCAGGGTGTACTTATAAAGGGGTTAGGGTAACTCACTTGGGGTCAGGGAGTACATATAAAGGGGCTATGGTAACTCACTTGGGGTCAGGGAGTACTTATAAAGAGGCTATGGTAACTCACTTGGGGTCAGGGAGAACTTATAAAGGGGCTATGGTAACTCACTTGGGGTCAGGGAGTACTTATAAGGGGGCTATGGTAACTCACTTGGGGTCAGGAAGTACTTCTATGGGATTAGGGTAACTCACTTGGGGTCAGGGAGTACTTTTATGGGACTAGGGTAACTCACTTGGGGTCAGGGAGTACTTATATAGGGGCTAGGGTAACTCTCTTGGGGTCAGTGAGTTCTACTATGGGACTAGGGTAATTCACTTGCGGTCAGAGAGTATATATAAAGGGGCTATGGTAACTCACTTGGGGTCAGGGAGTACTACTATGGGACTAGGGTAACTTACTTGCGGTCAGAGAGTACATATAAAGGGGCTAGGATAACTCACTTGGGGTCAGGGAGAACTAATCAAGGTGATATGGTAACTCATTTGGGGTCAGGGAGTACTTATATGGGACTAGGGTAACTCACTTGTGGTCAGGGAGTACTTATATGGGACCAGGGTAACTCACTTGGGGCCAGGGTGTACTTATAAAGGGGCTGGGGTAACTCACTTGGGGTCAGGGAGTACATATAAAGGGGCTATGGTAACTCACTTGCGGTCAGGGAGTACTAGTATGGGACTAGGGTAACTCACTTGCGGTCACAGAGTACATATAAAAAGGCTAGGATAACTCACTTGGGGTCAGTGAGTACTTATAAATGGACTAGGGTAACTCATTTGGAGTCTGGGAGTACATATATAGGGGCTAGGATAACACACTTGGGGTCAGGGAGTACTTATAAAGTGGCTATGGTAACTCACTTGGGGTCAGGGAGTACTTATAAAGGGGCTATGGTAACTCACATGGGGTCAGGGAGTACTTATAAAGGGGCTATGGTAACTCACTTAGTGTCAGGGAGTACTACTATGGGACTAGGGTAACTTACTTGCGGTCAGAGAGTACATATAAAGGGGCTAGGATAACTCACTTGGGGTCAGGGAGAACTTATAGAGGTGATATGCTAACTCACTTGGGGTCAGGGAGAACTTATAGAGGTGATATGCTAACACACTTGGGGTCAGGGAGTACTTTTATGGGACTAGGGTAACTCACTTGGGGCCAGGGTGTGCTTATAAATGGGCTAGGGTAACTCACTTGGGGTCAGGGAGTACATATAAAGGTGCTATGGTAACTCACTTGGGGTCAGGGAGTACTTTTATGGGACTAGGGTAACTCACTTGGGGTCAGGGAGTACATATAAAGGGGCTATGGTAACTCACATGGGGTCAGGGAGTACTTATATAGGGGCTATGGTAACTCACTTAGTGTCAGGGAGTACTACTATGGGACTAGGGTAACTAACTTGCTGTCAGAGAGTACATATAAAGGGGCTAGGATAACTCACTTGGGGTCAGGGAGTACTTTTATGGGACTAGGGTAACTCACTTGGGGTCAGGGAGTTCATATAAAGGGGCTATGGTAACTCACTTGGGGTCAGGGAGTACTTATAAAGGGGCAATGGTAACTCACTTGGGGTCAGGGAGTACTTTTATGGGACTAGGGTAACTCACTTGGGGTCAGGGAGTACATATAAAGGGGCTATGGTAACTCACTTGGGGTCAGGGAGTACTTATAAAGGGGCAATGGTAACTCACTTGGGGTCAGGGAGTACATTTATGGGACTAGGGTAACTTACTTGCGGTCAGAGGGTACATATAAAGGGACTATGATAACTCACTTGGGGACAGGGAGTACTACTATGGGACCAGGGTAACTCACTTGCGGTCAGAGAGTACATATAAAGTGGCTAGGGTAACTCACTTGGGGTCAGGGAGTACTTATAAAGAGGCTATGTTAACTCACTTGGGGTCAGGTAGTACTACTATGGGACTATGGTAACTTACTTGCGGTCAGGAAATACATATAAAGGGGCTAGGAAAACTCACTTGGGGTCAGGGAGAACTTATAAAGGGGCTATGGTAACTCACTTGGGGTCAGGGAGTACTTATAAAGGGGCTATGGTAACTCACTTGGGGTCAGGTAGTACTACTATGGGACTAGGGTAACTTACTTGCGGTCAGGAAGTACATATAAAGGGGCTATGGTAACTCACTTGGGGTCAGAGAGTACTTATAAAGGGGCTATGGTAACTCACTTGGGGTCAGAGAGTACTTATAAAGGGGCTATGGTAACTCACTTGAGGTCAGGGAGTACTACTATGGGACCAGGGTAACTCACTTGGGACCAGGGTGTACTTATAAAGGGGTTAGGGTAACTCACTTGGGGTCAGGGAGTACATATAAAGGGGCTATGGTAACTCACTTGGGGTCAGGGAGTACTTATAAAGAGGCTATGGTAACTCACTTGGGGTCAGGGAGAACTTATAAAGGGGCTATGGTAACTCACTTGGGGTCAGGGAGTACTTATAAGGGGGCTATGGTAACTCACTTGGGGTCAGGAAGTACTTCTATGGGATTAGGGTAACTCACTTGGGGTCAGGGAGTACTTTTATGGGACTAGGGTAACTCACTTGGGGTCAGGGAGTACTTATATAGGGGCTAGGGTAACTCTCTTGGGGTCAGTGAGTTCTACTATGGGACTAGGGTAATTCACTTGCGGTCAGAGAGTATATATAAAGGGGCTATGGTAACTCACTTGGGGTCAGGGAGTACTACTATGGGACTAGGGTAACTTACTTGCGGTCAGAGAGTACATATAAAGGGGCTAGGATAAGTCACTTGGGGTCAGAGAGAACTAATCAAGGTGATATGGTAACTCATTTGGGGTCAGGGAGTACTTATATGGGACTAGGGTAACTCACTTGTGGTCAGGGAGTACTTATATGGGACCAGGGTAACTCACTTGGGGCCAGGGTGTACTTATAAAGGGGCTGGGGTAACTCACTTGGGGTCAGGGAGTACATATAAAGGGGCTATGGTAACTCACTTGCGGTCAGGGAGTACTAGTATGGGACTAGGGTAACTCACTTGCGGTCACAGAGTACATATAAAAAGGCTAGGATAACTCACTTGGGGTCAGTGAGTACTTATAAATGGACTAGGGTAACTCATTTGGAGTCTGGGAGTACATATATAGGGGCTAGGATAACACACTTGGGGTCAGGGAGTACTTATAAAGGGGCTATGGTAACTCACTTGGGGTCAGGGAGTACTTATAAAGGGGCTATGGTAACTCACTTGGGGTCAGGGAGTACTTATAAAGGGGATATGGTAACTCACTTAGTGTCAGGGAGTACTACTATGGGACTAGGGTAACTTACTTGCGGTCAGAGAGTACATATAAAGGGGCTAGGATAACTCACTTGGGGTCAGGGAGAACTTATAGAGGTGATATGCTAACTCACTTGGGGTCAGGGAGAACTTATAGAGGTGATATGCTAACACACTTGGGGTCAGGGAGTACTTTTATGGGACTAGGGTAACTCACTTGGGGCCAGGGTGTGCTTATAAATGGGCTAGGGTAACTCACTTGGGGTCAGGGAGTACATATAAAGGTGCTATGGTAACTCACTTGGGGTCAGGGAGTACTTTTATGGGACTAGGGTAACTCACTTGGGGTCAGGGAGTACATATAAAGGGGCTATGGTAACTCACATGGGGTCAGGGAGTACTTATATAGGGGCTATGGTAACTCACTTAGTGTCAGGGAGTACTACTATGGGACTAGGGTAACTTACTTGCTGTCAGAGAGTACATATAAAGGGGCTAGGATAACTCACTTGGGGTCAGGGAGTACTTTTATGGGACTAGGGTAACTCACTTGGGGTCAGGGAGTTCATATAAAGGGGCTATGGTAACTCACTTGGGGTCAGGGAGTACTTATAAAGGGGCAATGGTAACTCACTTGGGGTCAGGGAGTACTTTTATGGGACTAGGGTAACTCACTTGGGGTCAGGGAGTACATATAAAGGGGCTATGGTAACTCACTTGGGGTCAGAGAGTACTTATAAAGGGGCAATGGTAACTCACTTGGGGTCAGGGAGTACATTTATGGGACTAGGGTAACTTACTTGCGGTCAGAGGGAACATATAAAGGGACTATGATAACTCACTTGGGGACAGGGAGTACTACTATGGGACCAGGGTAACTCACTTGCGGTCAGAGAGTACATATAAAGTGGCTAGGGTAACTCACTTGGGGTCAGGGAGTACTTATAAAGAGGCTATGTTAACTCACTTGGGGTCAGGTAGTACTACTATGGGACTATGGTAACTTACTTGCGGTCAGGAAATACATATAAAGGGGCTAGGATAACTCACTTGGGGTCAGGGAGAACATATAAAGGTGATATGGTAACTCACTTGGGGTCAGGGAGTACTTATTTGGGATTAGGGTAACTCACTTGGGGTCAGGGAGTGCTTATATGGGACCAGGGTAACTCACTTGGGGCCAGGGTGTACTTATAAAGGGGCTACGGTAACTCACTTGGGGTCAGGGAGTACTTATATGAGACTAGGATAATACACTTGGGGTCAGGGAGTACTTATAAAGGGTTTAGAATAACTTACTTGCTGTCAGAGAGTACATATTAAGGGGCTAGGATAACTCACTTGAAGTCAGGGAGTACTTATAAAGGGGCTAGGGTAACTCACTTAGTGTCAGCGAATACTACTATGGGACTAGGGTAACTTACTTGCGGTCAGAGAGTACATATAAAGGGGCTAGGATAACTCACTTGGGGTCAGGGAGTACTTATAAAGGGGCTATGGTAACTCACTTAGTGTCAGGGAGTACTTTTATGGGACTAGGGTAACTCACTTGGGGTCAGGGAGTACATATATAGGTGCTATGGTAACTCACTTGGGGTCAGGGAGTACTTTTATGGGACTAGGGTAACTCACTTGGGGTCAGGGAGAACATATAAAGGGGCTATGGTAACTCACTTGGGGTCAGGGAGTACATATAAAGGGGCTATGGTAACTCACTTGGGGTCAGGGAGTACTTATAAAGGGGCAATGGTAACTCACTTGGGGTCAGGGAGTACTACTATGGGACTAGGGTAACTTACTTGCTGTCAGAGAGTACATATAAAGGGGCTAGGATAACTCACTTGGGGTCAGGGAGTACTTATATGGGACTAGGGTAACTCACTTGGGGCCAGGGTGTACTTATAAAGGGTTAGGGTAACTCACTTGGGGTCAGGGAGTACATATAAAGGTGCTATGGTAACTCACTTTGGGTCAGGGAGTACTTTTATGGGACTAGGGTAACTTACTTGCGGTCAGAGGGTACATATAAAGGGACTATGATAACTCACTTGGGGTCAGGGAGTACTACTATGGGACCAGGGTAACTCACTTGCGGTCAGAGAGTACATATAAAGTGGCTAGGGTAACTCACTTGGGGTCAGGGAGTACATATAAAGGGGCTATGGTAACTCACTTGGGGTCAGGGAGTACTTATAAAGAGGCTATGTTAACTCACTTGGGGTCAGGTAGTACTACTATGGGACTAGGGTAACTTACTTGCGGTCAGGAAATACATATAAAGGGGCTAGGATAACTCACTTGGGGTCAGGGAGAACATATAAAGGTGATATGGTAACTCACTTGGGGTCAGGGAGTACTTATTTGGGACTAGGGTAACTCACTTGGGGTCAGGGAGTGCTTATATGGGACCAGGGTAACTCACTTGGGGCCAGGGTGTACTTATAAAGGGGCTACGGTAACTCACTTGGGGTCAGGGAGTACTTATATGAGACTAGGGTAATACACTTGGGGTCAGGGAGTACTTATAAAGGGGCTATGGTAACTCACTTGGGGTCAGGGAGTACTTATTTGGGACTAGGGTAACTCACTTGGGGTCAGGGAGTGCTTATATGGGACCAGGGTAACTCACTTGGGGTCAGGGAGTGCTTATATGGGACCAGGGTAACTCACTTGGGGTCAGGGAGAACATATAAAGGTGATATGGTAACTCACTTGGGGTCAGGGAGTGCTTATATGGGACCAGGGTAACTCACTTGGGGCCAGGGTGTACTTATAAAGGGGCTACGGTAACTCACTTGGGGTCAGGGAGTACTTATTTGGGACTAGGGTAACTCACTTGGGGTCAGGGAGTGCTTATATGGGACCAGGGTAACTCACTTGGGGTCAGGGAGTACATATAAAGGTGCTATGGTAACTCACTTGGGGTCAGGGAGTACTTTTATGGGACTAGGGTAACTCACTTGGGGTCAGGGAGTACATATAAAGGGGCTATGGTAACTCACTTGAGGTCAGGGAGTACTTATAAAGGGGCTATGGTAACTCACTTAGTGTCAGGGAGTACTACTATGGGACTAGGGTAACTTACTTGCCGTCAGAGAGTACATATAAGGGGGCTATGGTAACTCACTTGGGGTCAGGGAGTACTACTATGGGACTAGGGTAACTTACTTGCGGTCAGAGAGTAAATATAAAGGGGCTAGGATAACTCAATTGGGGTCAGGGAGAACTTATAAAGGTGATATGGTAAATCACTTGGGGTCAGGGAGTACTTATAAAGGGGCTAGGGTAACTCTCTTGTGGTCAGGGAGTACATATAAAGGGGCTTTGGTAACTCACTTGGGGTCAGTGAGTACTTAAAAGGGGCTATGGTAACTCACTTGGGGTCAGGGAGTACTTTTATGGGACTAGAGTAACTCACTTGCCGCCAGAGAGTACATATAAAGGGGCTAGATTAACTCACTTGGGGTCAGGGAGTACTTATAAAGGGGCTATGGTAACTCACTTGCGGTCAGAGAGTACATATAAAGGGGCTGGGATAACTCACTTGGGGTCAGGGAGTACTTATAAGGGGGCTATGGTAACTCACTTGCGGTCAGGAAGTACTTCTATGGGATTAGGGTAACTCACATGGGGTCAGGGAGTACTTTTATGGGACTAGGGTAACTCACTTGGGGTCAGGGAGTACTTATATAGGGGCTAGGGTAACTCTCTTGGGGTCAGTGAGTTCTACTATGGGACTAGGGTAATTCACTTGCGGTCAGAGAGTATATATAAAGGGGCTATGGTAACTCACTTGGGGTCAGGGAGTACTACTATGGGACTAGGGTAACTTACTTGCGGTCAGAGAGTACATACAAAGGGGCTAGGGTAACTCACTTGGGGTCAGGGAGTGCATATAAAGGGGCTATGGTAACTCACTTGGAATCTGGGAGTACTTATATGGGACCAGGGTAACTCACTTGGGGCCAGGGTGTACTTTATAAAGGGGCTAGGGTAACTCACTTGGGGTCAGGGAGTACATATAAGGGGGCTATGGTAACTCACTTGGGGTCAGGGAGTACTACTGTGGGACTAGGGTAACTTACTTGCGGTCAGAGAGTAAATATAAAGGGGCTAGGATAACTCACTTGGGGTCAGGGAGAACTTATAAAGGTGATATGGTAAATCACTTGGGGTCAGGGAGTACTTATAAAGGGGCTAGGGTAACTCTCTTGGGGTCAGGGAGTACATATAAAGGGGCTATGGTAACTTACTTGCGGTCAGAGGGTACATATAAAGGGACTATGATAACTCACTTGGGGTCAGGGAGTACTACTATGGGACCAGGGTAACTCACTTGCGGTCAGAGAGTACATATAAAGTGGCTAGGGTAACTCACTTGGGGTCAGGGAGTACTACTATGGGACTAGGGTAACTCACTTGGGGTCAGGGAGTACATATAAAGGTGCTATGGTAACTCACTTGGGGTCAGGGAGTACTTTTATGGGACTAGGGTAACTCACTTGGGGTCAGGGAGTACATATAAAGGGGCTATGGTAATTCACTTGGGGTCAGGGAGTACTTATAAAGGGGCTATGGTAACTCACTTAGTGTCAGGGAGTACTACTATGGGACTAGGGTAACTTACTTGCCGTCAGAGAGTACATATAAAGGGGCTAGGATAACTCACTTGGGGTCAGGGAGTACTTATATGGGACTAGGGTAACTCACTTGGGGCCAGGGTGTACTTATAAAGGGTTAGGGTAACTCACTTGGGGTCAGGGAGTACATATAAAGGTGCTATGGTAACTCACTTGGGGTCAGGGAGTACATTTATGGGACTAGGGTAACTTACTTGCGGTCGGAGGGTACATATAAAGGGACTATGATAACTCACTTGGGGTCAGGGAGTACTACTATGGGACCAGGGTAACTTACTTGCGGTCAGAGAGTAAATATAAAGGGGCTAGGATAACTCACTTGGGGTCAGGGAGAACTTATAAAGGTGATATGGTAAATCACTTGGGGTCAGGGAGTACTTATATGGGACCAGGGTAACTCACTTGGGGCCAGGGTGTACTTTATAAAGGGGCTAGGGTAACTCACTTGGGGTCAGGGAGTACATATAAGGGGGCTATGGTAACTCACTTGGGGTCAGGGAGTACTACTATGGGACTAGGGTAACTTACTTGCGGTCAGAGAGTAAATATAAAGGGGCCAGGATAACTCACTTGGGGTCAGGGAGAACTTATAAAGGGGCTAGGGTAACTCTCTTGGGGTCAGGGAGTACATATATAGGGGCTAGGATAACTCACTTTGGGTCAGGGAGTACTTATAAAGCTGATATGGTAACTCACTTGGGGTCAGGGTGTACTTAAAAAGGGGCTAGGGTAACTCACTTGGGGTCAGCGAGTACATATAAAGGGGCTATGGTAACTCACTTGGGGTCAGTGAGTACTTATAAAGGGGCTATGGTAACTCACTTGGGGTCAGGGAGTACTTCTATGGGAATAGAGTAACTCACTTGCCGCCAGAGTGTACATATAAAGGGGCTAGATTAACTCACTTGGGGTCAGGGAGTACTTATAAAGGGGCTATGGTAACTCACTTGGGGTCAGGAAGTACTTCTATGGGATTAGGGTAACTCACTTGGGGACAGGGAGTACATATAAAGGGGCTATGGTAACTCTCTTGGGGTCAGGGAGTACATATAGAGGGGCTATGCTAACTCACTTGGGGTCAGTGAGTACTTAAAAAGGGGCTATGGTAACTCACTTGGGGTCAGGGAGTACTTCTATGGGACCAGGGTAACTCACTTGCGGTCAGAGAGTACATATAAAGTGGCTACGGTAACTCACTTGGGGTCAGGGAGTACATATAAGGGGGCTATGGTAACTCACTTGGGGTCAGGGAGTACTACTAATGGACTAGGGTAACTTACTTGCGGTCAGAGAGTAAATATAAAGGGGCCAGGATAACTCACTTGGGGTCAGGGAGAACTTATAAAGGTGATATGGTAAATCACTTGGGGTCAGGGAGTACTTATAAAGGGGCTAGGGTAACTCTCTTGGAGTCAGGGAGTACATATATAGGGGCTAGGATAACTCACTTTGGGTCAGGGAGTACTTATAAAGCTGATATGGTAACTCACTTGGGGTCAGGGAGTACTACTATGGGACTAGGGTAACTTACTTGCGGTCAGAGAGTAAATATAAAGGGGCCAGGATAACTCACTTGGGGTCAGGGAGAACTTATAAAGGTGATATGGTAAATCACTTGGGGTCAGGGAGTACTTATAAAGGGGCTAGGGTAACTCTCTTGGGGTCAGGGAGTACATATATAGGGGCTAGGATAACTCACTTTGGGTCAGGGAGTACTTATAAAGCTGATATGGTAACTCACTTGGGGTCAGGGTGTACTTAAAAAGGGGCTAGGGTAACTCACTTGGGGTCAGCGAGTACATATAAAGGGGCTATGGTAACTCACTTGGGGTCAGTGAGTACTTATAAAGGGGCTATGGTAACTCACTTGGGGTCAGGGAGTACTTCTATGGGAATAGAGTAACTCACTTGCCGCCAGAGTGTACATATAAAGGGGCTAGATTAACTCACTTGGGGTCAGGGAGTACTTATAAAGGGGCTATGGTAACTCACTTGGGGTCAGGGAGTACTTATATGAGACTAGGGTAACACACTTGGGGTCAGGGAGTACTAATAAAGGGGTTAGATTAACTCACTTGCGGACAGAGAGTACATATAAAGGGGCTGGGATAACTCACATGGGGTCAGGGAGTACTTATAAGGGGGCTATTGCAACTCACTTGGGGTCAGGAAGTACTTCTATGGGATTAGGGTAACTCACTTGGGGACAGGGAGTACATATAAAGGGGCTATGGTAACTCTCTTGGGGTCAGGGAGTACATATAAAGGGGCTATGCTAACTCACTTGGGGTCAGTGAGTACTTAAAAAGGGGCTATGGTAACTCACTTGGGGTCAGGGAGTACTTCTATGGGACCAGGGTAACTCACTTGCGGTCAGAGAGTACATATAAAGTGGCTACGGTAACTCACTTGGGGTCAGGGAGTACTTTTATGGGACTAGGGTATCTCACTTGGGGTCAGGGAGTACTTATATAGGGGCTAGGGTAACTCACTTAGTGTCAGGGAGTACTACTATGGGACTAGGGTAACTTACTTGCGGTCAGAGAGTAAATATAAAGGGGCTAGGATAACTCACTTGGGGTCAGGGAGAACTTATAAAGGTGATATGGTAAATCACTTGGGGTCAGGGAGTACTTCTATGGGACTAGAGTAACTCACTTGCCGCCAGAGAGTACATATAAAGGGGCTAGATTAACTCACTTGGGGTCAGGGAGTACTTATAAAGGGGCTATGGTAACTCACTTGGGGTCAGGGAGTACTTATATGAGACTAGGGTAACACACATGGGGTCAGGGAGTACTAATAAAGGGGTTAGATTAACTCACTTGCGGTCAGAGAGTACATATAAAGGGGCTGGGATAACTCACTTGGGGTCAGGGAGTACTTATAAGGGGGCTATGGTAACTCACTTGGGGTCAGGAAGTACTTCTATGGGATTAGGGTAACTCACTTGGGGTCAGGGAGTACTTTAATGGGACTAGGGTAACTCACTTGGGGTCAGGGAGTACTTATATAGGGGCTAGGGTAACTCACTTAGTGTCAGGGAGTACTACTATGGGACTAGGGTAACTTACTTGCGGTCAGAGAGTACATATAAAGGGGCTAGGATAACTCACTTGGGGTCAGGGAGTACATATAAAGGGGCTATGGTAACTCACTTGGGGTCAGGGAGTACTTATAAAGGGGCAATGGTAACTCACTTGGGGTCAGGGAGTACATTTATGGGACTAGGGTAACTTTCTTGCGGTCGGAGGGTACATATAAAGGGACTATGATAACTCACTTGGGGTCAGGGAGTACTACTATGGGACCAGGGTAACTTACTTGCGGTCAGAGAGTAAATATAAAGGGGCCAGGATAACTCACTTGGGGTCAGGGAGAACTTATAAAGGTGATATGGTAAATCACTTGGGGGTCAGGGAGTACTTATAAAGGGGCTAGGGTAACTCTCTTGGGGTCAGGGAGTACATATATAGGGGCTAGGATAACTCACTTTGGGTCAGGGAGTACTTATAAAGCTGATATGGTAACTCACTTGGGGTCAGGGTGTACTTAAAAAGGGGCTAGGGTAACTCACTTGGGGTCAGCGAGTACATATAAAGGGGCTATGGTAACTCACTTGGGGTCAGTGAGTACTTATAAAGGGGCTATGGTAACTCACTTGGGGTCAGGGAGTACTTCTATGGGAATAGAGTAACTCACTTGCCGCCAGAGTGTACATATAAAGGGGCTAGATTAACTCACTTGGGGTCAGGGAGTACTTATAAAGGGGCTATGGTAACTCACTTGGGGTCAGGGAGTACTTATATGAGACTAGGGTAACACACTTGGGGTCAGGGAGTACTAATAAAGGGGTTAGATTAACTCACTTGCGGACAGAGAGTACATATAAAGGGGCTGGGATAACTCACATGGGGTCAGGGAGTACTTATAAGGGGGCTATTGCAACTCACTTGGGGTCAGGAAGTACTTCTATGGGATTAGGGTAACTCACTTGGGGACAGGGAGTACATATAAAGGGGCTATGGTAACTCTCTTGGGGTCAGGGAGTACATATAAAGGGGCTATGCTAACTCACTTGGGGTCAGTGAGTACTTAAAAAGGGGCTATGGTAACTCACTTGGGGTCAGGGAGTACTTCTATGGGACCAGGGTAACTCACTTGCGGTCAGAGAGTACATATAAAGTGGCTACGGTAACTCACTTGGGGTCAGGGAGTACTTCTATGGGATTAGGGTAACTCACTTGGGGTCAGGGAGTACTTTTATGGGACTAGGGTAACTCACTTGGGGTCAGGGAGTACTTATATAGGGGCTAGGGTAACTCACTTAGTGTCAGGGAGTACTACTATGGGACTAGGGTAACTTACTTGCGGTCAGAGAGTAAATATAAAGGGGCTAGGATAACTCACTTGGGGTCAGGGAGAACTTATAAAGGTGATATGGTAAATCACTTGGGGTCAGGGAGTACTTATAAAGGGGCTAGGGTAACTCTCTTGGGGTCAGGGAGTACATATAAAGGGGCTATGGTAACTCACTTGGGGTCAGTGAGTACTTAAAAAGGGGCTATGGTAACTCACTTGGGGTCAGGGAGTACTTCTATGGGACTAGAGTAACTCACTTGCCGCCAGAGAGTACATATAAAGGGGCTAGATTAACTCACTTGGGGTCAGGGAGTACTTATAAAGGGGCTATGGTAACTCACTTGGGGTCAGGGAGTACTTATATGAGACTAGGGTAACACACATGGGGTCAGGGAGTACTAATAAAGGGGTTAGATTAACTCACTTGCGGTCAGAGAGTACATATAAAGGGGCTGGGATAACTCACTTGGGGTCAGGGAGTACTTATAAGGGGGCTATGGTAACTCACTTGGGGTCAGGAAGTACTTCTATGGGATTAGGGTAACTCACTTAGGGTCAGGGAGTACTTTAATGGGACTAGGGTAACTCACTTGGGGTCAGGGAGTACTTATATAGGGGCTAGGGTAACTCACTTAGTGTCAGGGAGTACTACTATGGGACTAGGGTAACTTACTTGCGGTCAGAGAGTACATATAAAGGGGCTAGGATAACTCACTTGGGGTCAGGGAGTACATATAAAGGGGCTATGGTAACTCACTTGGGGTCAGGGAGTACTTATAAAGGGGCAATGGTAACTCACTTGGGGTCAGGGAGTACATTTATGGGACTAGGGTAACTTTCTTGCGGTCGGAGGGTACATATAAAGGGACTATGATAACTCACTTGGGGTCAGGGAGTACTACTATGGGACCAGGGTAACTTACTTGCGGTCAGAGAGTAAATATAAAGGGGCCAGGATAACTCACTTGGGGTCAGGGAGAACTTATAAAGGTGATATGGTAAATCACTTGGGGGTCAGGGAGTACTTATAAAGGGGCTAGGGTAACTCTCTTGGGGTCAGGGAGTACATATATAGGGGCTAGGATAACTCACTTTGGGTCAGGGAGTACTTATAAAGCTGATATGGTAACTCACTTGGGGTCAGGGTGTACTTAAAAAGGGGCTAGGGTAACTCACTTGGGGTCAGCGAGTACATATAAAGGGGCTATGGTAACTCACTTGGGGTCAGTGAGTACTTATAAAGGGGCTATGGTAACTCACTTGGGGTCAGGGAGTACTTCTATGGGAATAGAGTAACTCACTTGCCGCCAGAGTGTACATATAAAGGGGCTAGATTAACTCACTTGGGGTCAGGGAGTACTTATAAAGGGGCTATGGTAACTCACTTGGGGTCAGGGAGTACTTATATGAGACTAGGGTAACACACTTGGGGTCAGGGAGTACTAATAAAGGGGTTAGATTAACTCACTTGCGGACAGAGAGTACATATAAAGGGGCTGGGATAACTCACATGGGGTCAGGGAGTACTTATAAGGGGGCTATTGCAACTCACTTGGGGTCAGGAAGTACTTCTATGGGATTAGGGTAACTCACTTGGGGACAGGGAGTACATATAAAGGGGCTATGGTAACTCTCTTGGGGTCAGGGAGTACATATAAAGGGGCTATGCTAACTCACTTGGGGTCAGTGAGTACTTAAAAAGGGGCTATGGTAACTCACTTGGGGTCAGGGAGTACTTCTATGGGACCAGGGTAACTCACTTGCGGTCAGAGAGTACATATAAAGTGGCTACGGTAACTCACTTGGGGTCAGGGAGTACTTCTATGGGATTAGGGTAACTCACTTGGGGTCAGGGAGTACTTTTATGGGACTAGGGTAACTCACTTGGGGTCAGGGAGTACTTATATAGGGGCTAGGGTAACTCACTTAGTGTCAGGGAGTACTACTATGGGACTAGGGTAACTTACTTGCGGTCAGAGAGTAAATATAAAGGGGCTAGGATAACTCACTTGGGGTCAGGGAGAACTTATAAAGGTGATATGGTAAATCACTTGGGGTCAGGGAGTACTTATAAAGGGGCTAGGGTAACTCTCTTGGGGTCAGGGAGTACATATAAAGGGGCTATGGTAACTCACTTGGGGTCAGTGAGTACTTAAAAAGGGGCTATGGTAACTCACTTGGGGTCAGGGAGTACTTCTATGGGACTAGAGTAACTCACTTGCCGCCAGAGAGTACATATAAAGGGGCTAGATTAACTCACTTGGGGTCAGGGAGTACTTATAAAGGGGCTATGGTAACTCACTTGGGGTCAGGGAGTACTCATATGGGACTAGGGTAACACACATGGGGTCAGGGAGTACTAATAAAGGGGTTAGATTAACTCACTTGCGGTCAGAGAGTACATATAAAGGGGCTGGGATAACTCACTTGGGGTCAGGGAGTACTTATAAGGGGGCTATGGTAACTCACTTGGGGTCAGGAAGTACTTCTATGGGATTAGGGTAACTCACTTGGGGTCAGGGAGTACTTTTATGGGACTAGGGTAACTCACTTGGGGTCAGGGAGTACTTATATAGGGGCTAGGGTAACTCACTTAGTGTCAGGGAGTACTACTATGGGACTAGGGTAACTTACTTGCGGTCAGAGAGTACATATAAAGGGGCTAGGATAACTCACTTGGGGTCAGGGAGTACTTATAAAGGGGCTATGGTAACTCACTTAGTGTCAGGGAGTACTTTTATGGGACTAGGGTAACTCACTTGGGGTCAGGGAGTACATATAAAGGTGCTATGGTAACACACTTGGGGTCAGGGAGTACTTTTATGGGACTAGGGTAACTCACTTGGGGTCAGGGAGAACATATAAAGGGGCTATGGTAACTCACTTGGGGTCAGGGAGTACTACTATGGGACCAGGGTAACTCACTTGCGGTCAGAGAGTAAATATAAAGGGGCTAGGATAACTCACTTGGGGTCAGGGAGAACTTATAAAGGTGATATGGTAAATCACTTGGGGTCAGGGAGTACATATAAAGGGGCTATGGTAACTCACTTGGGGTCAGGGAGTACTACTATGGGACCAGGGTAACTCACTTGCGGTCAGAGAGTACATATAAAGTGGCTAGGGTAACTCACTTGGGGTCAGGGAGTACTACTATGGGACTAGGGTAACTCACTTGGGGCCAGGGTGTACTTATAAAGGGCTAGGGTAACTCACTTGGGGTCAGGGAGTACATATAAAGGTGCTATGGTAACTCACTTGGGGTCAGGGAGTACTTTTATGGGACTAGGGTAACTCACTTGGGGTCAGGGAGTACATATAAAGGGGCTATGGTAACTCACTTGGGGTCAGGGAGTACTTATAAAGGGGCTATGGTAACTCACTTAGTGTCAGGGAGTACTACTATGGGACTAGGGTAACTTACTTGCCGTCAGAGAGTACATATAAAGGGGCTAGGATAACTCACTTGGGGTCAGGGAGTACTTATATGGGACTAGGGTAACTCACTTGGGGCCAGGGTGTACTTATAAAGGGTTAGGGTAACTCACTTGGGGTCAGGGAGTACATATAAAGGTGCTATGGTAACTCACTTTGGGTCAGGGAGTACTTTTATGGGACTAGGGTAACTCACTTGGGGTCAGGGAGTACATATAAAGGGGCTATGGTAACTCACTTGGGGTCAGGGAGTACTTATAAAGGGGCAATGGTAACTCACTTGGGGTCAGGGATTACATTTATGGGACTAGGGTAACTTTCTTGCGGTCGGAGGGTACATATAAAGGGACTATGATAACTCACTTGGGGTCAGGGAGTACTACTATGGGACCAGGGTAACTTACTTGCGGTCAGAGAGTAAATATAAAGGGGCTAGGATAACTCACTTGGGGTCAGGGAGAACTTATAAAGGTGATATGGTAAATCACTTGGGGTCAGGGAGTACTTATAAAGGGGCTAGGGTAATTCACTTGGGGTCAGGGAGTACATATAAGGGGGCTATTGTAACTCACTTGGGGTCAGGGAGTACTACTATGGGACTAGGGTAACTTACTTGCGGTCAGAGAGTAAATATAAAGGGGCCAGGATAACTCACTTGGGGTCAGGGAGAACTTATAAAGGTGATATGGTAAATCACTTGGGGTCAGGGAGTACTTATAAAGGGGCTAGGGTAACTCTCTTGGGGTCAGGGAGTACATATATAGGGGCTAGGATAACTCACTTTGGGTTAGGGAGTACTTATAAAGCTGATATGGTAACTCACTTGGGGTCAGGGTGTACTTAAAAAGGGGCTAGGGTAACTCACTTGGGGTCAGCGAGTACATATAAAGGGGCTATGGTAACTCACTTGGGGTCAGTGAGTACTTATAAAGGGGCTATGGTAATTCACTTGGGGTCAGGGAGTACTTCTATGGGACTAGAGTAACTCACTTGCCGCCAGAGTGTACATATAAAGGGGCTAGATTAACTCACTTGGGGTCAGGGAGTACTTATAAAGGGGCTATGGTAACTCACTTGGGGTCAGGGAGTACTTATATGAGACTAGGGTAACACACTTGGGGTCAGGGAGTACCAATAAAGGGGTTAGATTAACTCACTTGCGGACAGAGAGTACATATAAAGGGGCTGGGATAACTCACATGGGGTCAGGGAGTACTTATAAGGGGGCTATTGCAACTCACTTGGGGTCAGGAAGTACTTCTATGGGATTAGGGTAACTCACTTGGGGACAGGGAGTACATATAAAGGGGCTATGGTAACTCACTTGGGGTCAGGGAGTACTACTATGGGACTAGGGTAACTTACTTGCGGTCAGAGAGTAAATATAAAGGGGCTAGGATAACTCACTTGGGGTCAGGGAGAACTTATAAAGGTGATATGGTAAATCACTTGGGGTCAGGGAGTACTTATAAAGGGGCTAGGGTAACTCTCTTGGGGTCAGGGAGTACATATAAAGGGGCTATGGTAACTCACTTGGGGTCAGTGAGTACTTAAAAAGGGGCTATGGTAACTCACTTGGGGTCAGGGAGTACTTCTATGGGACTAGAGTAACTCACTTGCCGCCAGAGAGTACATATAAAGGGGCTAGATTAACTCACTTGGGGTCAGGGAGTACTTATAAAGGGGCTATGGTAACTCACTTGGGGTCAGGGAGTACTTATATGAGACTAGGGTAACACACATGGGGTCAGGGAGTACTAATAAAGGGGTTAGATTAACTCACTTGCGGTCAGAGAGTACATATAAAGGGGCTGGGATAACTCACTTGGGGTCAGGGAGTACTTATAAGGGGGCTATGGTAACTCACTTGGGGTCAGGAAGTACTTCTATGGGATTAGGGTAACTCACTTGGGGTCAGGGAGTACTTTTATGGGACTAGGGTAACTCACTTGGGGTCAGGGAGTACTTATATAGGGGCTAGGGTAACTCACTTAGTGTCAGGGAGTACTACTAAGGGACTAGGGTAACTTACTTGCGGTCAGAGAGTACATATAAAGGGGCTAGGATAACTCACTTGGGGTCAGGGAGTACTTATAAAGGGGCTATGGTAACTCACTTAGTGTCAGGGAGTACTTTTATGGGACTAGGGAAACTCACTTGGGGTCAGGGAGTACATATAAAGGTGCTATGGTAACACACTTGGGGTCAGGGAGTACTTTTATGGGACTAGGGTAATTCACTTGGGGTCAGGGAGAACATATAAAGGGGCTATGGTAACTCACTTGGGGTCAGGGAGTACTACTATGGGACCAGGGTAACTCACTTGCGGTCAGAGAGTACATATAAAGTGGCTAGGGTAACTCACTTGGGGTCAGGGAGTACTACTATGGGACTAGGGTAACTCACTTGGGGCCAGGGTGTACTTATAAAGGGCTAGGGTAACTCACTTGGGGTCAGGGAGTACATATAAAGGTGCTATGGTAACTCACTTGGGGTCAGGGAGTACTTTTATGGGACTAGGGTAACTCACTTGGGGTCAGGAAGTACATATAAAGGGGCTATGGTAACTCACTTGGGGTCAGGGAGTACTTATAAAGGGGCAATGGTAACTCACTTGGGGTCAGGGAGTACATTTATGGGACTAGGGTAACTTACTTGCGGTCAGAGGGTACAAATAAAGGGACTATGATAACTCACTTGGGGTCAGGGAGTACTACTATGGGACCAGGGTAACTCACTTGCGGACAGAGAGTACATATAAAGTGGCTAGGGTAACTCACTTGGGGTCAGGGAGTACTACTATGGGACTAGGGTAACTCACTTGGGGCCAGGGTGTACTTATAAAGGGCTAGGGTAACTCACTTGGGGTCAGGGAGTACATATAAAGGTGCTATGGTAACTCACTTGGGGTCAGGGAGTACTTTTATGGGACTAGGATAACTCACTTGGGGTCAGGGAGTACTTATATGGGACTAGGGTAACACACTTGGGGTCAGGGAGTACTAATAAAGGGGTTAGATTAACTCACTTGCGGTCAGAGAGTACATATAAAGGGGCTGGGATAACTCACTTGGGGTCAGGGAGTACTTATAAGGGGGCTATGGTAACTCACTTGGGGTCAGGAAGTACTTCTATGGGATTAGGGTAACTCACTTGGGGACAGGGAGTACATATAAAGGGGCTATGGTAACTCACTTGGTGTCAGGGAGTACTACTATGGGACTAGGGTAACTTACTTGCGGTCAGAGAGTAAATATAAAGGGGCTAGGATAACTCACTTGGGGTCAGGGAGAACTTATAAAGGTGATATGGTAAATCACTTGGGGTCAGGGAGTACTTATAAAGGGGCTAGGGTAACTCTCTTGGGGTCAGGGAGTACATATAAAGGGGCTGGGATAACTCACTTGGGGTCAGGGAGTACTTATAAGGGGGCTATGGTAACTCACTTGGGGTCAGGAAGTACTTCTATGGGATTAGGGTAACTCACTTGGGGTCAGGGAGTACTTTTATGGGACTAGGGTAACTCACTTGGGGTCAGGGAGTACTTATATAGGGGCTAGGGTAACTCTCTTGGGGTCAGTGAGTTCTACTATGGGACTAGGGTAATTCACTTGCGGTCAGAGAGTATATATAAAGGGGCTATGGTAACTCACTTGGGGTCAGGGGGTACTACTATGGGACTAGGGTAACTTACTTGCGGTCAGAGAGTACATATAAAGGGGCTAGGATAACTCACTTGGGGTCAGGGAGAACTAATCAAGGTGATATGGTAACTCATTTGGGGTCAGGGAGTACTTATATGGGACTAGGGTAACTCACTTGTGGTCAGGGAGTACTTATATGGGACCAGGGTAACTCACTTGGGGCCAGGGTGTACTTATAAAGGGGCTGGGGTAACTCACTTGGGGTCAGGGAGTACATATAAAGGGGCTATGGTAACTCACTTGGGGTCAGGGAGTACTAGTATGGGACTAGGGTAACTCACTTGCGGTCACAGAGTACATATAAAAAGGCTAGGATAACTCACTTGGGGTCAGTGAGTACTTATAAATGGACTAGGGTAACTCATTTGGAGTCTGGGAGTACATATATAGGGGCTAGGATAACACACTTGGGGTCAGGGAGTACTTATAAAGGGGCTATGGTAACTCACTTGGGGTCAGGGAGTACTTATAAAGGGGCTATGGTAACTCACTTGGGGTCAGGGAGTACTTATAAAGGGGCTATGGTAACTCACTTAGTGTCAGGGAGTACTACTATGGGACTAGGGTAACTTACTTGCGGTCAGAGGGTACATATAAAGGGACTATGATAACTCACTTGGGGACAGGGAGTACTACTATGGGACCAGGGTAACTCACTTGCGGTCAGAGAGTACATATAAAGTGGCTAGGGTAACTCACTTGGGGTCAGGGAGTACTTATAAAGAGGCTATGTTAACTCACTTGGGGTCAGGTAGTACTACTATGGGACTATGGTAACTTACTTGCGGTCAGGAAATACATATAAAGGGGCTAGGATAACTCACTTGGGGTCAGGGAGAACATATAAAGGTGATATGGTAACTCACTTGGGGTCAGGGAGTACTTATTTGGGACTAGGGTAACTCACTTGGGGTCAGGGAGTGCTTATATGGGACCAGGGTAACTCACTTGGGGCCAGGGTGTACTTATAAAGGGGCTACGGTAACTCACTTGGGGTCAGGGAGTACTTATATGAGACTAGGATAATACACTTGGGGTCAGGGAGTACTTATAAAGGGGTTAGAATAACTTACTTGCTGTCAGAGAGTACATATTAAGGGGCTAGGATAACTCACTTGAAGTCAGGGAGTACTTATAAAGGGGCTAGGGTAACTCACTTAGTGTCAGCGAGTACTACTATGGGACTAGGGTAACTTACTTGCGGTCAGACAGTACATATAAAGGGGCTAGGATAATTCACTTGGGGTCAGGGAGTACTTATAAAGGGGCTATGGTAACTCACTTAGTGTCAGGGAGTACTTTTATGGGACTAGGGTAACTCACTTGGGGCCAGGGAGTACATATATAGGTGCTATGGTAACTCACTTGGGGTCAGGGAGTACTTTTATGGGACTAGGGTAACTCACTTGGGGTCAGGGAGAACATATAAAGGGGCTATGGTAACTCACTTGGGGTCAGGGAGTACATATAAAGGGGCTATGGTAACTCACTTGGGGTCAGGGAGTACTTATAAAGGGGCAATGGTAACTCACTTGGGGTCAGGGAGTACATTTATGGGACTAGGGTAACTTACTTGCGGTCAGAGGGTACATATAAAGGGACTATGATAACTCACTTGGGGTCAGGGAGTACTACTATGGGACCAGGGTAACTCACTTGCGGTCAGAGAGTACATATAAAGGTGCTATGGTAACTCACTTGGGGTCAGGGAGTACATATAAAGGGGCTATGGTAACTCACTTGGGGTCAGGGAGTACTTATAAAGGGGCTATGGTAACTCACTTAGTGTCAGGGAGTACTACTATGGGACTAGGGTAACTTACTTGCTGTCAGAGAGTACATATAAAGGGGCTAGGATAACTCACTTGGGGTCAGGGAGTACTTATATGGGACTAGGGTAACTCACTTGGGGCCAGGGTGTACTTATAAAGGGTTAGGGTAACTCACTTGGGGTCAGGGAGTACATATAAATGTGCTATGGTAACTCACTTTGGGTCAGGGAGTACTTTTATGGGTCTAGGGTAACTTACTTGCGGTCAGAGAGTACATATAAAGGGGCTAGGATAACTCACTTGGGGTCAGGGAGAACTTATAAAGGGGCTATGGTAACTCACTTGGGGTCAGGGAGTACTTATAAAGGGGCTATGGTAACTCACTTGGGGTCAGGTAGTACTACTATGGGACTAGGGTAACTTACTTGCGGTCAGGAAGTACATATAAAGGGGCTATGGTAACTCACTTGGGGTCAGAGAGTACTTATAAAGGGGCTATGGTAACTCACTTGGGGTCAGAGAGTACTTATAAAGGGGCTATGGTAACTCACTTGAGGTCAGGGAGTACAACTATGGGACCAGGGTAACTCACTTGGGACCAGGGTGTATTTATAAAGGGGTTAGGGTAACTCACTTGGGGTCAGGGAGTACATATAAAGGGGCTATGGTAACTCACTTGGGGTCAGGGAGAACTTATAAAGGGGCTATGGTAACTCACTTGGGGTCAGAGAGTACTTATAAAGGGGCTATGGTAACTCACTTGAGGTCAGGGAGTACTACTATGGGACCAGGGTAACTCACTTGCAGTCAGAGAGTACATATCAAGGGGATAGGATAACTCACTTGGGGTCAGGGAGTACTTATAAAGGTGATATGGTAACTCACTTGGGGTCAGGGAGTACTTATAAAGGTGATATGGTAACACACTTGAGTTCAGGGAGTACTTATATGGGACCAGGGTAACTCACTTGGGGCCAGGGTGTACTTATATGGGACCAGGGTAACTCACTTGGGGCCAGGGTGTACTTATAAAGGGGCTGGGGTAACTCACTTGGGGACAGGGAGTACATATAAAGGGGCTATGGTAACTCACTTGGGGTCAGGGAGTACTAGTATGGGACTAGGGTAACTCACTTGCGGTCAGAGAGTACATATAAAAAGGCTAGGATAACTCACTTGGGGTCAGTGAGTACTTATAAATGGGCTAAGGTAACTCATTTGGAGTCTGGGAGTACATATAAAGGGGCTATGGTAACTCACTTGGGGTCAGGGAGTACTACTATGGGACCAGGGTAACTCACTTGGGGTCAGGGAGTACATATATAGGGGCTACGATACACACTTGGGGTCAAGGAGAACTTATAATGGTGATATGGTAACTTACATGGGGTCAGGGAGTACTTATATGGGACTAGGGTAACTCAATTGGGGTCAGGGAGTACATATAAAGCGGCTAGGGTAACTCATTTGGCATCTGGGAGTACATATAAAGGGGCTAGGATAACACACTTGGGGTCAGGGAGTACATATAAGGGGGCTATGGTAAATCACTTGGGGTCAGGGAGTACTTATAAAGGGGCTAGGGTAACTCTCTTGGGGTCAGGGAGTACATATAAAGGGGCTATGGTAACTCACTTGGGGTCAGTGAGTACTTAAAAAGGGGCTATGGTAACTCACTTGGGGTCAGGGAGTACTTCTATGGGACTAGAGTAACTCACTTGCCGCCAGAGAGTACATATAAAGGGGCTAGATTAACTCACTTGGGGTCAGGGAGTACTTATAAAGGGGCTATGGTAACTCACTTGGGGTCAGGGAGTACTTATATGAGACTAGGGTAACACACATGGGGTCAGGGAATACTAATAAAGGGGTTAGATTAACTCACTTGCGGTCAGAGAGTACACATAAAGGGGCTGGGATAACTCACTTGGGGTCAGGGAGTACTTATAAGGGGGCTATGGTAACTCACTTGGGGTCAGGAAGTACTTTTATGGGATTAGGGTAACTCACTTGGGGTCAGGGAGTACTTTTATGGGACTAGGGTAACTCACTTGGGGTCAGGGAGTACTTATATAGGGGCTAGGGTAACTCTCTTGGGGTCAGTGAGTTCTACTATGGGACTAGGGTAACTTACTTGCGGTCAGAGAGTACATATAAAGGGGCTAGGATAACTCACTTGGGGTCAGGGAGAACTAATCAAGGTGATATGGTAACTCATTTGGGGTCAGGGAGTACTTATATGGGACTACGGTAACTCACTTGTGGTCAGGGAGTACTTATATGGGACCAGGGTAACTCACTTGGGGCCAGGGTGTACTTATAAAGGGGCTGGGGTAACTCACTTGGGGTCAGGGAGTACATATAAAGGGGCTATGGTAACTCACTTGCGGTCAGGGAGTACTAGTATGGGACTAGGGTAACTCACTTGCGGTCACAGAGTACATATAAAAAGGCTAGGATAACTCACTTGGGGTCAGTGAGTACTTATAAATGGACTAGGGTAACTCATTTGGAGTCTGGGAGTACATATATAGGGGCTATGGTAACTCACTTGGGGTCAGGGAGTACTTATAAAGGAGCTATGGTAACTCACTTAGTGTCAGGGAGTACTACTATGGGACTAGGGTAACTTACTTGCCGTCAGAGAGTACATATAAAGGGGCTAGGATAACTCACTTGGGGTCAGGGAGTACTTATATGGGACTAGGGTAACTCACTTGGGGCCAGGGTGTACTTATAAAGGGTTAGGGTAACTCACTTGGGGTCAGGGAGTACATATAAAGGTGCTATGGTAACTCACTTTGGGTCAGGGAGTACTTTTATGGGACTAGGGTAACTCACTTGGGGTCAGGGAGTACATATAAAGGGGCTATGGTAACTCACTTGGGGTCAGGGAGTACTTATAAAGAGGCTATGGTAACTCACTTGGGGTCAGGGAGAACTTATAAAGGGGCTATGGTAACTCACTTGGGGTCAGGGAGTACTTATAAGGGGGCTATGGTAACTCACTTGGGGTCAGGAAGTACTTCTATGGGATTAGGGTAACTCACTTGGGGTCAGGGAGTACTTTTATGGGACTAGGGTAACTCACTTGGGGTCAGGGAGTACTTATATAGGGGCTAGGGTAACTCTCTTGGGGTCAGTGAGTTCTACTATGGGACTAGGGTAATTCACTTGCGGTCAGAGAGTATATATAAAGGGGCTATGGTAACTCACTTGGGGTCAGGGAGTACTACTATGGGACTAGGGTAACTTACTTGCGGTCAGAGAGTACATATAAAGGGGCTAGGATAAGTCACTTGGGGTCAGAGAGAACTAATCAAGGTGATATGGTAACTCATTTGGGGTCAGGGAGTACTTATATGGGACTAGGGTAACTCACTTGTGGTCAAGGAGTACTTATATGGGACCAGGGTAACTCACTTGGGGCCAGGGTGTACTTATAAAGGGGCTGGGGTAACTCACTTGGGGTCAGGGAGTACATATAAAGGGGCTATGGTAACTCACTTGCGGTCAGGGAGTACTAGTATGGGACTAGGGTAACTCACTTGCGGTCACAGAGTACATATAAAAAGGCTAGGATAACTCACTTGGGGTCAGTGAGTACTTATAAATGGACTAGGGTAACTCATTTGGAGTCTGGGAGTACATATATAGGGGCTAGGATAACACACTTGGGGTCAGGGAGTACTTATAAAGGGGCTATGGTAACTCACTTGGGGTCAGGGAGTACTTATAAAGGGGCTATGGTAACTCACTTGGGGTCAGGGAGTACTTATAAAGGGGCTATGGTAACTCACTTAGTGTCAGGGAGTACTACTATGGGACTAGGGTAACTTACTTGCGGTCAGAGAGTACATATAAAGGGGCTAGGATAACTCACTTGGGGTCAGGGAGAACTTATAGAGGTGATATGCTAACTCACTTGGGGTCAGGGAGAACTTATAGAGGTGATATGCTAACACACTTGGGGTCAGGGAGTACTTTTATGGGACTAGGGTAACTCACTTGGGGCCAGGGTGTGCTTATAAATGGGCTAGGGTAACTCACTTGGGGTCAGGGAGTACATATAAAGGTGCTATGGTAACTCACTTGGGGTCAGGGAGTACTTTTATGGGACTAGGGTAACTCACTTGGGGTCAGGGAGTACATATAAAGGGGCTATGGTAACTCACATGGGGTCAGGGAGTACTTATATAGGGGCTATGGTAACTCACTTAGTGTCAGGGAGTACTACTATGGGACTAGGGTAACTTACTTGCTGTCAGAGAGTACATATAAAGGGGCTAGGATAACTCACTTGGGGTCAGGGAGTACTTTTATGGGACTAGGGTAACTCACTTGGGGTCAGGGAGTTCATATAAAGGGGCTATGGTAACTCACTTGGGGTCAGGGAGTACTTATAAAGGGGCAATGGTAACTCACTTGGGGTCAGGGAGTACTTTTATGGGACTAGGGTAACTCACTTGGGGTCAGGGAGTACATATAAAGGGGCTATGGTAACTCACTTGGGGTCAGGGAGTACTTATAAAGGGGCAATGGTAACTCACTTGGGGTCAGGGAGTACATTTATGGGACTAGGGTAACTTACTTGCGGTCAGAGGGTACATATAAAGGGACTATGATAACTCACTTGGGGACAGGGAGTACTACTATGGGACCAGGGTAACTCACTTGCGGTCAGAGAGTACATATAAAGTGGCTAGGGTAACTCACTTGGGGTCAGGGAGTACTTATAAAGAGGCTATGTTAACTCACTTGGGGTCAGGTAGTACTACTATGGGACTATGGTAACTTACTTGCGGTCAGGAAATACATATAAAGGGGCTAGGATAACTCACTTGGGGTCAGGGAGAACATATAAAGGTGATATGGTAACTCACTTGGGGTCAGGGAGTACTTATTTGGGATTAGGGTAACTCACTTGGGGTCAGGGAGTGCTTATATGGGACCAGGGTAACTCACTTGGGGCCAGGGTGTACTTATAAAGGGGCTACGGTAACTCACTTGGGGTCAGGGAGTACTTATATGAGACTAGGATAATACACTTGGGGTCAGGGAGTACTTATAAAGGGTTTAGAATAACTTACTTGCTGTCAGAGAGTACATATTAAGGGGCTAGGATAACTCACTTGAAGTCAGGGAGTACTTATAAAGGGGCTAGGGTAACTCACTTAGTGTCAGCGAATACTACTATGGGACTAGGGTAACTTACTTGCGGTCAGAGAGTACATATAAAGGGGCTAGGATAACTCACTTGGGGTCAGGGAGTACTTATAAAGGGGCTATGGTAACTCACTTAGTGTCAGGGAGTACTTTTATGGGACTAGGGTAACTCACTTGGGGTCAGGGAGTACATATATAGGTGCTATGGTAACTCACTTGGGGTCAGGGAGTACTTTTATGGGACTAGGGTAACTCACTTGGGGTCAGGGAGAACATATAAAGGGGCTATGGTAACTCACTTGGGGTCAGGGAGTACATATAAAGGGGCTATGGTAACTCACTTGGGGTCAGAGAGTACTTATAAAGGGGCAATGGTAACTCACTTGGGGTCAGGGAGTACTACTATGGGACTAGGGTAACTTACTTGCTGTCAGAGAGTACATATAAAGGGGCTAGGATAACTCACTTGGGGTCAGGGAGTACTTATATGGGACTAGGGTAACTCACTTGGGGCCAGGGTGTACTTATAAAGGGTTAGGGTAACTCACTTGGGGTCAGGGAGTACATATAAAGGTGCTATGGTAACTCACTTTGGGTCAGGGAGTACTTTTATGGGACTAGGGTAACTTACTTGCGGTCAGAGGGTACATATAAAGGGACTATGATAACTCACTTGGGGTCAGGGAGTACTACTATGGGACCAGGGTAACTCACTTGCGGTCAGAGAGTACATATAAAGTGGCTAGGGTAACTCACTTGGGGTCAGGGAGTACATATAAAGGGGCTATGGTAACTCACTTGGGGTCAGGGAGTACTTATAAAGAGGCTATGTTAACTCACTTGGGGTCAGGTAGTACTACTATGGGACTAGGGTAACTTACTTGCGGTCAGGAAATACATATAAAGGGGCTAGGATAACTCACTTGGGGTCAGGGAGAACATATAAAGGTGATATGGTAACTCACTTGGGGTCAGGGAGTACTTATTTGGGACTAGGGTAACTCACTTGGGGTCAGGGAGTGCTTATATGGGACCAGGGTAACTCACTTGGGGCCAGGGTGTACTTATAAAGGGGCTACGGTAACTCACTTGGGGTCAGGGAGTACTTATATGAGACTAGGGTAATACACTTGGGGTCAGGGAGTACTTATAAAGGGGCTATGGTAACTCACTTGGGGTCAGGGAGTACTTATTTGGGACTAGGGTAACTCACTTGGGGTCAGGGAGTGCTTATATGGGACCAGGGTAACTCACTTGGGGTCAGGGAGTGCTTATATGGGACCAGGGTAACTCACTTGGGGTCAGGGAGAACATATAAAGGTGATATGGTAACTCACTTGGGGTCAGGGAGTGCTTATATGGGACCAGGGTAACTCACTTGGGGCCAGGGTGTACTTATAAAGGGGCTACGGTAACTCACTTGGGGTCAGGGAGTACATATAAAGGGGCTATGGTAACTCACTTGGGGTCAGGGAGTACTTATAAAGGGGCAATGGTAACTCACTTGGGGTCAGGGAGTACATTTATGGGACTAGGGTAACTTACTTGCGGTCAGAGGGTACATATAAAGGGACTATGATAACTCACTTGGGGACAGGGAGTACTACTATGGGACCAGGGTAACTCACTTGCGGTCAGAGAGTACATATAAAGTGGCTAGGGTAACTCACTTGGGGTCAGGGAGTACTTATAAAGAGGCTATGTTAACTCACTTGGGGTCAGGTAGTACTACTATGGGACTATGGTAACTTACTTGCGGTCAGGAAATACATATAAAGGGGCTAGGATAACTCACTTGGGGTCAGGGAGAACATATAAAGGTGATATGGTAACTCACTTGGGGTCAGGGAGTACTTATTTGGGATTAGGGTAACTCACTTGGGGTCAGGGAGTGCTTATATGGGACCAGGGTAACTCACTTGGGGCCAGGGTGTACTTATAAAGGGGCTACGGTAACTCACTTGGGGTCAGGGAGTACTTATATGAGACTAGGATAATACACTTGGGGTCAGGGAGTACTTATAAAGGGTTTAGAATAACTTACTTGCTGTCAGAGAGTACATATTAAGGGGCTAGGATAACTCACTTGAAGTCAGGGAGTACTTATAAAGGGGCTAGGGTAACTCACTTAGTGTCAGCGAATACTACTATGGGACTAGGGTAACTTACTTGCGGTCAGAGAGTACATATAAAGGGGCTAGGATAACTCACTTGGGGTCAGGGAGTACTTATAAAGGGGCTATGGTAACTCACTTAGTGTCAGGGAGTACTTTTATGGGACTAGGGTAACTCACTTGGGGTCAGGGAGTACATATATAGGTGCTATGGTAACTCACTTGGGGTCAGGGAGTACTTTTATGGGACTAGGGTAACTCACTTGGGGTCAGGGAGAACATATAAAGGGGCTATGGTAACTCACTTGGGGTCAGGGAGTACATATAAAGGGGCTATGGTAACTCACTTGGGGTCAGAGAGTACTTATAAAGGGGCAATGGTAACTCACTTGGGGTCAGGGAGTACTACTATGGGACTAGGGTAACTTACTTGCTGTCAGAGAGTACATATAAAGGGGCTAGGATAACTCACTTGGGGTCAGGGAGTACTTATATGGGACTAGGGTAACTCACTTGGGGCCAGGGTGTACTTATAAAGGGTTAGGGTAACTCACTTGGGGTCAGGGAGTACATATAAAGGTGCTATGGTAACTCACTTTGGGTCAGGGAGTACTTTTATGGGACTAGGGTAACTTACTTGCGGTCAGAGGGTACATATAAAGGGACTATGATAACTCACTTGGGGTCAGGGAGTACTACTATGGGACCAGGGTAACTCACTTGCGGTCAGAGAGTACATATAAAGTGGCTAGGGTAACTCACTTGGGGTCAGGGAGTACATATAAAGGGGCTATGGTAACTCACTTGGGGTCAGGGAGTACTTATAAAGAGGCTATGTTAACTCACTTGGGGTCAGGTAGTACTACTATGGGACTAGGGTAACTTACTTGCGGTCAGGAAATACATATAAAGGGGCTAGGATAACTCACTTGGGGTCAGGGAGAACTTATAAAGGTGATATGGTAAATCACTTGGGGTCAGGGAGTACTTATAAAGGGGCTAGGGTAACTCTCTTGGGGTCAGGGAGTACATATAAAGGGGCTATGGTAACTTACTTGCGGTCAGAGGGTACATATAAAGGGACTATGATAACTCACTTGGGGTCAGGGAGTACTACTATGGGACCAGGGTAACTCACTTGCGGTCAGAGAGTAAATATAAAGGGGCTAGGGTAACTCACTTGGGGTCAGGGAGTACTACTATGGGACTAGGGTAACTCACTTGGGGTCAGGGAGTACATATAAAGGTGCTATGGTAACTCACTTGGGGTCAGGGAGTACTTTTATGGGACTAGGGTAACTCACTTGGGGTCAGGGAGTACATATAAAGGGGCTATGGTAATTCACTTGGGGTCAGGGAGTACTTATAAAGGGGCTATGGTAACTCACTTAGTGTCAGGGAGTACTACTATGGGACTAGGGTAACTTACTTGCCGTCAGAGAGTACATATAAAGGGGCTAGGATAACTCACTTGGGGTCAGGGAGTACTTATATGGGACTAGGGTAACTCACTTGGGGCCAGGGTGTACTTATAAAGGGTTAGGGTAACTCACTTGGGGTCAGGGAGTACATATAAAGGTGCTATGGTAACTCACTTGGGGTCAGGGAGTACATTTATGGGACTAGGGTAACTTACTTGCGGTCGGAGGGTACATATAAAGGGACTATGATAACTCACTTGGGGTCAGGGAGTACTACTATGGGACCAGGGTAACTTACTTGCGGTCAGAGAGTAAATATAAAGGGGCTAGGATAACTCACTTGGGGTCAGGGAGAACTTATAAAGGTGATATGGTAAATCACTTGGGGTCAGGGAGTACTTATATGGGACCAGGGTAACTCACTTGGGGCCAGGGTGTACTTTATAAAGGGGCTAGGGTAACTCACTTGGGGTCAGGGAGTACATATAAGGGGGCTATGGTAACTCACTTGGGGTCAGGGAGTACTACTATGGGACTAGGGTAACTTACTTGCGGTCAGAGAGTAAATATAAAGGGGCCAGGATAACTCACTTGGGGTCAGGGAGAACTTATAAAGGTGATATGGTAAATCACTTGGGGTCAGGGAGTACTTATAAAGGGGCTAGGGTAACTCTCTTGGGGTCAGGGAGTACATATATAGGGGCTAGGATAACTCACTTTGGGTCAGGGAGTACTTATAAAGCTGATATGGTAACTCACTTGGGGTCAGGGTGTACTTAAAAAGGGGCTAGGGTAACTCACTTGGGGTCAGCGAGTACATATAAAGGGGCTATGGTAACTCACTTGGGGTCAGTGAGTACTTATAAAGGGGCTATGGTAACTCACTTGGGGTCAGGGAGTACTTCTATGGGAATAGAGTAACTCACTTGCCGCCAGAGTGTACATATAAAGGGGCTAGATTAACTCACTTGGGGTCAGGGAGTACTTATAAAGGGGCTATGGTAACTCACTTGGGGTCAGGAAGTACTTCTATGGGATTAGGGTAACTCACTTGGGGACAGGGAGTACATATAAAGGGGCTATGGTAACTCTCTTGGGGTCAGGGAGTACATATAGAGGGGCTATGCTAACTCACTTGGGGTCAGTGAGTACTTAAAAAGGGGCTATGGTAACTCACTTGGGGTCAGGGAGTACTTCTATGGGACCAGGGTAACTCACTTGCGGTCAGAGAGTACATATAAAGTGGCTACGGTAACTCACTTGGGGTCAGGGAGTACATATAAGGGGGCTATGGTAACTCACTTGGGGTCAGGGAGTACTACTAATGGACTAGGGTAACTTACTTGCGGTCAGAGAGTAAATATAAAGGGGCCAGGATAACTCACTTGGGGTCAGGGAGAACTTATAAAGGTGATATGGTAAATCACTTGGGGTCAGGGAGTACTTATAAAGGGGCTAGGGTAACTCTCTTGGAGTCAGGGAGTACATATATAGGGGCTAGGATAACTCACTTTGGGTCAGGGAGTACTTATAAAGCTGATATGGTAACTCACTTGGGGTCAGGGAGTACTACTATGGGACTAGGGTAACTTACTTGCGGTCAGAGAGTAAATATAAAGGGGCCAGGATAACTCACTTGGGGTCAGGGAGAACTTATAAAGGTGATATGGTAAATCACTTGGGGTCAGGGAGTACTTATAAAGGGGCTAGGGTAACTCTCTTGGGGTCAGGGAGTACATATATAGGGGCTAGGATAACTCACTTTGGGTCAGGGAGTACTTATAAAGCTGATATGGTAACTCACTTGGGGTCAGGGTGTACTTAAAAAGGGGCTAGGGTAACTCACTTGGGGTCAGCGAGTACATATAAAGGGGCTATGGTAACTCACTTGGGGTCAGTGAGTACTTATAAAGGGGCTATGGTAACTCACTTGGGGTCAGGGAGTACTTCTATGGGAATAGAGTAACTCACTTGCCGCCAGAGTGTACATATAAAGGGGCTAGATTAACTCACTTGGGGTCAGGGAGTACTTATAAAGGGGCTATGGTAACTCACTTGGGGTCAGGGAGTACTTATATGAGACTAGGGTAACACACTTGGGGTCAGGGAGTACTAATAAAGGGGTTAGATTAACTCACTTGCGGACAGAGAGTACATATAAAGGGGCTGGGATAACTCACATGGGGTCAGGGAGTACTTATAAGGGGGCTATTGCAACTCACTTGGGGTCAGGAAGTACTTCTATGGGATTAGGGTAACTCACTTGGGGACAGGGAGTACATATAAAGGGGCTATGGTAACTCTCTTGGGGTCAGGGAGTACATATAAAGGGGCTATGCTAACTCACTTGGGGTCAGTGAGTACTTAAAAAGGGGCTATGGTAACTCACTTGGGGTCAGGGAGTACTTCTATGGGACCAGGGTAACTCACTTGCGGTCAGAGAGTACATATAAAGTGGCTACGGTAACTCACTTGGGGTCAGGGAGTACTTTTATGGGACTAGGGTATCTCACTTGGGGTCAGGGAGTACTTATATAGGGGCTAGGGTAACTCACTTAGTGTCAGGGAGTACTACTATGGGACTAGGGTAACTTACTTGCGGTCAGAGAGTAAATATAAAGGGGCTAGGATAACTCACTTGGGGTCAGGGAGAACTTATAAAGGTGATATGGTAAATCACTTGGGGTCAGGGAGTACTTCTATGGGACTAGAGTAACTCACTTGCCGCCAGAGAGTACATATAAAGGGGCTAGATTAACTCACTTGGGGTCAGGGAGTACTTATAAAGGGGCTATGGTAACTCACTTGGGGTCAGGGAGTACTTATATGAGACTAGGGTAACACACATGGGGTCAGGGAGTACTAATAAAGGGGTTAGATTAACTCACTTGCGGTCAGAGAGTACATATAAAGGGGCTGGGATAACTCACTTGGGGTCAGGGAGTACTTATAAGGGGGCTATGGTAACTCACTTGGGGTCAGGAAGTACTTCTATGGGATTAGGGTAACTCACTTGGGGTCAGGGAGTACTTTAATGGGACTAGGGTAACTCACTTGGGGTCAGGGAGTACTTATATAGGGGCTAGGGTAACTCACTTAGTGTCAGGGAGTACTACTATGGGACTAGGGTAACTTACTTGCGGTCAGAGAGTACATATAAAGGGGCTAGGATAACTCACTTGGGGTCAGGGAGTACATATAAAGGGGCTATGGTAACTCACTTGGGGTCAGGGAGTACTTATAAAGGGGCAATGGTAACTCACTTGGGGTCAGGGAGTACATTTATGGGACTAGGGTAACTTTCTTGCGGTCGGAGGGTACATATAAAGGGACTATGATAACTCACTTGGGGTCAGGGAGTACTACTATGGGACCAGGGTAACTTACTTGCGGTCAGAGAGTAAATATAAAGGGGCCAGGATAACTCACTTGGGGTCAGGGAGAACTTATAAAGGTGATATGGTAAATCACTTGGGGGTCAGGGAGTACTTATAAAGGGGCTAGGGTAACTCTCTTGGGGTCAGGGAGTACATATATAGGGGCTAGGATAACTCACTTTGGGTCAGGGAGTACTTATAAAGCTGATATGGTAACTCACTTGGGGTCAGGGTGTACTTAAAAAGGGGCTAGGGTAACTCACTTGGGGTCAGCGAGTACATATAAAGGGGCTATGGTAACTCACTTGGGGTCAGTGAGTACTTATAAAGGGGCTATGGTAACTCACTTGGGGTCAGGGAGTACTTCTCTGGGAATAGAGTAACTCACTTGCCGCCAGAGTGTACATATAAAGGGGCTAGATTAACTCACTTGGGGTCAGGGAGTACTTATAAAGGGGCTATGGTAACTCACTTGGGGTCAGGGAGTACTTATATGAGACTAGGGTAACACACTTGGGGTCAGGGAGTACTAATAAAGGGGTTAGATTAACTCACTTGCGGACAGAGAGTACATATAAAGGGGCTGGGATAACTCACATGGGGTCAGGGAGTACTTATAAGGGGGCTATTGCAACTCACTTGGGGTCAGGAAGTACTTCTATGGGATTAGGGTAACTCACTTGGGGACAGGGAGTACATATAAAGGGGCTATGGTAACTCTCTTGGGGTCAGGGAGTACATATAAAGGGGCTATGCTAACTCACTTGGGGTCAGTGAGTACTTAAAAAGGGGCTATGGTAACTCACTTGGGGTCAGGGAGTACTTCTATGGGACCAGGGTAACTCACTTGCGGTCAGAGAGTACATATAAAGTGGCTACGGTAACTCACTTGGGGTCAGGGAGTACTTCTATGGGATTAGGGTAACTCACTTGGGGTCAGGGAGTACTTTTATGGGACTAGGGTAACTCACTTGGGGTCAGGGAGTACTTATATAGGGGCTAGGGTAACTCACTTAGTGTCAGGGAGTACTACTATGGGACTAGGGTAACTTACTTGCGGTCAGAGAGTAAATATAAAGGGGCTAGGATAACTCAATTGGGGTCAGGGAGAACTTATAAAGGTGATATGGTAAATCACTTGGGGTCAGGGAGTACTTATAAAGGGGCTAGGGTAACTCTCTTGGGGTCAGGGAGTACATATAAAGGGGCTATGGTAACTCACTTGGGGTCAGTGAGTACTTAAAAAGGGGCTATGGTAACTCACTTGGGGTCAGGGAGTACTTCTATGGGACTAGAGTAACTCACTTGCCGCCAGAGAGTACATATAAAGGGGCTAGATTAACTCACTTGGGGTCAGGGAGTACTTATAAAGGGGCTATGGTAACTCACTTGGGGTCAGGGAGTACTTATATGAGACTAGGGTAACACACATGGGGTCAGGGAGTACTAATAAAGGGGTTAGATTAACTCACTTGCGGTCAGAGAGTACATATAAAGGGGCTGGGATAACTCACTTGGGGTCAGGGAGTACTTATAAGGGGGCTATGGTAACTCACTTGGGGTCAGGAAGTACTTCTATGGGATTAGGGTAACTCACTTAGGGTCAGGGAGTACTTTAATGGGACTAGGGTAACTCACTTGGGGTCAGGGAGTACTTATATAGGGGCTAGGGTAACTCACTTAGTGTCAGGGAGTACTACTATGGGACTAGGGTAACTTACTTGCGGTCAGAGAGTACATATAAAGGGGCTAGGATAACTCACTTGGGGTCAGGGAGTACATATAAAGGGGCTATGGTAACTCACTTGGGGTCAGGGAGTACTTATAAAGGGGCAATGGTAACTCACTTGGGGTCAGGGAGTACATTTATGGGACTAGGGTAACTTTCTTGCGGTCGGAGGGTACATATAAAGGGACTATGATAACTCACTTGGGGTCAGGGAGTACTACTATGGGACCAGGGTAACTTACTTGCGGTCAGAGAGTAAATATAAAGGGGCCAGGATAACTCACTTGGGGTCAGGGAGAACTTATAAAGGTGATATGGTAAATCACTTGGGGGTCAGGGAGTACTTATAAAGGGGCTAGGGTAACTCTCTTGGGGTCAGGGAGTACATATATAGGGGCTAGGATAACTCACTTTGGGTCAGGGAGTACTTATAAAGCTGATATGGTAACTCACTTGGGGTCAGGGTGTACTTATAAAGGGGCTATGGTAACTCACTTAGTGTCAGGGAGTACTTTTATGGGACTAGGGTAACTCACTTGGGGTCAGGGAGTACATATAAAGGTGCTATGGTAACACACTTGGGGTCAGGGAGTACTTTTATGGGACTAGGGTAACTCACTTGGGGTCAGGGAGAACATATAAAGGGGCTATGGTAACTCACTTGGGGTCAGGGAGTACTACTATGGGACCAGGGTAACTCACTTGCGGTCAGAGAGTAAATATAAAGGGGCTAGGATAACTCACTTGGGGTCAGGGAGAACTTATAAAGGTGATATGGTAAATCACTTGGGGTCAGGGAGTACATATAAAGGGGCTATGGTAACTCACTTGGGGTCAGGGAGTACTACTATGGGACCAGGGTAACTCACTTGCGGTCAGAGAGTACATATAAAGTGGCTAGGGTAACTCACTTGGGGTCAGGGAGTACTACTATGGGACTAGGGTAACTCACTTGGGGCCAGGGTGTACTTATAAAGGGCTAGGGTAACTCACTTGGGGTCAGGGAGTACATATAAAGGTGCTATGGTAACTCACTTGGGGTCAGGGAGTACTTTTATGGGACTAGGGTAACTCACTTGGGGTCAGGGAGTACATATAAAGGGGCTATGGTAACTCACTTGGGGTCAGGGAGTACTTATAAAGGGGCTATGGTAACTCACTTAGTGTCAGGGAGTACTACTATGGGACTAGGGTAACTTACTTGCCGTCAGAGAGTACATATAAAGGGGCTAGGATAACTCACTTGGGGTCAGGGAGTACTTATATGGGACTAGGGTAACTCACTTGGGGCCAGGGTGTACTTATAAAGGGTTAGGGTAACTCACTTGGGGTCAGGGAGTACATATAAAGGTGCTATGGTAACTCACTTTGGGTCAGGGAGTACTTTTATGGGACTAGGGTAACTCACTTGGGGTCAGGGAGTACATATAAAGGGGCTATGGTAACTCACTTGGGGTCAGGGAGTACTTATAAAGGGGCAATGGTAACTCACTTGGGGTCAGGGAGTACATTTATGGGACTAGGGTAACTTTCTTGCGGTCGGAGGGTACATATAAAGGGACTATGATAACTCACTTGGGGTCAGGGAGTACTACTATGGGACCAGGGTAACTTACTTGCGGTCAGAGAGTAAATATAAAGGGGCTAGGATAACTCACTTGGGGTCAGGGAGAACTTATAAAGGTGATATGGTAAATCACTTGGGGTCAGGGAGTACTTATATGGGACCAGGGTAACTCACTTGGGGCCAGGGTGTACTTTATAAAGGGGCTAGGGTAACTCACTTGGGGTCAGGGAGTACATATAAGGGGGCTATTGTAACTCACTTGGGGTCAGGGAGTACTACTATGGGACTAGGGTAACTTACTTGCGGTCAGAGAGTAAATATAAAGGGGCCAGGATAACTCACTTGGGGTCAGGGAGAACTTATAAAGGTGATATGGTAAATCACTTGGGGTCAGGGAGTACTTATAAAGGGGCTAGGGTAACTCTCTTGGGGTCAGGGAGTACATATATAGGGGCTAGGATAACTCACTTTGGGTTAGGGAGTACTTATAAAGCTGATATGGTAACTCACTTGGGGTCAGGGTGTACTTAAAAAGGGGCTAGGGTAACTCACTTGGGGTCAGCGAGTACATATAAAGGGGCTATGGTAACTCACTTGGGGTCAGTGAGTACTTATAAAGGGGCTATGGTAACTCACTTGGGGTCAGGGAGTACTTCTAAGGGACTAGAGTAACTCACTTGCCGCCAGAGAGTACATATAAAGGGGCTAGATTAACTCACTTGGGGTCAGGGAGTACTTATAAAGGGGCTATGGTAACTCACTTGGGGTCAGGGAGTACTTATATGAGACTAGGGTAACACACATGGGGTCAGGGAGTACTAATAAAGGGGTTAGATTAACTCACTTGCGGTCAGAGAGTACATATAAAGGGGCTGGGATAACTCACTTGGGGTCAGGGAGTACTTATAAGGGGGCTATGGTAACTCACTTGGGGTCAGGAAGTACTTCTATGGGATTAGGGTAACTCACTTAGGGTCAGGGAGTACTTTAATGGGACTAGGGTAACTCACTTGGGGTCAGGGAGTACTTATATAGGGGCTAGGGTAACTCACTTAGTGTCAGGGAGTACTACTATGGGACTAGGGTAACTTACTTGCGGTCAGAGAGTACATATAAAGGGGCTAGGATAACTCACTTGGGGTCAGGGAGTACATATAAAGGGGCTATGGTAACTCACTTGGGGTCAGGGAGTACTTATAAAGGGGCAATGGTAACTCACTTGGGGTCAGGGAGTACATTTATGGGACTAGGGTAACTTTCTTGCGGTCGGAGGGTACATATAAAGGGACTATGATAACTCACTTGGGGTCAGGGAGTACTACTATGGGACCAGGGTAACTTACTTGCGGTCAGAGAGTAAATATAAAGGGGCCAGGATAACTCACTTGGGGTCAGGGAGAACTTATAAAGGTGATATGGTAAATCACTTGGGGGTCAGGGAGTACTTATAAAGGGGCTAGGGTAACTCTCTTGGGGTCAGGGAGTACATATATAGGGGCTAGGATAACTCACTTTGGGTCAGGGAGTACTTATAAAGCTGATATGGTAACTCACTTGGGGTCAGGGTGTACTTATAAAGGGGCTATGGTAACTCACTTAGTGTCAGGGAGTACTTTTATGGGACTAGGGTAACTCACTTGGGGTCAGGGAGTACATATAAAGGTGCTATGGTAACACACTTGGGGTCAGGGAGTACTTTTATGGGACTAGGGTAACTCACTTGGGGTCAGGGAGAACATATAAAGGGGCTATGGTAACTCACTTGGGGTCAGGGAGTACTACTATGGGACCAGGGTAACTCACTTGCGGTCAGAGAGTAAATATAAAGGGGCTAGGATAACTCACTTGGGGTCAGGGAGAACTTATAAAGGTGATATGGTAAATCACTTGGGGTCAGGGAGTACATATAAAGGGGCTATGGTAACTCACTTGGGGTCAGGGAGTACTACTATGGGACCAGGGTAACTCACTTGCGGTCAGAGAGTACATATAAAGTGGCTAGGGTAACTCACTTGGGGTCAGGGAGTACTACTATGGGACTAGGGTAACTCACTTGGGGCCAGGGTGTACTTATAAAGGGCTAGGGTAACTCACTTGGGGTCAGGGAGTACATATAAAGGTGCTATGGTAACTCACTTGGGGTCAGGGAGTACTTTTATGGGACTAGGGTAACTCACTTGGGGTCAGGGAGTACATATAAAGGGGCTATGGTAACTCACTTGGGGTCAGGGAGTACTTATAAAGGGGCTATGGTAACTCACTTAGTGTCAGGGAGTACTACTATGGGACTAGGGTAACTTACTTGCCGTCAGAGAGTACATATAAAGGGGCTAGGATAACTCACTTGGGGTCAGGGAGTACTTATATGGGACTAGGGTAACTCACTTGGGGCCAGGGTGTACTTATAAAGGGTTAGGGTAACTCACTTGGGGTCAGGGAGTACATATAAAGGTGCTATGGTAACTCACTTTGGGTCAGGGAGTACTTTTATGGGACTAGGGTAACTCACTTGGGGTCAGGGAGTACATATAAAGGGGCTATGGTAACTCACTTGGGGTCAGGGAGTACTTATAAAGGGGCAATGGTAACTCACTTGGGGTCAGGGAGTACATTTATGGGACTAGGGTAACTTTCTTGCGGTCGGAGGGTACATATAAAGGGACTATGATAACTCACTTGGGGTCAGGGAGTACTACTATGGGACCAGGGTAACTTACTTGCGGTCAGAGAGTAAATATAAAGGGGCTAGGATAACTCACTTGGGGTCAGGGAGAACTTATAAAGGTGATATGGTAAATCACTTGGGGTCAGGGAGTACTTATATGGGACCAGGGTAACTCACTTGGGGCCAGGGTGTACTTTATAAAGGGGCTAGGGTAACTCACTTGGGGTCAGGGAGTACATATAAGGGGGCTATTGTAACTCACTTGGGGTCAGGGAGTACTACTATGGGACTAGGGTAACTTACTTGCGGTCAGAGAGTAAATATAAAGGGGCCAGGATAACTCACTTGGGGTCAGGGAGAACTTATAAAGGTGATATGGTAAATCACTTGGGGTCAGGGAGTACTTATAAAGGGGCTAGGGTAACTCTCTTGGGGTCAGGGAGTACATATATAGGGGCTAGGATAACTCACTTTGGGTTAGGGAGTACTTATAAAGCTGATATGGTAACTCACTTGGGGTCAGGGTGTACTTAAAAAGGGGCTAGGGTAACTCACTTGGGGTCAGCGAGTACATATAAAGGGGCTATGGTAACTCACTTGGGGTCAGTGAGTACTTATAAAGGGGCTATGGTAACTCACTTGGGGTCAGGGAGTACTTCTATGGGACTAGAGTAACTCACTTGCCGCCAGAGTGTACATATAAAGGGGCTAGATTAACTCACTTGGGGTCAGGGAGTACTTATAAAGGGGCTATGGTAACTCACTTGGGGTCAGGGAGTACTTATATGAGACTAGGGTAACACACTTGGGGTCAGGGAGTACCAATAAAGGGGTTAGATTAACTCACTTGCGGACAGAGAGTACATATAAAGGGGCTGGGATAACTCACATGGGGTCAGGGAGTACTTATAAGGGGGCTATTGCAACTCACTTGGGGTCAGGAAGTACTTCTATGGGATTAGGGTAACTCACTTGGGGACAGGGAGTACATATAAAGGGGCTATGGTAACTCACTTGGGGTCAGGGAGTACTACTATGGGACTAGGGTAACTTACTTGCGGTCAGAGAGTAAATATAAAGGGGCTAGGATAACTCACTTGGGGTCAGGGAGAACTTATAAAGGTGATATGGTAAATCACTTGGGGTCAGGGAGTACTTATAAAGGGGCTAGGGTAACTCTCTTGGGGTCAGGGAGTACATATAAAGGGGCTATGGTAACTCACTTGGGGTCAGTGAGTACTTAAAAAGGGGCTATGGTAACTCACTTGGGGTCAGGGAGTACTTCTATGGGACTAGAGTAACTCACTTGCCGCCAGAGAGTACATATAAAGGGGCTAGATTAACTCACTTGGGGTCAGGGAGTACTTATAAAGGGGCTATGGTAACTCACTTGGGGTCAGGGAGTACTTATATGAGACTAGGGTAACACACATGGGGTCAGGGAGTACTAATAAAGGGGTTAGATTAACTCACTTGCGGTCAGAGAGTACATATAAAGGGGCTGGGATAACTCACTTGGGGTCAGGGAGTACTTATAAGGGGGCTATGGTAACTCACTTGGGGTCAGGAAGTACTTCTATGGGATTAGGGTAACTCACTTGGGGTCAGGGAGTACTTTTATGGGACTAGGGTAACTCACTTGGGGTCAGGGAGTACTTATATAGGGGCTAGGGTAACTCACTTAGTGTCAGGGAGTACTACTATGGGACTAGGGTAACTTACTTGCGGTCAGAGAGTACATATAAAGGGGCTAGGATAACTCACTTGGGGTCAGGGAGTACTTATAAAGGGGCTATGGTAACTCACTTAGTGTCAGGGAGTACTTTTATGGGACTAGGGAAACTCACTTGGGGTCAGGGAGTACATATAAAGGTGCTATGGTAACACACTTGGGGTCAGGGAGTACTTTTATGGGACTAGGGTAATTCACTTGGGGTCAGGGAGAACATATAAAGGGGCTATGGTAACTCACTTGGGGTCAGGGAGTACTACTATGGGACCAGGGTAACTCACTTGCGGTCAGAGAGTACATATAAAGTGGCTAGAGTAACTCACTTGGGGTCAGGGAGTACTACTATGGGACTAGGGTAACTCACTTGGGGCCAGGGTGTACTTATAAAGGGCTAGGGTAACTCACTTGGGGTCAGGGAGTACATATAAAGGTGCTATGGTAACTCACTTGGGGTCAGGGAGTACTTTTATGGGACTAGGGTAACTCACTTGGGGTCAGGAAGTACATATAAAGGGGCTATGGTAACTCACTTGGGGTCAGGGAGTACTTATAAAGGGGCAATGGTAACTCACTTGGGGTCAGGGAGTACATTTATGGGACTAGGGTAACTTACTTGCGGTCAGAGGGTACAAATAAAGGGACTATGATAACTCACTTGGGGTCAGGGAGTACTACTATGGGACCAGGGTAACTCACTTGCGGACAGAGAGTACATATAAAGTGGCTAGGGTAACTCACTTGGGGTCAGGGAGTACTACTATGGGACTAGGGTAACTCACTTGGGGCCAGGGTGTACTTATAAAGGGCTAGGGTAACTCACTTGGGGTCAGGGAGTACATATAAAGGTGCTATGGTAACTCACTTGGGGTCAGGGAGTACTTTTATGGGACTAGGATAACTCACTTGGGGTCAGGGAGTACTTATATGGGACTAGGGTAACACACTTGGGGTCAGGGAGTACTAATAAAGGGGTTAGATTAACTCACTTGCGGTCAGAGAGTACATATAAAGGGGCTGGGATAACTCACTTGGGGTCAGGGAGTACTTCTATGGGATTAGGGTAACTCACTTGGGGACAGGGAGTACATATAAAGGGGCTATGGTAACTCACTTGGTGTCAGGGAGTACTACTATGGGACTAGGGTAACTTACTTGCGGTCAGAGAGTAAATATAAAGGGGCTAGGATAACTCACTTGGGGTCAGGGAGAACTTATAAAGGTGATATGGTAAATCACTTGGGGTCAGGGAGTACTTATAAAGGGGCTAGGGTAACTCTCTTGGGGTCAGGGAGTACATATAAAGGGGCTGGGATAACTCACTTGGGGTCAGGGAGTACTTATAAGGGGGCTATGGTAACTCACTTGGGGTCAGGAAGTACTTCTATGGGATTAGGGTAACTCACTTGGGGTCAGGGAGTACTTTTATGGGACTAGGGTAACTCACTTGGGGTCAGGGAGTACTTATATAGGGGCTAGGGTAACTCTCTTGGGGTCAGTGAGTTCTACTATGGGACTAGGGTAATTCACTTGCGGTCAGAGAGTATATATAAAGGGGCTATGGTAACTCACTTGGGGTCAGGGGGTACTACTATGGGACTAGGGTAACTTACTTGCGGTCAGAGAGTACATATAAAGGGGCTAGGATAACTCACTTGGGGTCAGGGAGAACTAATCAAGGTGATATGGTAACTCATTTGGGGTCAGGGAGTACTTATATGGGACTAGGGTAACTCACTTGTGGTCAGGGAGTACTTATATGGGACCGGGGTAACTCACTTGGGGCCAGGATGTACTTATAAAGGGGCTGGGGTAACTCACTTGGGGTCAGGGAGTACATATAAAGGGGCTATGGTAACTCACTTGGGGTCAGGGAGTACTAGTATGGGACTAGGGTAACTCACTTGCGGTCACAGAGTACATATAAAAAGGCTAGGATAACTCACTTGGGGTCAGTGAGTACTTATAAATGGACTAGGGTAACTCATTTGGAGTCTGGGAGTACATATATAGGGGCTAGGATAACACACTTGGGGTCAGGGAGTACTTATAAAGGTGATATGCTAACTCACTTGGGGTCAGGGAGTACTTTTATGGGACTAGGGTAACTCACTTGGGGCCAGGGTGTGCTTATAAAGGGGCTAGGGTAACTCACTTGGGGTCAGGGAGTACATATAAAGGTGCTATGGTAACTCACATGGGGTCAGGGAGTACTTTTATGGGACTAGGGTAACTCACTTGGGGTCAGGGAGTACTTATAAAGGGGCAATGGTAACTCACTTGGGGTCAGGGAGTACATTTATGGGACTAGGGTAACTTACTTGCGGTCGGAGGGTACATATAAAGGGACTATGATAACTCACTTGGGGTCAGGGAGTACTACTATGGGACCAGGGTAACTTACTTGCGGTCACAGAGTAAATATAAAGGGGCTAGGATAACTCACTTGGGGTCAGGGAGAACTTATAAAGGTGATATGGTAAATCACTTGGGGTCAGGGAGTACTTATATGGGACCAGGGTAACTCACTTGGGGCCAGGGTGTACTTTATAAAGGGGCTAGGGTAACTCACTTGGGGTCAGGGAGTACTTATAAAGGGGCTAGGGTAACTCACTTAGTGTCAGGGAGTACTACTATGGGACTAGGGTAACTTACTTGCGGTCAGAGAGTACATATAAAGGGGCTAGGATAACTCACTTGGGGTCAGGGAGTACTTATAAAGGGGCTATGGTAACTCACTTAGTGTCAGGGAGTACTTTTATGGGACTAGGGTAACTCACTTGGGGTCAGGGAGTACATATAAAGGTGCTATGGTAACACACTTGGGGTCAGGGAGTACTTTTATGGGACTAGGGTAACTCACTTGGGGTCAGGGAGAACATATAAAGGGGTTAGATTAACTCACTTGCGGACAGAGAGTACATATAAAGGGGCTGGGATAACTCACATGGGGTCAGGGAGTACTTATAAGGGGGCTATTGCAACTCACTTGGGGTCAGGGAGTACTAATATGGGACTAGGGTAACTCACTTGGGGCCAGGGTGTACTTATAAAGGGCTAGGGTAACTCACTTGGGGTCAGGGAGTACATATAAAGGTGCTATGGTAACTCACTTGGGGTCAGGGAGTACTTTTATGGGACTAGGGTAACTCACTTGGGGTCAGGGAGTACATATAAAGGGGCTATGGTAACTCACTTGGGGTCAGGGAGTACTTATAAAGGGGCAATGGTAACTCACTTGGGGTCAGGGAGTACATTTATGGGACTAGGGTAACTTACTTGCGGTCAGAGGGTACAAATAAAGGGACTATGATAACTCACTTGGGGTCAGGGAGTACTACTATGGGACCAGGGTAACTCACTTGCGGTCAAAGAGTACATATAAAGTGGCTAGGGTAACTCACTTGGGGTCAGGGAGTACTACTATGGGACTAGGGTAACTCACTTGGGGCCAGGGTGTACTTATAAAGGGCTAGGGTAACTCACTTGGGGTCAGGGAGTACATATAAAGGTGCTATGGTAACTCACTTGGGGTCAGGGAGTACTTTTATGGGACTAGGGTAACTCATTTGGGGTCAGGGAGTACATATAAAGGGGCTATGGTAACTCACTTGGGGTCAGGGAGTACTTATAAAGGGGCTATGGTAACTCACTTAGTGTCAGGGAGTACTACTATGGGACTAGGGTAACTTACTTGCCGTCAGAGAGTACATATAAAGGGGCTAGGATAACTCACTTGGGGTCAGGGAGTACTTATATGGGACTAGGGTAACTCACTTGGGGCCAGGGTGTACTTATAAAGGGTTAGGGTAACTCACTTGGGGTCAGGGAGTACATATAAAGGTGCTATGGTAACTCACTTTGGGTCAGGGAGTACTTTTATGGGACTAGGGTAACTCACTTGGGGTCAGGGAGTACATATATAGGGGCTAGGATAACTCACTTTGGGTCAGGGAGTACTTATAAAGCTGATATGGTAACTCACTTGGGGTCAGGGTGTACTTAAAAAGGGGCTAGGGTAACTCACTTGGGGTCAGGGAGTACATATAAAGGGGCTATGGTAACTCACTTGGGGTCAGTGAGTACTTATAAAGGGGCTATGGTAACTCACTTGGGGTCAGGGAGTACTTCTATGGGACTAGAGTAACTCACTTGCCGCCAGAGTGTACATATAAAGGGGCTAGATTAACTCACTTGGGGTCAGGGAGTACTTATAAAGGGGCTATTGCAACTCACTTGGGGTCAGGAAGTACTTCTATGGGATTAGGGTAACTCACTTGGGGACAGGGAGTACATATAAAGGGGCTATGGTAACTCACTTGGGGTCAGGGAGTACTACTATGGGACTAGGGTAACTTACTTGCGGTCAGAGAGTAAATATAAAGGGGCTAGGATAACTCACTTGGGGTCAGGGAGAACTTATAAAGGTGATATGGTAAATCACTTGGGGTCAGGGAGTACTTATAAAGGGGCTAGGGTAACTCTCTTGGGGTCAGGGAGTACATATAAAGGGGCTATAATAACTCACTTGGGGTCAGTGAGTACTTAAAAAGGGGCTATGGTAACTCACTTGGGGTCAGGGAGTACTTCTATGGGACTAGAGTAACTCACTTGCCGCCAGAGAGTACATATAAAGGGGCTAGATTAACTCACTTGGGGTCAGGGAGTACTTATAAAGGGGCTATGGTAACTCACTTGGGGTCAGGGAGTACTTATATGAGACTAGGGTAACTCACATGGGGTCAGGGAGTACTTATAAGGGGGCTATTGCAACTCACTTGGGGTCAGGAAGTACTTCTATGGGATTAGGGTAACTCAAATGGGGACAGGGAGTACATATAAAGGGGCTATGGTAACTCACTTGGGGTCAGGGAGTACTACTATGGGACTAGGGTAACTTACTTGCGGTCAGAGAGTAAATATAAAGGGGCTAGGATAACTCACTTGGGGTCAGGGAGAACTTATAAAGGTGATATGGTAAATCACTTGGGGTCAGGGAGTACTTATAAAGGGGCTAGGGTAACTCTCTTGGGGTCAGGGAGTACATATAAAGGGGCTATGGTAACTCACTTGGGGTCAGTGAGTACTTAAAAAGGGGCTATGGTAACTCACTTGGGGTCAGGGAGTACTTCTATGGGACTAGAGTAACTCACTTGCCGCCAGAGAGTACATATAAAGGGGCTAGATTAACTCACTTGGGGTCAGGGAGTACTTATAAAGGGGCTATGGTAACTCACTTGGGGTCAGGGAGTACTTATATGAGACTAGGGTAACACACATGGGGTCAGGGAGTACTAATACAAGGGTTAGATTAACTCACTTGCGGTCAGAGAGTACATATAAAGGGGCTGGGATAACTCACTTGGGGTCAGGGAGTACTTATAAGGGGGCTATGGTAACTCACTTGGGGTCAGGAAGTACTTCTATGGGATTAGGGTAACTCACTTGGGGTCAGGGAGTACTTTTATGGGACTAGGGTAACTCACTTGGGGTCAGGGAGTACTTATATAGGGGCTAGGGTAACTCACTTAGTGTCAGGGAGTACTACTATGCGACTAGGGTAACTTACTTGCGGTCAGAGAGTACATATAAAGGGGCTAGGATAACTCACTTGGGGTCAGGGAGTACTTATAAAGGGGCTATGGTAACTCACTTAGTGTCAGGGAGTACTTTTATGGGACTAGGGTAACTCACTTGGGGTCAGGGAGTACATATAAATGTGCTATGGTAACACACTTGGGGTCAGGGAGTACTTTTATGGGACTAGGGTAATTCACTTGGGGTCAGGGACAACATATAAAGGGGCTATGGTAACTCACTTGGGGTCAGGGAGTACTACTATGGGACCAGGGTAACTCACTTGCGGTCAGAGAGTACATATAAAGTGGCTAGGGTAACTCACTTGGGGTCAGGGAGTACTAATATGGGACTAGGGTAACTCACTTGGGGCCAGGGTGTACTTATAAAGGGCTAGGGTAACTCACTTGGGGTCAGTGAGTACTTATAAAGGGGCTATGGTAACTCACTTGGGGTCAGGGAGTACTTCTATGGGAATAGAGTAACTCACTTGCCGCCAGAGTGTACATATAAAGGGGCTAGATTAACTCACTTGGGGTCAGGGAGTACTTATAAAGGGGCTATGGTAACTCACTTGGGGTCAGGAAGTACTTCTATGGGATTAGGGTAACTCACTTGGGGACAGGGAGTACATATAAAGGGGCTATGGTAACTCTCTTGGGGTCAGGGAGTACATATAGAGGGGCTATGCTAACTCACTTGGGGTCAGTGAGTACTTAAAAAGGGGCTATGGTAACTCACTTGGGGTCAGGGAGTACTTCTATGGGACCAGGGTAACTCACTTGCGGTCAGAGAGTACATATAAAGTGGCTACGGTAACTCACTTGGGGTCAGGGAGTACATATAAGGGGGCTATGGTAACTCACTTGGGGTCAGGGAGTACTACTAATGGACTAGGGTAACTTACTTGCGGTCAGAGAGTAAATATAAAGGGGCCAGGATAACTCACTTGGGGTCAGGGAGAACTTATAAAGGTGATATGGTAAATCACTTGGGGTCAGGGAGTACTTATAAAGGGGCTAGGGTAACTCTCTTGGAGTCAGGGAGTACATATATAGGGGCTAGGATAACTCACTTTGGGTCAGGGAGTACTTATAAAGCTGATATGGTAACTCACTTGGGGTCAGGGAGTACTACTATGGGACTAGGGTAACTTACTTGCGGTCAGAGAGTAAATATAAAGGGGCCAGGATAACTCACTTGGGGTCAGGGAGAACTTATAAAGGTGATATGGTAAATCACTTGGGGTCAGGGAGTACTTATAAAGGGGCTAGGGTAACTCTCTTGGGGTCAGGGAGTACATATATAGGGGCTAGGATAACTCACTTTGGGTCAGGGAGTACTTATAAAGCTGATATGGTAACTCACTTGGGGTCAGGGTGTACTTAAAAAGGGGCTAGGGTAACTCACTTGGGGTCAGCGAGTACATATAAAGGGGCTATGGTAACTCACTTGGGGTCAGTGAGTACTTATAAAGGGGCTATGGTAACTCACTTGGGGTCAGGGAGTACTTCTATGGGAATAGAGTAACTCACTTGCCGCCAGAGTGTACATATAAAGGGGCTAGATTAACTCACTTGGGGTCAGGGAGTACTTATAAAGGGGCTATGGTAACTCACTTGGGGTCAGGGAGTACTTATATGAGACTAGGGTAACACACTTGGGGTCAGGGAGTACTAATAAAGGGGTTAGATTAACTCACTTGCGGACAGAGAGTACATATAAAGGGGCTGGGATAACTCACATGGGGTCAGGGAGTACTTATAAGGGGGCTATTGCAACTCACTTGGGGTCAGGAAGTACTTCTATGGGATTAGGGTAACTCACTTGGGGACAGGGAGTACATATAAAGGGGCTATGGTAACTCTCTTGGGGTCAGGGAGTACATATAAAGGGGCTATGCTAACTCACTTGGGGTCAGTGAGTACTTAAAAAGGGGCTATGGTAACTCACTTGGGGTCAGGGAGTACTTCTATGGGACCAGGGTAACTCACTTGCGGTCAGAGAGTACATATAAAGTGGCTACGGTAACTCACTTGGGGTCAGGGAGTACTTTTATGGGACTAGGGTATCTCACTTGGGGTCAGGGAGTACTTATATAGGGGCTAGGGTAACTCACTTAGTGTCAGGGAGTACTACTATGGGACTAGGGTAACTTACTTGCGGTCAGAGAGTAAATATAAAGGGGCTAGGATAACTCACTTGGGGTCAGGGAGAACTTATAAAGGTGATATGGTAAATCACTTGGGGTCAGGGAGTACTTCTATGGGACTAGAGTAACTCACTTGCCGCCAGAGAGTACATATAAAGGGGCTAGATTAACTCACTTGGGGTCAGGGAGTACTTATAAAGGGGCTATGGTAACTCACTTGGGGTCAGGGAGTACTTATATGAGACTAGGGTAACACACATGGGGTCAGGGAGTACTAATAAAGGGGTTAGATTAACTCACTTGCGGTCAGAGAGTACATATAAAGGGGCTGGGATAACTCACTTGGGGTCAGGGAGTACTTATAAGGGGGCTATGGTAACTCACTTGGGGTCAGGAAGTACTTCTATGGGATTAGGGTAACTCACTTGGGGTCAGGGAGTACTTTAATGGGACTAGGGTAACTCACTTGGGGTCAGGGAGTACTTATATAGGGGCTAGGGTAACTCACTTAGTGTCAGGGAGTACTACTATGGGACTAGGGTAACTTACTTGCGGTCAGAGAGTACATATAAAGGGGCTAGGATAACTCACTTGGGGTCAGGGAGTACATATAAAGGGGCTATGGTAACTCACTTGGGGTCAGGGAGTACTTATAAAGGGGCAATGGTAACTCACTTGGGGTCAGGGAGTACATTTATGGGACTAGGGTAACTTTCTTGCGGTCGGAGGGTACATATAAAGGGACTATGATAACTCACTTGGGGTCAGGGAGTACTACTATGGGACCAGGGTAACTTACTTGCGGTCAGAGAGTAAATATAAAGGGGCCAGGATAACTCACTTGGGGTCAGGGAGAACTTATAAAGGTGATATGGTAAATCACTTGGGGGTCAGGGAGTACTTATAAAGGGGCTAGGGTAACTCTCTTGGGGTCAGGGAGTACATATATAGGGGCTAGGATAACTCACTTTGGGTCAGGGAGTACTTATAAAGCTGATATGGTAACTCACTTGGGGTCAGGGTGTACTTAAAAAGGGGCTAGGGTAACTCACTTGGGGTCAGCGAGTACATATAAAGGGGCTATGGTAACTCACTTGGGGTCAGTGAGTACTTATAAAGGGGCTATGGTAACTCACTTGGGGTCAGGGAGTACTTCTATGGGAATAGAGTAACTCACTTGCCGCCAGAGTGTACATATAAAGGGGCTAGATTAACTCACTTGGGGTCAGGGAGTACTTATAAAGGGGCTATGGTAACTCACTTGGGGTCAGGGAGTACTTATATGAGACTAGGGTAACACACTTGGGGTCAGGGAGTACTAATAAAGGGGTTAGATTAACTCACTTGCGGACAGAGAGTACATATAAAGGGGCTGGGATAACTCACATGGGGTCAGGGAGTACTTATAAGGGGGCTATTGCAACTCACTTGGGGTCAGGAAGTACTTCTATGGGATTAGGGTAACTCACTTGGGGACAGGGAGTACATATAAAGGGGCTATGGTAACTCTCTTGGGGTCAGGGAGTACATATAAAGGGGCTATGCTAACTCACTTGGGGTCAGTGAGTACTTAAAAAGGGGCTATGGTAACTCACTTGGGGTCAGGGAGTACTTCTATGGGACCAGGGTAACTCACTTGCGGTCAGAGAGTACATATAAAGTGGCTACGGTAACTCACTTGGGGTCAGGGAGTACTTCTATGGGATTAGGGTAACTCACTTGGGGTCAGGGAGTACTTTTATGGGACTAGGGTAACTCACTTGGGGTCAGGGAGTACTTATATAGGGGCTAGGGTAACTCACTTAGTGTCAGGGAGTACTACTATGGGACTAGGGTAACTTACTTGCGGTCAGAGAGTAAATATAAAGGGGCTAGGATAACTCAATTGGGGTCAGGGAGAACTTATAAAGGTGATATGGTAAATCACTTGGGGTCAGGGAGTACTTATAAAGGGGCTAGGGTAACTCTCTTGGGGTCAGGGAGTACATATAAAGGGGCTATGGTAACTCACTTGGGGTCAGTGAGTACTTAAAAAGGGGCTATGGTAACTCACTTGGGGTCAGGGAGTACTTCTATGGGACTAGAGTAACTCACTTGCCGCCAGAGAGTACATATAAAGGGGCTAGATTAACTCACTTGGGGTCAGGGAGTACTTATAAAGGGGCTATGGTAACTCACTTGGGGTCAGGGAGTACTTATATGAGACTAGGGTAACACACATGGGGTCAGGGAGTACTAATAAAGGGGTTAGATTAACTCACTTGCGGTCAGAGAGTACATATAAAGGGGCTGGGATAACTCACTTGGGGTCAGGGAGTACTTATAAGGGGGCTATGGTAACTCACTTGGGGTCAGGAAGTACTTCTATGGGATTAGGGTAACTCACTTAGGGTCAGGGAGTACTTTAATGGGACTAGGGTAACTCACTTGGGGTCAGGGAGTACTTATATAGGGGCTAGGGTAACTCACTTAGTGTCAGGGAGTACTACTATGGGACTAGGGTAACTTACTTGCGGTCAGAGAGTACATATAAAGGGGCTAGGATAACTCACTTGGGGTCAGGGAGTACATATAAAGGGGCTATGGTAACTCACTTGGGGTCAGGGAGTACTTATAAAGGGGCAATGGTAACTCACTTGGGGTCAGGGAGTACATTTATGGGACTAGGGTAACTTTCTTGCGGTCGGAGGGTACATATAAAGGGACTATGATAACTCACTTGGGGTCAGGGAGTACTACTATGGGACCAGGGTAACTTACTTGCGGTCAGAGAGTAAATATAAAGGGGCCAGGATAACTCACTTGGGGTCAGGGAGAACTTATAAAGGTGATATGGTAAATCACTTGGGGGTCAGGGAGTACTTATAAAGGGGCTAGGGTAACTCTCTTGGGGTCAGGGAGTACATATATAGGGGCTAGGATAACTCACTTTGGGTCAGGGAGTACTTATAAAGCTGATATGGTAACTCACTTGGGGTCAGGGTGTACTTATAAAGGGGCTATGGTAACTCACTTAGTGTCAGGGAGTACTTTTATGGGACTAGGGTAACTCACTTGGGGTCAGGGAGTACATATAAAGGTGCTATGGTAACACACTTGGGGTCAGGGAGTACTTTTATGGGACTAGGGTAACTCACTTGGGGTCAGGGAGAACATATAAAGGGGCTATGGTAACTCACTTGGGGTCAGGGAGTACTACTATGGGACCAGGGTAACTCACTTGCGGTCAGAGAGTAAATATAAAGGGGCTAGGATAACTCACTTGGGGTCAGGGAGAACTTATAAAGGTGATATGGTAAATCACTTGGGGTCAGGGAGTACATATAAAGGGGCTATGGTAACTCACTTGGGGTCAGGGAGTACATATAAAGGTGCTATGGTAACTCACATGGGGTCAGGGAGTACATATAAAGGTGCTATGGTAACTCACATGGGGTCAGGGAGTACTTTTATGGGACTAGGGTAACTCACTTGGGGTCAGGGAGTACTTATAAAGGGGCAATGGTAACTCACTTGGGGTCAGGGAGTACATTTATGGGACTAGGGTAACTTACTTGCGGTCGGAGGGTACATATAAAGGGACTATGATAACTCACTTGGGGTCAGGGAGTACATATAAAGGTGCTATGGTAACTCACATGGGGTCAGGGAGTACTTATAAATGGACTAGGGTAACTCATTTGGAGTCTGGGAGTACATATATAGGGGCTAGGATAACACACTTGGGGTCAGGGAGTACTTATAAAGGTGATATGCTAACTCACTTGGGGTCAGGGAGTACTTTTATGGGACTAGGGTAACTCACTTGGGGCCAGGGTGTGCTTATAAAGGGGCTAGGGTAACTCACTTGGGGTCAGGGAGTACATATAAAGGTGCTATGGTAACTCACATGGGGTCAGGGAGTACTTTTATGGGACTAGGGTAACTCACTTGGGGTCAGGGAGTACTTATAAAGGGGCAATGGTAACTCACTTGGGGTCAGGGAGTACATTTATGGGACTAGGGTAACTTACTTGCGGTCGGAGGGTACATATAAAGGGACTATGATAACTCACTTGGGGTCAGGGAGTACTACTATGGGACCAGGGTAACTTACTTGCGGTCACAGAGTAAATATAAAGGGGCTAGGATAACTCACTTGGGGTCAGGGAGAACTTATAAAGGTGATATGGTAAATCACTTGGGGTCAGGGAGTACTTATATGGGACCAGGGTAACTCACTTGGGGCCAGGGTGTACTTTATAAAGGGGCTAGGGTAACTCACTTGGGGTCAGGGAGTACTTATAAAGGGGCTAGGGTAACTCACTTAGTGTCAGGGAGTACTACTATGGGACTAGGGTAACTTACTTGCGGTCAGAGAGTACATATAAAGGGGCTAGGATAACTCACTTGGGGTCAGGGAGTACTTATAAAGGGGCTATGGTAACTCACTTAGTGTCAGGGAGTACTTTTATGGGACTAGGGTAACTCACTTGGGGTCAGGGAGTACATATAAAGGTGCTATGGTAACACACTTGGGGTCAGGGAGTACTTTTATGGGACTAGGGTAACTCACTTGGGGTCAGGGAGAACATATAAAGGGGTTAGATTAACTCACTTGCGGACAGAGAGTACATATAAAGGGGCTGGGATAACTCACATGGGGTCAGGGAGTACTTATAAGGGGGCTATTGCAACTCACTTGGGGTCAGGGAGTACTAATATGGGACTAGGGTAACTCACTTGGGGCCAGGGTGTACTTATAAAGGGCTAGGGTAACTCACTTGGGGTCAGGGAGTACATATAAAGGTGCTATGGTAACTCACTTGGGGTCAGGGAGTACTTTTATGGGACTAGGGTAACTCACTTGGGGTCAGGGAGTACATATAAAGGGGCTATGGTAACTCACTTGGGGTCAGGGAGTACTTATAAAGGGGCAATGGTAACTCACTTGGGGTCAGGGAGTACATTTATGGGACTAGGGTAACTTACTTGCGGTCAGAGGGTACAAATAAAGGGACTATGATAACTCACTTGGGGTCAGGGAGTACTACTATGGGACCAGGGTAACTCACTTGCGGTCAAAGAGTACATATAAAGTGGCTAGGGTAACTCACTTGGGGTCAGGGAGTACTACTATGGGACTAGGGTAACTCACTTGGGGCCAGGGTGTACTTATAAAGGGCTAGGGTAACTCACTTGGGGTCAGGGAGTACATATAAAGGTGCTATGGTAACTCACTTGGGGTCAGGGAGTACTTTTATGGGACTAGGGTAACTCATTTGGGGTCAGGGAGTACATATAAAGGGGCTATGGTAACTCACTTGGGGTCAGGGAGTACTTATAAAGGGGCTATGGTAACTCACTTAGTGTCAGGGAGTACTACTATGGGACTAGGGTAACTTACTTGCCGTCAGAGAGTACATATAAAGGGGCTAGGATAACTCACTTGGGGTCAGGGAGTACTTATATGGGACTAGGGTAACTCACTTGGGGCCAGGGTGTACTTATAAAGGGTTAGGGTAACTCACTTGGGGTCAGGGAGTACATATAAAGGTGCTATGGTAACTCACTTTGGGTCAGGGAGTACTTTTATGGGACTAGGGTAACTCACTTGGGGTCAGGGAGTACATATATAGGGGCTAGGATAACTCACTTTGGGTCAGGGAGTACTTATAAAGCTGATATGGTAACTCACTTGGGGTCAGGGTGTACTTAAAAAGGGGCTAGGGTAACTCACTTGGGGTCAGGGAGTACATATAAAGGGGCTATGGTAACTCACTTGGGGTCAGTGAGTACTTATAAAGGGGCTATGGTAACTCACTTGGGGTCAGGGAGTACTTCTATGGGACTAGAGTAACTCACTTGCCGCCAGAGTGTACATATAAAGGGGCTAGATTAACTCACTTGGGGTCAGGGAGTACTTATAAAGGGGCTATTGCAACTCACTTGGGGTCAGGAAGTACTTCTATGGGATTAGGGTAACTCACTTGGGGACAGGGAGTACATATAAAGGGGCTATGGTAACTCACTTGGGGTCAGGGAGTACTACTATGGGACTAGGGTAACTTACTTGCGGTCAGAGAGTAAATATAAAGGGGCTAGGATAACTCACTTGGGGTCAGGGAGAACTTATAAAGGTGATATGGTAAATCACTTGGGGTCAGGGAGTACTTATAAAGGGGCTAGGGTAACTCTCTTGGGGTCAGGGAGTACATATAAAGGGGCTATAATAACTCACTTGGGGTCAGTGAGTACTTAAAAAGGGGCTATGGTAACTCACTTGGGGTCAGGGAGTACTTCTATGGGACTAGAGTAACTCACTTGCCGCCAGAGAGTACATATAAAGGGGCTAGATTAACTCACTTGGGGTCAGGGAGTACTTATAAAGGGGCTATGGTAACTCACTTGGGGTCAGGGAGTACTTATATGAGACTAGGGTAACTCACATGGGGTCAGGGAGTACTTATAAGGGGGCTATTGCAACTCACTTGGGGTCAGGAAGTACTTCTATGGGATTAGGGTAACTCAAATGGGGACAGGGAGTACATATAAAGGGGCTATGGTAACTCACTTGGGGTCAGGGAGTACTACTATGGGACTAGGGTAACTTACTTGCGGTCAGAGAGTAAATATAAAGGGGCTAGGATAACTCACTTGGGGTCAGGGAGAACTTATAAAGGTGATATGGTAAATCACTTGGGGTCAGGGAGTACCTATAAAGGGGCTAGGGTAACTCTCTTGGGGTCAGGGAGTACATATAAAGGGGCTATGGTAACTCACTTGGGGTCAGTGAGTACTTAAAAAGGGGCTATGGTAACTCACTTGGGGTCAGGGAGTACTTCTATGGGACTAGAGTAACTCACTTGCCGCCAGAGAGTACATATAAAGGGGCTAGATTAACTCACTTGGGGTCAGGGAGTACTTATAAAGGGGCTATGGTAACTCACTTGGGGTCAGGGAGTACTTATATGAGACTAGGGTAACACACATGGGGTCAGGGAGTACTAATACAAGGGTTAGATTAACTCACTTGCGGTCAGAGAGTACATATAAAGGGGCTGGGATAACTCACTTGGGGTCAGGGAGTACTTATAAGGGGGCTATGGTAACTCACTTGGGGTCAGGAAGTACTTCTATGGGATTAGGGTAACTCACTTGGGGTCAGGGAGTACTTTTATGGGACTAGGGTAACTCACTTGGGGTCAGGGAGTACTTATATAGGGGCTAGGGTAACTCACTTAGTGTCAGGGAGTACTACTATGCGACTAGGGTAACTTACTTGCGGTCAGAGAGTACATATAAAGGGGCTAGGATAACTCACTTGGGGTCAGGGAGTACTTATAAAGGGGCTATGGTAACTCACTTAGTGTCAGGGAGTACTTTTATGGGACTAGGGTAACTCACTTGGGGTCAGGGAGTACATATAAATGTGCTATGGTAACACACTTGGGGTCAGGGAGTACTTTTATGGGACTAGGGTAATTCACTTGGGGTCAGGGACAACATATAAAGGGGCTATGGTAACTCACTTGGGGTCAGGGAGTACTACTATGGGACCAGGGTAACTCACTTGCGGTCAGAGAGTACATATAAAGTGGCTAGGGTAACTCACTTGGGGTCAGGGAGTACTAATATGGGACTAGGGTAACTCACTTGGGGCCAGGGTGTACTTATAAAGGGCTAGGGTAACTCACTTGGGGTCAGGGAGTACATATAAAGGTGCTATGGTAACTCACTTGGGGTCAGGGAGTACTTTTATGGGACTAGGGTAACTCACTTGGGGTCAGGGAGTACATATAAAGGGGCTATGGTAACTCACTTGGGGTCAGGGAGTACTTATAAAGAGGCAATGGTAACTCACTTGGGGTCAGGGAGTACATTTATGGGACTAGGGTAACTTACTTGCGGTCAGAGGGTACAAATAAAGGGACTATGATAACTCACTTGGGGTCAGGGAGTACTACTATGGGACCAGGGTAACTCACTTGCGGTCAAAGAGTACATATAAAGTGGCTAGGGTAACTCACTTGGGGTCAGGGAGTACTACTATGGGACTAGGGTAACTCACTTGGGGCCAGGGTGTACTTATAAAGGGCTAGGGTAACTCACTTGGGGTCAGGGAGTACATATAAAGGTGCTATGGTAACTCACTTGGGGTCATGGAGTACTTTTATGGGACTAGGGTAACTCATTTGGGGTCAGGGAGTACATATAAAGGGGCTATGGTAACTCACTTGGGGTCAGGGAGTACTTATAAAGGGGCTATGGTAACTCACTTAGTGTCAGGGAGTACTACTATGGGACTAGGGTAACTTACTTGCCGTCAGAGAGTACATATAAAGGGGCTAGGATAACTCACTTGGGGTCAGGGAGTACTTATATGGGACTAGGGTAACTCACTTGGGGCCAGGGTGTACTTATAAAGGGTTAGGGTAACTCACTTGGGGTCAGGGAGTACATATAAAGGTGCTATGGTAACTCACTTTGGGTCAGGGAGTACTTTTATGGGACTAGGGTAACTCACTTGGGGTCAGGGAGTACATATATAGGGGCTAGGATAACTCACTTTGGGTCAGGGAGTACTTATAAAGCTGATATGGTAACTCACTTGGGGTCAGGGTGTACTTAAAAAGGGGCTAGGGTAACTCACTTGGGGTCAGGGAGTACATATAAAGGGGCTATGGTAACTCACTTGGGGTCAGTGAGTACTTATAAAGGGGCTATGGTAACTCACTTGGGGTCAGGGAGTACTTCTATGGGACTAGAGTAACTCACTTGCCGCCAGAGTGTACATATAAAGGGGCTAGATTAACTCACTTGGGGTCAGGGAGTACTTATAAAGGGGCTATGGTAACTCAGTTGGGGTCAGGGAGTACTTATATGAGACTAGGGTAACACACTTGGGGTCAGGGAGTACTAATAAAGGGGTTAGATTAACTCACTTGCGGTCAGAGAGTACATATAAAGGGGCTGGGATAACTCACTTGGGGTCAGGGAGTACTTATAAGGGGGCTATGGTAACTCACTTGGGGTCAGGAAGTACTTCTATGGGACCAGGGTAACTCACTTGGGACCAGGGTGTACTTATAAAGGGGCTAGGGTAACTCACTTGGGGTCAGGGAGTACATATAAAGGGGCTATGGTAACTCACTTGGGGTCAGGGAGTACTTATAAAGAGGCTATGGTAACTCACTTGGGGTCAGGGAGAACTTATAAAGGGGCTATGGTAACTCACTTGGGGTCAGAGAGTACTTATAAAGGGGCTATGGTAACTCACTTGAGGTCAGGGAGTACTACTATTGGACCAGGGTAACTCACTTGCAGTCAGAGAGTACATATCAAGGGGATAGGATAACTCACATGGGGTCAGGGAGTACTTATAAAGGTGATATGGTAACTCGCTTGGGTTCAGGGAGTACTTATATGGGACCAGGGTAACTCACTTGGGGCCAGGGTGTACTTATATGGGACCAGGGTAACTCAATTGGGGCCAGGGTGTACTTATAAAGGGGCTGGGGTAACTCACTTGGGGACAGGGAGTACATATAAAGGGGCTATGGTAACTCACTTGGGGTCAGGGAGTACTAGTATGGGACTAGGGTAACTCACTTGCGGTCAGAGAGTACATATAAAAAGGCTAGGATAACTCACTTGGGGTCAGTGAGTACTTATAAATGGGCTAGGGTAACTCATTTGGAGTCTAGGAGTACATATAAAGGGGCTATGGTAACTCACTTGGGGTCAGGGAGTACTACTATGGGACCAGGGTAACTCACTTGGGCTCAGGGAGTACATATATAGGGGCTAGGATAACTCACTTTGGGTCAGGGAGTACTTATAAAGCTGATATGGTAACTCACTTGGGGTCAGGGTGTACTTAAAAAGGGGCTAGGGTAACTCACTTGGGGTCAGGGAGTACATATAAAGGGGCTATGGTAACTCACTTGGGGTCAGTGAGTACTTATAAAGGGGCTATGGTAACTCACTTGGGGTCAGGGAGTACTTATAAAGGGGCTAGGGTAACTCACTTAGTGTCAGGGAGTACTACTATGGGACTAGGGTAACTTACTTGCGGTCAGAGAGTACATATAAAGGGGCTAGGATAACTCACTTGGGGTCAGGGAGTACTTATAAAGGTGCTATGGTAACTCACTTAGTGTCAGGGAGTACTTTTATGGGACTAGGGTAACTCACTTGGGGTCAGGGAGTACATATAAAGTTGCTATGGTAACACACTTGGGGTCAGGGAGTACTTTTATGGGACTAGGGTAACTCACTTGGGGTCAGGGAGAACATATAAAGGGGTTAGATTAACTCACTTGCGGACAGAGAGTACATATAAAGGGGCTGGGATAACTCACATGGGGTCAGGGAGTACTTATAAGGGGGCTATTGCAACTCACTTGGGGTCAGGAAGTACTTCTATGGGATTAGGGTAACTCACTTGGGGACAGGGAGTACATATAAAGGGGCTATGGTAACTCACTTGGGGTCAGGGAGTACTACTATGGGACTAGGGTAACTTACTTGCGGTCAGAGAGTAAATATAAAGGGGCTAGGATAACTCACTTGGGGTCAGGGGAACTTATAAAGGTGATATGGTAAATCACTTGGGGTCAGGGAGTACTTATAAAGGGGCTAGGGTAACTCTCTTGGGGTCAGGGAGTACATATAAAGGGGCTATGGTAACTCACTTGGGGTCAGTGAGTACTTAAAAAGGGGCTATGGTAACTCACTTGGGGTCAGGGAGTACTTCTATGGGACTAGAGTAACTCACTTGCCGCCAGAGAGTACATATAAAGGGGCTAGATTAACTCACTTGGGGTCAGGGAGTACTTATAAAGGGGCTATGGTAACTCACTTGGGGTCAGGGAGTACTTATATGAGACTAGGGTAACACACATGGGGTCAGGGAGTACTAATAAAGGGGTTAGATTAACTCACTTGCGGACAGAGAGTACATATAAAGGGGCTGGGATAACTCACATGGGGTCAGGGAGTACTTATAAGGGGGCTATTGCAACTCACTTGGGGTCAGGAAGTACTTCTATGGGATTAGGGTAACTCACTTGGGGACAGGGAGTACATATAAAGGTGCTATGGTAACTCACTTGAGGTCAGGGAGTACTACTATGGGACTAGGGTAACTTACTTGCGGTCAGAGAGTAAATATAAAGGGGCTAGGATAACTCACTTGGGGTCAGGGAGAACTTATAAAGGTGATATGGTAAATCACTTGGGGTCAGGGAGTACTTATAAAGGGGCTAGGGTAACTCTCTTGGGGTCAGGGAGTACATATAAAGGGGCTATGGTAACTCACTTGGGGTCAGTGAGTACTTAAAAAGGGGCTATGGTAACTCACTTGGGGTCAGGGAGTACTTCTATGGGACTAGAGTAACTCACTTGCCGCCAGAGAGTACATATAAAGGGGCTAGATTAACTCACTTGGGGTCAGGGAGTACTTATAAAGGGGCTATGGTAACTCACTTGGGGTCAGGGAGTACTTATATGAGACTAGGGTAACACACATGGGGTCAGGGAGTACTAATAAAAGGGTTAGATTAACTCACTTGCGGTCAGAGAGTACATATAAAGGGGCTGGGATAACTCACTTGGGGTCAGGGAGTACTTATAAGGGGGCTATGGTAACTCACTTGGGGTCAGGAAGTACTTCTATGGGATTAGGGTAACTCACTTGGGGTCAGGGAGTACTTTTATGGGACTAGGGTAACTCACTTGGGGTCAGGGAGTACTTATATAGGGGCTAGGGTAACTCACTTAGTGTCAGGGAGTACTACTATGGGACTAGGGTAACTTACTTGCGGTCAGAGAGTACATATAAAGGGGCTAGGATAACTCACTTGGGGTCAGGGAGTACTTATAAAGGAGCTATGGTAACTCACTTAGTGTCAGGGAGTACTTTTATGGGACTAGGGTAACTCACTTGGGGTCAGGGAGTACATATAAAGGTGCTATGGTAACACACTTGGGGTCAGGGAGTACTTTTATGGGACTAGGGTAATTCACTTGGGGTCAGGGAGAACATATAAAGGGGCTATGGTAACTCACTTGGGGTCAGGGAGTACTACTATGGGACCAGGTTAACTCACTTGCGGTCAGAGAGTACATATAAAGTGGCTAGGGTAACTCACTTGGGGTCAGGGAGTACTACTATGGGACTAGGGTAACTCACTTGGGGCCAGGGTGTACTTATAAAGGGCTAGGGTAACTCACTTGGGGTCAGGGAGTACATATAAAGGTGCTATGGTAACTCACTTGGGGTCAGGGAGTACTTTTATGGGACTAGGGTAACACACTTGGGGTCAGGGAGTACTTTTATGGGACTAGGGTAATTCACTTGGGGTCAGGGAGAACATATAAAGGGACTATGATAACTCACTTGGGGTCAGGGAGTACTACTATGGGACCAGGGTAACTCACTTGCGGTCAGAGAGTACATATAAAGTGGCTAGGGTAACTCACTTGGGGTCAGGGAGTACTACTATGGGACTAGGGTAACTCACTTGGGGCCAGGGTGTACTTATAAAGGGCTAGGGTAACTCACTTGGGGTCAGGGAGTACATATAAAGGTGCTATGGTAACTCACTTGGGGTCAGGGAGTACTTTTATGGGACTAGGGTAACTCATTTGGGGTCAGGGAGTACATATAAAGGGGCTATGGTAACTCACTTGGGGTCAGGGAGTACTTATAAAGGGGCTATGGTAACTCACTTAGTGTCAGGGAGTACTACTATGGGACTAGGGTAACTTACTTGCCGTCAGAGAGTACATATAAAGGGGCTAGGATAACTCACTTGGGGTCAGGGAGTACTTATATGGGACTAGGGTAACTCACTTGGGGCCAGGGTGTACTTATAAAGGGTTAGGGTAACTCACTTGGGGTCAGGGAGTACATATAAAGGTGCTATGGTAACTCACTTTGGGTCAGGGAGTACTTTTATGGGACTAGGGTAACTCACTTGGGGTCAGGGAGTACATATATAGGGGCTAGGATAACTCACTTTGGGTCAGGGAGTACTTATAAAGCTGATATGGTAACTCACTTGGGGTCAGGGTGTACTTAGAAAGGGGCTAGGGTAACTCACTTGGGGTCAGGGAGTACATATAAAGGGGCTATGGTAACTCACTTGGGGTCAGTGAGTACTTATAAAGGGGCTATGGTAACTCACTTGGGGTCAGGGAGTACTTCTATGGGACTAGAGTAACTCACTTGCCGCCAGAGTGTACATATAAAGGGGCTAGATTAACTCACTTGGGGTCAGGGAGTACTTATAAAGGGGCTATGGTAACTCAGTTGGGGTCAGGGAGTACTTATATGAGACTAGGGTAACACACTTGGGGTCAGGGAGTACTAATAAAGGGGTTAGATTAACTCACTTGCGGTCAGAGAGTACATATAAAGGGGCTGGGATAACTCACTTGGGGTCAGGGAGTACTTATAAGGGGGCTATGGTAACTCACTTGGGGTCAGGAAGTACTTCTATGGGACCAGGGTAACTCACTTGGGACCAGGGTGTACTTATAAAGGGGCTAGGGTAACTCACTTGGGGTCAGGGAGTACATATAAAGGGGCTATGGTAACTCACTTGGGGTCAGGGAGTACTTATAAAGAGGCTATGGTAACTCACTTGGGGTCAGGGAGAACTTATAAAGGGGCTATGGTAACTCACTTGGGGTCAGAGAGTACTTATAAAGGGGCTATGGTAACTCACTTGAGGTCAGGGAGTACTACTATGGGACCAGGGTAACTCACTTGCAGTCAGAGAGTACATATCAAGGGGATAGGATAACTCACATGGGGTCAGGGAGTACTTATAAAGGTGATATGGTAACTCGCTTGGGTTCAGGGAGTACTTATATGGGACCAGGGTAACTCACTTGGGGCCAGGGTGTACTTATATGGGACCAGGGTAACTCAATTGGGGCCAGGGTGTACTTATAAAGGGGCTGGGGTAACTCACTTGGGGACAGGGAGTACATATAAAGGGGCTATGGTAACTCACTTGGGGTCAGGGAGTACTAGTATGGGACTAGGGTAACTCACTTGCGGTCAGAGAGTACATATAAAAAGGCTAGGATAACTCACTTGGGGTCAGTGAGTACTTATAAATGGGCTAGGGTAACTCATTTGGAGTCTGGGAGTACATATAAAGGGGCTATGGTAACTCACTTGGGGTCAGGGAGTACTACTATGGGACCAGGGTAACTCACTTGGGCTCAGGGAGTACATATATAGGGGCTACGATACACACTTGGGGTCAAGGAGAACTTATAAAGGTGATATGGTAACTTACATGGGGTCAGGAAGTACTTATATGGGACTAGGGTAACTCAATTGGGGTCAGGGAGTACATATAAAGCGGCTAGGGTAACTCATTTGGAATATGGGAGTACATATAAAGGGGCTAGGATAACACACTTGGGGTCAGGGAGTACTTATAAAGGGGCTAGGGTAACTCAATTGGGGTCAGGGAGTACTTATATGGGACTAGGGTAACTCACTTGTGGCCAGGGTGTACTTATAATGGGGCTAGGGTAACTCCCTTGGGGTCAGGAAGTACATATAAAGAGGCTATGGTAACTCACTTGGGGTCAGGGAGTACTACAATGGGACCAGGGTAACTCACTTGCGATCAGAGAGTACATATAAAGTGGCTAGGATAACTCACTTGGGGTCAGGGAGTACTTATAAAGGTGATATGGTAACTCACTTGGGGTCAGGGAGTACTTATAAAGGGGCTAGGGTAACTCACTTGGGGTAAGGGAGTACATATAAAGGGGCTATGGCAACTCACTTGGGGTCAGGGAGTACTACTATGGGACCAGGGTAACTCACTTGGGGCCAGGGTGTACTTTATAAAGGGGCTAGGGTAACTCACTTGGGGTCAGGGAGTACATATAAGGGGGCTATGGTAACTCACTTGGGGTCAGGGAGTACTACTATGGGACTAGGGTAACTTACTTGCGGTCAGAGAGTACATATAAAGGGGCTAGGGTAACTCACTTGGGGTCAGGGAGTGCATATAAAGGGGCTATGGTAACTCACTTGGAGTCTGGGAGTACTTATATGGGACCAGGGTAACTCACTTGCGGTCAGAGAGTACATATAAAGGGGCTAGGGTAACTCACTTGGGGTCAGGGAGTGCATATAAAGGGGCTATGGTAACTCACTTGGAATCTGGGAGTACTTATATGGGACCAGGGTAACTCACTTGGGGCCAGGGTCTACTTTATAAAGGGGCTAGGGTAACTCACTTGGGGTCAGGGAGTACATATAAGGGGGCTATGGTAACTCACTTGGGGTCAGGGAGTACTACTATGGGACTAGGGTAACTTACTTGCGGTCAGAGAGTAAATATAAAGGGGCTAGGATAACTCACTTGGGGTCAGGGAGAACTTATAAAGGTGATATGGTAAATCACTTGGGGTCAGGGAGTACTTATAAAGGGGCTAGGGTAACTCTCTTGGGGTCAGGGAGTACATATAAAGGGGCTATGGTAACTTACTTGCGGTCAGAGGGTACATATAAAGGGACTATGATAACTAACTTGGGGTCAGGGAGTACTACTATGGGACCAGGGTAACTCACTTGCGGTCAGAGAGTACATATAAAGTGGCTAGGGTAACTCACTTGAGGTCAGGGAGTACTACTATGGGACTAGGGTAACTCACTTGGGGCCAGGGTGTACTTATAAAGGGCTAGGGTAACTCACTTGGGGTCAGGGAGTACATATAAAGGTGCTATGGTAACTCACTTGGGGTCAGGGAGTACTTTTATGGGACTAGGATAACTCACTTGGGGTCAGGGAGTACATATAAAGGGGCTATGGTAACTCACTTGGGGTCAGGGAGTACTTATAAAGGGGCTATGGTAACTCACTTAGTGTCAGGGAGTACTACTATGGGACTAGGGTAACTTACTTGCCGTCAGAGAGTACATATAAAGGGGCTAGGATAACTCACTTGGGGTCAGGGAGTACTTATATGGGACTAGGGTAACTCACTTGGGGCCAGGGTGTACTTATAAAGGGTTAGGGTAACTCACTTGGGGTCAGGGAGTACATATAAAGGTGCTATGGTAACTCACTTGGGGTCAGGGAGTACATTTATGGGACTAGGGTAACTTACTTGCGGTCGGAGGGTACATATAAAGGGACTATGATAACTCACTTGGGGTCAGGGAGTACTACTATGGGACCAGGGTAACTTACTTGCGGTCAGAGAGTAAATATAAAGGGGCTAGGATAACTCACTTGGGGTCAGGGAGAACTTATAAAGGTGATATGGTAAATCACTTGGGGTCAGGGAGTACTTTTATGGGACCAGGGTAACTCACTTGGGGCCAGGGTGTACTTTATAAAGGGGCTAGGGTAACTCACTTGGGGTCAGGGAGTACATATAAGGGGGCTATGGTAACTCACTTGGGGTCAGGGAGTACTACTATGGGACTAGGGTAACTTACTTGCGGTCAGAGAGTAAATATAAAGGGGCCAGGATAACTCACTTGGGGTCAGGGAGAACTTATAAAGGTGATATGGTAAATCACTTGGGGTCAGGGAGTACTTATAAAGGGGCTAGGGTAACTCTCTTGGGGTCAGGGAGTACATATATAGGGGCTAGGATAACTCACTTTGGGTCAGGGAGTACTTATAAAGCTGATATGGTAACTCACTTGGGGTCAGGGTGTACTTAAAAAGGGGCTAGGGTAACTCACTTGGGGTCAGCGAGTACATATAAAGGGGCTATGGTAACTCACTTGGGGTCAGTGAGTACTTATAAAGGGGCTATGGTAACTCACTTGGGGTCAGGGAGTACTTCTATGGGAATAGAGTAACTCACTTGCCGCCAGAGTGTACATATAAAGGGGCTAGATTAACTCACTTGGGGTCAGGGAGTACTTATAAAGGGGCTATGGTAACTCACTTGGGGTCAGGGAGTACTTATATGAGACTAGGGTAACACACTTGGGGTCAGGGAGTACTAATAAAGGGGTTAGATTAACTCACTTGCGGACAGAGAGTACATATAAAGGGGCTGGGATAACTCACATGGGGTCAGGGAGTACTTATAAGGGGGCTATTGCAACTCACTTGGGGTCAGGAAGTACTTCTATGGGATTAGGGTAACTCACTTGGGGACAGGGAGTACATATAAAGGGGCTATGGTAACTCACTTGGGGTCAGGGAGTACTACTATGGGACTAGGGTAACTTACTTGCGGTCAGAGAGTAAATATAAAGGGGCTAGGATAACTCACTTGGGGTCAGGGAGAACTTATAAAGGTGATATGGTAAATCACTTGGGGTCAGGGAGTACTTATAAAGGGGCTAGGGTAACTCTCTTGGGGTCAGGGAGTACATATAAAGGGGCTATGGTAACTCACTTGGGGTCAGTGAGTACTTAAAAAGGGGCTATGGTAACTCACTTGGGGTCAGGGAGTACTTCAATGGGACTAGAGTAACTCACTTGCCGCCAGAGAGTACATATAAAGGGGCTAGATTAACTCACTTGGGGTCAGGGAGTACTTATAAAGGGGCTATGGTAACTCACTTGGGGTCAGGGAGTACTTATATGAGACTAGGGTAACACACATGGGGTCAGGGAGTACTAATAAAGGGGTTAGATTAACTCACTTGCGGTCAGAGAGTACATATAAAGGGGCTGGGATAACTCACTTGGGGTCAGGGAGTACTTATAAGGGGGCTATGGTAACTCACTTGGGGTCAGGGAGTACTTTTATGGGACTAGGGTAACTCACTTGGGGTCAGGGAGAACATATAAAGGGGCTATGGTAACTCACTTGGGGTCAGGGAGTACATATAAAGGGGCTAGGATAACTCACTTGGGGTCAGGGAGTACTTATAAAGGGGCTATGGTAACTCACTTAGTGTCAGGGAGTACTTTTATGGGACTAGGGTAACTCACTTGCTGTCAGGGAGTACATATAAAGGTGCTATGGTAACACACTTGGGGTCAGGGAGTACTTTTATGGGACTAGGGTAACTCACTTGCTGTCAGGGAGTACATATAAAGGTGCTATGGTAACACACTTGGGGTCAGGGAGTACTTTTATGGGACTAGGGTAACTCACTTGGGGTCAGGGAGAACATATAAAGGGGCTATGGTAACTCACTTGGGGTCAGGGAGTACATATAAAGGGGCTAGGATAACTCACTTGGGGTCAGGGAGTACTTATAAAGGGGCTATGGTAACTCACTTAGTGTCAGGGAGTACTTTTATGGGACTAGGGTAACTCACTTGCTGTCAGGGAGTACATATAAAGGTGCTATGGTAACACACTTGGGGTCAGGGAGTACTTTTATGGGACTAGGGTAACTCACTTGGGGTCAGGGAGTACTACTATGGGACCAGGGTAACTCACTTGCGGTCAGAGAGTACATATAAAGTGGCTAGGGTAACTCACTTGGGGTCAGGGAGTACTACTATGGGACTAGGGTAACTCACTTGGGGCCAGGGTGTACTTATAAAGGGCTAGGGTAACTCACTTGGGGTCAGGGAGTACATATAAAGGTGCTATGGTAACTCACTTGGGGTCAGGGAGTACATATAAAGGGGCTATGGTAACTCACTTGGGGTCAGGGAGTACTTATAAAGGGGCAATGGTAACTCACTTGGGGTCAGGGAGTACATTTATGGGACTAGGGTAACTTACTTGCGGTCAGAGGGTACATATAAAGGGACTATGATAACTCACTTGGGGTCAGGGAGTACTACTATGGGACCAGGGTAACTCACTTGCGGTCAGAGAGTACATATAAAGTGGCTAGGGTAACTCACTTGGGGTCAGGGAGTACTACTATGGGACTAGGGTAACTCACTTGGGGCCAGGGTGTACTTATAAAGGGCTAGGGTAACTCACTTGGGGTCAGGGAGTACATATAAAGGTGCTATGGTAACTCACTTGGGGTCAGGGAGTACTTTTATGGGACTAGGGTAACTCATTTGGGGTCAGGGAGTACATATAAAGGGGCTATGGTAACTCACTTGGGGTCAGGGAGTACTTATAAAGGGGCTATGGTAACTCACTTAGTGTCAGGGAGTACTACTATGGGACTAGGGTAACTTACTTGCCGTCAGAGAGTACATATAAAGGGGCTAGGATAACTCACTTGGGGTCAGGGAGTACTTATATGGGACTAGGGTAACTCACTTGGGGCCAGGGTGTACTTATAAAGGGTTAGGGTAACTCACTTGTGGTCAGGGAGTACATATAAAGGTGCTATGGTAACTCACTTGGGGTCAGGGAGTACTTATATGGGACTAGGGTAACTCACTTGGGGCCAGGGTGTACTTATAAAGGGTTAGGGTAACTCACTTGGGGTCAGGGAGTACATATAAAGGTGCTATGGTAACTCACTTTGGGTCAGGGAGTACTTTTATGGGACTAGGGTAACTCACTTGGGGTCAGGGAGTACATATATAGGGGCTAGGATAACTCACTTTGGGTCAGGGAGTACTTATAAAGCTGATATGGTAACTCACTTGGGGTCAGGGTGTACTTAAAAAGGGGCTAGGGTAACTCACTTGGGGTCAGGGAGTACATATAAAGGGGCTATGGTAACTCACTTGGGGTCAGTGAGTACTTATAAAGGGGCTAGGGTAACTCAATTGGGGTCAGGGAGTACTTATATGGGACCAGGGTAACTCACTTGTGGCCAGGGTGTACTTATAAAGGGGCTAGGGTAACTCCCTTGGGGTCAGGAAGTACATATAAAGAGGCTATGGTAACTCACTTGGGGTCAGGGAGTACTACAATGGGACCAGGGTAACTCACTTGCGATCAGAGAGTACATATAAAGTGGCTAGGATAACTCACTTGGGGTCAGGGAGTACTTATAAAGGTGATATGGTAACTCACTTGGGGTCAGGGAGTACTTATAAAGGGGCTATGGTAACTCACTTGGGGTAAGGGAGTACATATAAAGGGGCTATGGCAACTCACTTGGGGTCAGGGAGTACTACTATGGGACCAGTGTAACTCACTTGCGGTCAGAGAGTACATATAAAGGGGCTAGGGTAACTCACTTGGGGTCAGGGAGTGCATATAAAGGGGCTATGGTAACTCACTTGGAGTCTGGGAGTACTTATATGGGACCAGGGTAACTCACTTGCGGTCAGAGAGTACATATAAAGGGGCTAGGGTAACTCACTTGGGGTCAGGGAGTGCATATAAAGGGGCTATGGTAACTCACTTGGAGTCTGGGAGTACTTATATGGGACCAGGGTAACTCACTTGGGGCCAGGGTGTACATTATAAAGGGGCTAGGGTAACTCACTTGGGGTCAGGGAGTACATATAAAGGTGCTATGGTAATTCACTTGGGGTCAGGGAGTACTTTTATGGGACTAGGGTAACTCACTTGGGGTCAGGGAGGACATATAAAGGGGCTATGTTAACTCACTTGGGGTCAGGGAGTACTTATAAAGGGGCTATGGTAACTCACTTAGTGTCAGGGAGTACTACTATGGGACTAGGGTAACTTACTTGCCGTCAGAGAGTACATATAAAGGGGCTAGGATAACTCACTTGGGGTCAGGGAGTACTTATATGGGACTAGGGTAACTCACTTGGGGTCAGGGAGTACATATAAAGGGGCTATGGTAACTCACTTGGGGTCAGGGAGTACTACTATGGGACTAGGGTAACTTACTTGCGGTCAGAGAGTAAATATAAAGGGGCTAGGATAACTCACTTGGGGTCAGGGAGTACTACTATGGGACCAGGGTAACTCACTTGCGGTCAGAGAGTACATATAAAGTGGCTAGGGTAACTCACTTGGGGTCAGGGAGTACTACTATGGGACTAGGGTAACTCACTTGGGGCCAGGGTGTACTTATAAAGGGTTAGGGTAACTCACTTGGGGTCAGGGAGTACATATAAAGGTGCTATGGTAACTCACTTTGGGTCAGGGAGTACTTATATGGGACTAGGGTAACTCACTTGGGGCCAGGGTGTACTTATAAAGGGTTAGGGTAACTCACTTGGGGTCAGGGAGTACATATAAAGGTGCTATGGTAACTCACTTGGGGTCAGGGAGTACATTTATGGGACTAGGGTAACTTACTTGCGGTCGGAGGGTACATATAAAGGGACTATGATAACTCACTTGGGGTCAGGGAGTACTACTATGGGACCAGGGTAACTTACTTGCGGTCAGAGAGTAAATATAAAGGGGCTAGGATAACTCACTTGGGGTCAGGGAGAACTTATAAAGGTGATATGGTAAATCACTTGGGGTCAGGGAGTACTTTTATGGGACCAGGGTAACTCACTTGGGGCCAGGGTGTACTTTATAAAGGGGCTAGGGTAACTCACTTGGGGTCAGGGAGTACATATAAGGGGGCTATGGTAACTCACTTGGGGTCAGGGAGTACTACTATGGGACTAGGGTAACTTACTTGCGGTCAGAGAGTAAATATAAAGGGGCCAGGATAACTCACTTGGGGTCAGGGAGAACTTATAAAGGTGATATGGTAAATCACTTGGGGTCAGGGAGTACTTATAAAGGGGCTAGGGTAACTCTCTTGGGGTCAGGGAGTACATATATAGGGGCTAGGATAACTCACTTTGGGTCAGGGAGTACTTATAAAGCTGATATGGTAACTCACTTGGGGTCAGGGTGTACTTAAAAAGGGGCTAGGGTAACTCACTTGGGGTCAGCGAGTACATATAAAGGGGCTATGGTAACTCACTTGGGGTCAGTGAGTACTTATAAAGGGGCTATGGTAACTCACTTGGGGTCAGGGAGTACTTCTATGGGAATAGAGTAACTCACTTGCCGCCAGAGTGTACATATAAAGGGGCTAGATTAACTCACTTGGGGTCAGGGAGTACTTATAAAGGGGCTATGGTAACTCACTTGGGGTCAGGGAGTACTTATATGAGACTAGGGTAACACACTTGGGGTCAGGGAGTACTAATAAAGGGGTTAGATTAACTCACTTGCGGACAGAGAGTACATATAAAGGGGCTGGGATAACTCACATGGGGTCAGGGAGTACTTATAAGGGGGCTATTGCAACTCACTTGGGGTCAGGAAGTACTTCTATGGGATTAGGGTAACTCACTTGGGGACAGGGAGTACATATAAAGGGGCTATGGTAACTCACTTGGGGTCAGGGAGTACTACTATGGGACTAGGGTAACTTACTTGCGGTCAGAGAGTAAATATAAAGGGGCTAGGATAACTCACTTGGGGTCAGGGAGAACTTATAAAGGTGATATGGTAAATCACTTGGGGTCAGGGAGTACTTATAAAGGGGCTAGGGTAACTCTCTTGGGGTCAGGGAGTACATATAAAGGGGCTATGGTAACTCACTTGGGGTCAGTGAGTACTTAAAAAGGGGCTATGGTAACTCACTTGGGGTCAGGGAGTACTTCAATGGGACTAGAGTAACTCACTTGCCGCCAGAGAGTACATATAAAGGGGCTAGATTAACTCACTTGGGGTCAGGGAGTACTTATAAAGGGGCTATGGTAACTCACTTGGGGTCAGGGAGTACTTATATGAGACTAGGGTAACACACATGGGGTCAGGGAGTACTAATAAAGGGGTTAGATTAACTCACTTGCGGTCAGAGAGTACATATAAAGGGGCTGGGATAACTCACTTGGGGTCAGGGAGTACTTATAAGGGGGCTATGGTAACTCACTTGGGGTCAGGAAGTACTTCTATGGGATTAGGGTAACTCACTTGGGGTCAGGGAGTACATATAAAGGTGCTATGGTAACACACTTGGGGTCAGGGAGTACTTTTATGGGACTAGGGTAACTCACTTGGGGTCAGGGAGAACATATAAAGGGGCTATGGTAACTCACTTGGGGTCAGGGAGTACATATAAAGGGGCTAGGATAACTCACTTGGGGTCAGGGAGTACTTATAAAGGGGCTATGGTAACTCACTTAGTGTCAGGGAGTACTTTTATGGGACTAGGGTAACTCACTTGGGGTCAGGGAGTACATATAAAGGTGCTATGGTAACACACTTGGGGTCAGGGAGTACTTTTATGGGACTAGGGTAACTCACTTGGGGTCAGGGAGTACTACTATGGGACCAGGGTAACTCACTTGCGGTCAGAGAGTACATATAAAGTGGCTAGGGTAACTCACTTGGGGTCAGGGAGTACTACTATGGGACTAGGGTAACTCACTTGGGGCCAGGGTGTACTTATAAAGGGCTAGGGTAACTCACTTGGGGTCAGGGAGTACATATAAAGGTGCTATGGTAACTCACTTGGGGTCAGGGAGTACTTTTATGGGACTAGGGTAACTCATTTGGGGTCAGGGAGTACATATAAAGGGGCTATGGTAACTCACTTGGGGTCAGGGAGTACTTATAAAGGGGCTATGGTAACTCACTTAGTGTCAGGGAGTACTACTATGGGACTAGGGTAACTTACTTGCCGTCAGAGAGTACATATAAAGGGGCTAGGATAACTCACTTGGGGTCAGGGAGTACTTATATGGGACTAGGGTAACTCACTTGGGGCCAGGGTGTACTTATAAAGGGTTAGGGTAACTCACTTGTGGTCAGGGAGTACATATAAAGGTGCTATGGTAACTCACTTGGGGTCAGGGAGTACTTATATGGGACTAGGGTAACTCACTTGGGGCCAGGGTGTACTTATAAAGGGTTAGGGTAACTCACTTGGGGTCAGGGAGTACATATAAAGGTGCTATGGTAACTCACTTTGGGTCAGGGAGTACTTTTATGGGACTAGGGTAACTCACTTGGGGTCAGGGAGTACATATATAGGGGCTAGGATAACTCACTTTGGGTCAGGGAGTACTTATAAAGCTGATATGGTAACTCACTTGGGGTCAGGGTGTACTTAAAAAGGGGCTAGGGTAACTCACTTGGGGTCAGGGAGTACATATAAAGGGGCTATGGTAACTCACTTGGGGTCAGTGAGTACTTATAAAGGGGCTAGGGTAACTCAATTGGGGTCAGGGAGTACTTATATGGGACCAGGGTAACTCACTTGTGGCCAGGGTGTACTTATAAAGGGGCTAGGGTAACTCCCTTGGGGTCAGGAAGTACATATAAAGAGGCTATGGTAACTCACTTGGGGTCAGGGAGTACTACAATGGGACCAGGGTAACTCACTTGCGATCAGAGAGTACATATAAAGTGGCTAGGATAACTCACTTGGGGTCAGGGAGTACTTATAAAGGTGATATGGTAACTCACTTGGGGTCAGGGAGTACTTATAAAGGGGCTATGGTAACTCACTTGGGGTAAGGGAGTACATATAAAGGGGCTATGGCAACTCACTTGGGGTCAGGGAGTACTACTATGGGACCAGGGTAACTCACTTGCGGTCAGAGAGTACATATAAAGGGGCTAGGGTAACTCACTTGGGGTCAGGGAGTGCATATAAAGGGGCTATGGTAACTCACTTGGAGTCTGGGAGTACTTATATGGGACCAGGGTAACTCACTTGCGGTCAGAGAGTACATATAAAGGGGCTAGGGTAACTCACTTGGGGTCAGGGAGTGCATATAAAGGGGCTATGGTAACTCACTTGGAGTCTGGGAGTACTTATATGGGACCAGGGTAACTCACTTGGGGCCAGGGTGTACATTATAAAGGGGCTAGGGTAACTCACTTGGGGTCAGGGAGTACATATAAAGGTGCTATGGTAACTCACTTGGGGTCAGGGAGTACTTTTATGGGACTAGGGTAACTCACTTGGGGTCAGGGAGGACATTTAAAGGGGCTATGGTAACTCACTTGGGGTCAGGGAGTACTTATAAAGGGGCTATGGTAACTCACTTAGTGTCAGGGAGTACTACTATGGGACTAGGGTAACTTACTTGCCGTCAGAGAGTACATATAAAGGGGCTAGGATAACTCACTTGGGGCCAGGGAGTACCTATATGGGACTAGGGTAACTCACTTGGGGTCAGGGAGTACATATAAAGGGGCTATGGTAACTCACTTGGGGTCAGGGAGTACTACTATGGGACTAGGGTAACTTACTTGCGGTCAGAGAGTAAATATAAAGGGGCTAGGATAACTCACTTGGGGTCAGGGAGAACTTATAAAGGTGATATGGTAAATCACTTGGGGTCAGGGAGTACTTATAAAGGGGCTAGGGTAACTCTCTTGGGGTCAGGGAGTACATATAAAGGGGCTATGGTAACTTACTTGCGGTCAGAGGGTACATATAAAGGGACTATGATAACTCACTTGGGGTCAGGGAGTACTACTATGGGACCAGGGTAACTCACTTGCGGTCAGAGAGTACATATAAAGTGGCTAGGGTAACTCACTTGGGGTCAGGGAGTACTACTATGGGACTAGGGTAACTCACTTGGGGCCAGGGTGTACTTATAAAGGGCTAGGGTAACTCACTTGGGTTCAGGGAGTACATATAAAGGTGCTATGGTAACTCACTTGGGGTCAGGGAGTACTTTTATGGGACTAGAGTAACTCACTTGGGGTCAGGGAGTACATATAAAGGGGCTATGGTAACTCACTTGGGGTCAGGGAGTACTTATAAAGGGGCTATGGTAACTCACTTAGTGTCAGGGAGTACTACTATGGGACTAGGGTAACTTACTTGCCGTCAGAGAGTACATATAAAGGGGCTAGGATAACTCACTTGCGGTCAGGGAGTACTTATATGGTACTAGGGTAACTCACTTGGGGCCAGGGTGTACTTATAAAGGGTTAGGGTAACTCACTTGGGGTCAGGGAGTACATATAAAGGTGCTATGGTAACTCACTTTGGGTCAGGGAGTACTTTTATGGGACTAGGGTAACTCACTTGGGGTCAGGGAGTACATATAAAGGGGCTATGTTAACTCACTTGGGGTCAGGGAGTACTTATAAAGGGGCAATGGTAACTCACTTGGGGTCAGGGAGTACATTTATGGGACTAGGGTAAATTACTTGCGGTCGGAGGGTACATATAAAGGGACTATGATAACTCACTTGGGGTCAGGGAGTACTACTATGGGACCAGGGTAACTTACTTGCGGTCAGAGAGTAAATATAAAGGGGCTAGGATAACTCACTTGGGGTCAGGGAGAACTTATAAAGGTGATATGGTAAATCACTTGGGGTCAGGGAGTACTTATATGGGACCAGGGTAACTCACTTGGGGCCAGGGTGTACTTTATAAAGGGGCTAGGGTAACTCACTTGGGGTCAGGGAGTACATATAAGGGGGCTATGGTAACTCACTTGGGGTCAGGGAGTACTACTATGGGACTAGGGTAACTTACTTGCGGTCAGAGAGTAAATATAAAGGGGCCAGGATAACTCACTTGGGGTCAGGGAGTACTTATAAGGGGGCTATGGTAACTCACTTGGGGTCAGGAAGTACTTCTATGGGATTAGGGTAACTCACTTGGGGTCAGGGAGTACTTTTATGGGACTAGGGTAACTCACTTGGGGTCAGGGAGTACTTATATAGGGGCTAGGGTAACTCACTTAGGGTTAGGGAGTACTTATAAAGCTGATATGGTAACTCACTTGGGGTCAGGGTGTACTTAAAAAGGGGCTAGGGTAACTCACTTGGGGTCATTGAGTACATATAAAGGGGCTATGGTAACTCACTTGGGGTCAGTGAGTACTTATAAAGGGGCTATGGTAACTCACTTGGGGTCAGGGAGTACTTCTATGGGACTAGAGTAACTCACTTGCCGCCAGAGTGTATATATAAAGGGGCTAGATTAACTCACTTGGGGTCAGGGAGTACTTATAAAGGGGCTATGGTAACTCACTTGGGGTCAGGGAGTACTTATATGAGACTAGGGTAACACACTTGGGGTCAGGGAGTACTAATAAAGGGGTTAGATTAACTCACTTGCGGACAGAGAGTACATATAAAGGGGCTGGGATAACTCACATGGGGTCAGGGAGTACTTATAAGGGGGCTATTGCAACTCACTTGGGGTCAGGAAGTACTTCTATGGGATTAGGGTAACTCACTTGGGGACAGGGAGTACATATAAAGGGGCTATGGTAACTCACTTGGGGTCAGGGAGTACTACTATGGGACTAGGGTAACTTACTTGCGGTCAGAGAGTAAATATAAAGGGGCTAGGATAACTCACTTGGGGTCAGGGAGAACTTATAAAGGTGATATGGTAAATCACTTGGGGTCAGGGAGTACTTATAAAGGGGCTAGGGTAACTCTCTTGGGGTCAGGGAGTACATATAAAGGGGCTATGGTAACTCACTTGGGGTCAGTGAGTACTTAAAAAGGGGCTATGGTAACTCACTTGGGGTCAGGGAGTACTTCTATGGGACTAGAGTAACTCACTTGCCGCCAGAGAGTACATATAAAGGGGCTAGATTAACTCACTTGGGGTCAGGGAGTACTTATAAAAGGGCTATGGTAACTCACTTGGGGTCAGGGAGTACTTATATGAGACTAGGGTAACACACATGGGGTCAGGGAGTACTAATAAAGGGGTTAGATTAACTCACTTGCGGTCAGAGAGTACATATAAAGGGGCTGGGATAACTCACTTGGGGTCAGGGAGTACTTATAAGGGGGCTATGGTAACTCACTTGGGGTCAGGAAGTACTACTATGGGACTAGGGTAACTTACTTGCGGTCAGAGAGTACATATAAAGGGGCTAGGATAACTCACTTGGGGTCAGGGAGTACTTATAAAGGGGCTATGGTAACTCACTTAGTGTCAGGGAGTACTTTTATGGGACTAGGGTAACTCACTTGGGGTCAGGGAGTACATATAAAGGTGCTATGGTAACACACTTGGGGTCAGGGAGTACTTTTATGGGACTAGGGTAATTCACTTGGGGTCAGGGAGTACTTATATAGGGGCTAGGGTAACTCACTTATTGTCAGGGAGTACTACTATGGGACTAGGGTAACTTACTTGCGGTCAGAGAGTACATATAAAGGGGCTAGGATAACTCACTTGGGGTCAGGGAGTACTTATAAAGGGGCTATGGTAACTCACTTAGTGTCAGGGAGTACTTTTATGGGACTAGGGTAACTCACTTGGGGTCAGGGAGTACATATAAAGGTGCTATGGTAACACACTTGGGGTCAGGGAGTACTTTTATGGGACTAGGGTAATTCACTTGGGGTCAGGGAGAACATATAAAGGGGCTATGGTAACTCACTTGGGGTCAGGGAGTACTACTATGGGACCAGGGTAACTCACTTGCGGTCAGAGAGTACATATAAAGTGGATAGGGTAACTCACTTGGGGTCAGGGAGTACTACTATGGGACTAGGGTAACTCACTTGGGGCCAGGGAGTACATATAAAGGTGCTATGGTAACTCACTTGGGGTCAGGGAGTACTTATAAAGGGGCAATGGTAACTCACTTGGGGTCAGGGAGTACATTTATGGGACTAGGGTAACTTACTTGCGGTCAGAGGGTACAAATAAAGGGACTATGATAACTCACTTGGGGTCAGGGAGTACTACTATGGGACCAGGGTAACTCACTTGCGGTCAGAGAGTACATATAAAGTGGCTAGGGTAACTCACTTGGGGTCAGGGAGTACTACTATGGGACTAGGGTAACTCACTTGGGGCCAGGGTGTACTTATAAAGGGCTAGGGTAACTCACTTGGGGTCAGGGAGTACATATAAAGGTGCTATGGTAACTCACTTGGGGTCAGGGAGTACTTTTATGGGACTAGGGTAACTCATTTTGGGTCAGGGAGTACATATAAAGGGGCTATGGTAACTCACTTGGGGTCAGGGAGTACTTATAAAGGGGCTATGGTAACTCACTTAGTGTCAGGGAGTACTACTATGGGACTAGGGCAACTTACTTGCCGTCAGAGAGTACATATAAAGGGGCTAGGATAACTCACTTGGGGTCAAGGAGTACTTATATGGGACTAGGGTAACTCACTTGGGGCCAGGGTGTACTTATAAAGGGTTAGGGTAACTCACTTGGGGTCAGGGAGTACATATAAAGGTGCTATGGTAACTCACTTTGGGTCAGGGAGTACTTTTATGGGACTAGGGTAACTCACTTGGGGTCAGGGAGTACATATATAGGGGCTAGGATAACTCACTTTGGGTCAGGGAGTACTTATAATGCTGATATGGTAACTCACTTGGGGTCAGGGTGTACTTAAAAAGGGGCTAGGGTAACTCACTTGGGGTCAGGGAGTACATATAAAGGGGCTATGGTAACTCACTTGGGGTCAGTGAGTACTTATAAAGGGGCTATGGTAACTCACTTGGGGTCAGGGAGTACTTCTATGGGACTAGAGTAACTCACTTGCTGCCAGAGTGTACATATAAAGGGGCTAGATTAACTCACTTGGGGTCAGGGAGTACTTATAAAGGGGCTATGGTAACTCAGTTGGGGTCAGGGAGTACTTATATGAGACTAGGGTAACACACTTGGGGTCAGGGAGTACTAATAAAGGGGTTAGATTAACTCACTTGCGGTCAGAGAGTACATATAAAGGGGCTGGGATAACTCACTTGGGGTCAGGGAGTACTTATAAGGGGGCTATGGTAACTCACTTGGGGTCAGGAAGTACTTCTATGGGATTAGGGTAACTCACTTGGGGACAGGGAGTACATATAAAGGGGCTATGGTAACTCACTTGGTGTCAGGGAGTACTACTATGGGACTAGGGTAACTTACTTGCGGTCAGAGAGTAAATATAAAGGGGCTAGGATAACTCACTTGGGGTCAGGGAGAACTTATAAAGGTGATATGGTAAATCACTTGGGGTCAGGGAGTACTTATAAAGGGGCTAGGGTAACTCTCTTGGGGTCAGGGAGTACATATAAAGGGGCTGGGATAACTCACTTGGGGTCAGGGAGTACTTATAAGGGGGCTATGGTAACTCACTTGGGGTCAGGAAGTACTTCTATGGGATTAGGGTAACTCACTTGGGGTCAGGGAGTACTTTTATGGGACTAGGGTAACTCACTTGGGGTCAGGGAGTACTTATATAGGGGCTAGGGTAACTCTCTTGGGGTCAGTGAGTTCCACTATGGGACTAGGGTAATTCACTTGCGGTCAGAGAGTATATATAAAGGGGCTATGGTAACTCACTTGGGGTCAGGGGGTACTACTATGGGACTAGGGTAACTTACTTGCGGTCAGAGAGTACATATAAAGGGGCTAGGATAACTCACTTGGGGTCAGGGAGAACTAATCAAGGTGATATGGTAACTCATTTGGGGTCAGGGAGTACTTATATGGGACTAGGGTAACTCACTTGTGGTCAGGGAGTACTTATATGGGACCAGGGTAACTCACTTGGGGCCAGGGTGTACTTATAAAGGGGCTGGGGTAACTCACTTGGGGTCAGGGAGTACATATAAAGGGGCTATGGTAACTCACTTGGGGTCAGGGAGTACTAGTATGGGACTAGGGTAACTCACTTGCGGTCACAGAGTACATATAAAAAGGCTAGGATAACTCACTTGGGGTCAGTGAGTACTTATAAATGGACTAGGGTAACTCATTTGGAGTCTGGGAGTACATATATAGGGGCTAGGATAACACACTTGGGGTCAGGGAGTACTTATAAAGGGGCTATGGTAACTCACTTGGGGTCAGGGAGTACTTATAAATGGGCTATGGTAACTCACTTGGGGTCAGGGAGTACTTATAAAGGGGCTATGGTAACTCACTTAGTGTCAGGGAGTACTACTATGGGACTAGTGTAACTTACTTGCGGTCAGAGAGTACATATAAAGGGGCTAGGATAACTCACTTGGGGTCAGGGAGAACTTATAGAGGTGATATGCTAACTCACTTGGGGTCAGGGAGTACTTTTATGGGACTAGGGTAACTCACTTGGGGCCAGGGTGTGCTTATAAAGGGGCTAGGGTAACTCACTTGGGGTCAGGGAGTACATATAAAGGTGCTATGGTAACTCACATGGGGTCAGGGAGTACTTTTATGGGACTAGGGTAACTCACTTGGGATCAGGGAGTACTTATAAAGGGGCAATGGTAACTCACTTGGTGTCAAGGAGTACATTTATGGGACTAGGGTAACTTACTTGCGGTCGGAGGGTACATATAAAGGGACTATGATAACTCACTTGGGGTCAGGGAGTACTACTATGGGACCAGGGTAACTTACTTGCGGTCAGAGAGTAAATATAAAGGGGCTAGGATAACTCACTTGGGGTCAGGGAGAACTTATAAAGGTGATATGGTAAATCACTTGGGGTCAGGGAGTACTTATATGGGACCAGGGTAACTCACTTGGGGCCAGGGTGTACTTTATAAAGGGGCTAGGGTAACTCACTTGGGGTCAGGGAGTACATATAAGGGGGCTATGGTAACTCACTTGGGGTCAGGGAGTACTACTATGGGACTAGGGTAACTTACTTGCGGTCAGAGAGTAAATATAAAGGGGCCAGGATAACTCACTTGGGGTCAGGGAGAACTTATAAAGGTGATATGGTAAATCACTTGGGGTCAGGGAGTACTTATAAAGGGGCTAGGGTAACTCTCTTGGGGTCAGGGAGTACATATATAGGGGCTAGGATAACTCACTTTGGGTCAGGGAGTACTTATAAAGCTGATATGGTAACTCACTTGGGGTCAGGGTGTACTTATAAAGGGGCTATGGTAACTCACTTGGGGTCAGGGAGTACTTCTATGGGACTAGAGTAACTCACTTGCCGCCAGAGTGTACATATAAAGGGGCTAGATTAACTCACTTGGGGTCAGGGAGTACTTATAAAGGGGCTATGGTAACTCAGTTGGGGTCAGGGAGTACTTATATGAGACTAGGGTAACACACTTGGGGTCAGGGAGTACTAATAAAGGGGTTAGATTAACTCACTTGCGGTCAGAGAGTACATATAAAGGGGCTGGGATAACTCACTTGGGGTCAGGGAGTACTTATAAGGGGGCTATGGTAACTCACTTGGGGTCAGGAAGTACTTCTATGGGATTAGGGTAACTCACTTGGGGACAGGGAGTACATATAAAGGGGCTATGGTAACTCACTTGGTGTCAGGGAGTACTACTATGGGACTAGGGTAACTTACTTGCGGTCAGAGAGTAAATATAAAGGGGCTAGGATAACTCACTTGGGGTCAGAGAGAACTTATAAAGGTGATATGGTAAATCACTTGGGGTCAGGGAGTACTACTATGGGACCAGGGTAACTTACTTGCGGTCAGAGAGTAAATATAAAGGGGCTAGGATAACTCACTTGGGGTCAGGGAGAACTTATAAAGGTGATATGGTAAATCACTTGGGGTCAGGGAGTACTTATATGGGACCAGGGTAACTCACTTGGGGCCAGGGTGAACTTTATAAAGGGGCTAGGGTAACTCACTTGGGGTCAGGGAGTACTACTATGGGACTAGGGTAACTTACTTGCGGTCAGAGAGTAAATATAAAGGGGCCAGGATAACTCACTTGGGGTCAGGGAGAACTTATAAAGGTGATATGGTAAATCACTTGCGGTCAGAGAGTACATATAAAGGGGCTAGGATAACTCACTTGGGGTCAGGGAGAACTAATCAAGGTGATATGGTAACTCATTTGGGGTCAGGGAGTACTTATATGGGACTAGGGTAACTCACTTGTGGTCAGGGAGTACTTATATGGGACCAGGGTAACTCACTTGGGGCCAGGGTGTACTTATAAAGGGGCTGGGGTAACTCACTTGGGGTCAGGGAGTACATATAAAGGGGCTATGGTAACTCACTTGGGGTCAGGGAGTACTAGTATGGGACTAGGGTAACTCACTTGCGGTCACAGAGTACATATAAAAAGGCTAGGATAACTCACTTGGGGTCAGTGAGTACTTATAAATGGACTAGGGTAACTCATTTGGAGTCTGGGAGTACATATATAGGGGCTAGGATAACACACTTGGGGTCAAGGAGTACTTATAAAGGGGCTATGGTAACTCACTTGGGGTCAGGGAGTACTTATAAAGGGGCTATGGTAACTCACTTGGGGTCAGGGAGTAGTTATAAAGGGGCTATGGTAACTCACTTGGGGTCAGGGAGTACTTATAAAGGGGCTAGGGTAACTCACTTAGTGGCAGGGAGTACTACTATGGGACTAGGGTAACTTACTTGCGGTCAGAGAGTACATATAAAGGGGCTAGGATAACTCACTTGGGGTCAGGGAGTACTTATAAAGGGGCTATGGTAACTCACTTAGTGTCAGGGAGTACTTTTATGGGACTAGGGTAACTCACTTGGGGTCAGGAAGAACATATAAAGGGGTTAGATTAACTCACTTGCGGACAGAGAGTACATATAAAGGGGCTGGGATAACTCACATGGGGACAGGGAGTACATATAAAGGGGCTATGGTAACTCACTTGGGGTCAGGGAGTACTACTATGTGACTAGGGTAACTTACTTGCGGTCAGAGAGTAAATATAAAGGGGCTAGGATAACTCACTTGGGGTCAGGGAGTACTTATAAAGGGGCTATGGTAACTCACTTGGGGTCAGGGAGTACTTATATGAGACTAGGGTAACACACATGAGGTCAGGGAGTACTAATAAAGGGGTTAGATTAACTCACTTGCGGACAGAGAGTACATATAAAGGGGCTGGGATAACTCACATGGGGTCAGGGAGTACTTATAAGGGGGCTATTGCAACTCACTTGGGGTCAGGAAGTACTTCTATGGGATTAGGGTAACTCACTTGGGGACAGGGAGTACATATAAAGGGGCTATGGTAACTCACTTGGGGTCAGGGAGTACTACTATGGGACTAGGGTAACTTACTTGCGGTCAGAGAGTAAATATAAAGGGGCTAGGATAACTCACTTGGGGTCAGGGAGAACTTATAAAGGTGATATGGTAAATCACTTGGGGTCAGGGAGTACTTATAAAGGGGCTAGGGTAACTCTCTTGGGGTCAGGGAGTACATATAAAGGGGCTATGGTAACTCACTTGGGGTCAGTGAGTACTTAAAAAGGGCTATGGTAACTCACTTGGGGTCAGGGAGTACTTCTATGGGACTAGAGTAACTCACTTGCCGCCAGAGAGTACATATAAAGGGGCTAGATTAACTCACTTGGGGTCAGGGAGTACTTATAAAGGGGCTATGGTAACTCACTTGGGGTCAGGGAGTACTTATATGAGACTAGGGTAACACACATGGGGTCAGGGAGTACTAATAAAGGGGTTAGATTAACTCACTTGCGGTTAGAGAGTACATATAAAGGGGCTGGGATAACTCACTTGGGGTCAGGGAGTACTTATAAGGGGGCTATGGTAACTCACTTGGGGTCAGGAAGTACTTCTATGGGATTAGGGTAACTCACTTGGGGTCAGGGAGTACTTTTATGGGACTAGGGTAACTCACTTGGGGTCAGGGAGTACTTATATAGGGGCTAGGGTAACTCACTTAGTGTCAGGGAGTACTACTATGGGACTAGGGTAACTTACTTGCGGTCAGAGAGTACATATAAAGGGGCTAGGATAACTCACTTGGGGTCAGGGAGTACTTATAAAGGGGCTATGGTAACTCACTTAGTGTCAGGGAGTACTTTTATGGGACTAGGGTAACTCACTTGGGGTCAGGGAGTACATATAAAGGTGCTATGGTAACACACTTGGGGTCAGGGAGTACTTTTATGGGACTAGGGTAATTCACTTGGGCTCAGGGAGAACATATAAAGGGGCTATGGTAACTCACTTGGGGTCAGGGAGTACTACTATGGGACCAGGGTAACTCACTTGCGGTCAGAGAGTACATATAAAGTGGCTAGGGTAACTCACTTGGGGTCAGGGAGTACTACTATGGGACTAGGGTAACTCACTTGGGGCCAGGGTGTACTTATAAAGGGCTAGGGTAACTCACTTGGGGTCAGGGAGTACATATAAAGGTGCTATGGTAACTCACTTGGGGTCAGGGAGTACTTTTATGGGACTAGGGTAACTCACTTGGGGTCAGGGAGTACATATAAAGGGGCTATGGTAACTCACTTGGGGTCAGGGAGTACTTATAAGGGGCAATGGTAACTCACTTGGGGTCAGGGAGTACATTTATGGGACTAGGGTAACTTACTTGCGGTCAGAGGGTACAAATAAAGGGACTATGATAACTCACTTGGGGTCAGGGAGTACTACTATGGGACCAGGGTAACTCACTTGCGGTCAGAGAGTACATATAAAGTGGCTAGGGTAACTCACTTGGGGTCAGGGAGTACTACTATGGGACTAGGGTAACTCACTTGGGGCCAGGGTGTACTTATAAAGGGGTAGGGTAACTCACTTGGGGTCAGGGAGTACATATAAAGGTGGTATGGTAACTCACTTGGGGTCAGGGAGTACTTTTATGGGACTAGGGTAACTCATTTGGATTCAGGGAGTACATATAAAGGGGCTATGGTAACTCACTTGGGGTCAGGGAGTACTTATAAAGGGGCTATGGTAACTCACTTGGGGTCAGTGAGTACTTATAAAGGGGCTATGGTAACTCACTTGGGGTCAGGGAGTACTTCTATGGGACTAGGGTAACTTACTTGCGGTCAGAGAGTAAATATAAAGGGGCTAGGATAACTCACTTGGGGTCAGGGAGAACTTATAAAGGTGATATGGTAAATCACTTGGGGTCAGGGAGTACTTATAAAGGGGCTAGGGTAACTCTCTTGGGGTCAGGGAGTACATATAAAGGGGCTGGGATAACTCACTTGGGGTCAGGGAGTACTTATAAGGGGGCTATGGTAACTCACTTGGGGTCAGGAAGTACTTCTATGGGATTAGGGTAACTCACTTGGGGTCAGGGAGTACTTTTATGGGACTAGGGTAACTCATTTGGATTCAGGGAGTACATATAAAGGGGCTATGGTAACTCACTTAGTGTCAGGGAGTACTACTATGGGACTAGGGTAACTTACTTGCCGTCAGAGAGTACATATAAAGGGCTAGGATAACTCACTTGGGGTCAGGGAGTACTTATATGGGACTAGGGTAACTCACTTGGGGCCAGGGTGTACTTATAAAGGGTTAGGGTAACTCACTTGGGGTCAGGGAGTACATATAAAGGTGCTATGGTAACTCACTTTGGGTCAGGGAGTACTTTTATGGGACTAGGGTAACTCACTTGGGGTCAGGGAGTACATATATAGGGGCTAGGATAACTCACTTTGGGTCAGGGAGTACTTATAAAGCTGATATGGTAACTCACTTGGGGTCAGGGTGTACTTAAAAAGGGGCTAGGGTAACTCACTTGGGGTCAGGGAGTACATATAAAGGGGCTATGGTAACTCACTTGGGGTCAGTGAGTACTTATAAAGGGGCTATGGTAACTCACTTGGGGTCAGGGAGTACTTCTATGGGACTAGGGTAACTTACTTGCGGTCAGAGAGTAAATATAAAGGGGCTAGGATAACTCACTTGGGGTCAGGGAGAACTTATAAGGGGGCTATGGTAACTCACTTGGGGTCAGGAAGTACTTCTATGGGATTAGGGTAACTCACTTGGGGTCAGGGAGTACTTATATAGGGGCTAGGGTAACTCTCTTGGGGTCAGTGAGTTCTACTATGGGACTAGGGTAATTCACTTGCGGTCAGAGAGTATATATAAAGGGGCTATGGTAACTCACTTGGGGTCAGGGAGTATTTATAAAGGGGCTATGGTAACTCACTTAGTGTCAGGGAGTACTACTATGGGACTAGTGTAACTCACTTGGGGTCAGGGAGTACTTTTATGGGACTAGGGTAACTCACTTGGGGCCAGGGTGTGCTTATAAAGGGGCTAGGGTAACTCACTTGGGGTCAGGGAGTACATATAAAGGTGCTATGGTAACTCACATGGGGTCAGGGAGTACTTTTATGGGACTAGGGTAACTCACTTGGGGTCAGGGAGTACTTATAAAGGGGCAATGGTAACTCACTTGGGGTCAGGGAGTACATTTATGGGACTAGGGTAACTTACTTGCGGTCGGAGGGTACATATAAAGGGACTATGATAACTCACTTGGGGTCAGGGAGTACTACTATGGGACCAGGGTAACTTACTTGCGGTCAGAGAGTAAATATAAAGGGGCTAGGATAACTCACTTGGGGTCAGGGAGAACTTATAAAGGTGATATGGTAAATCACTTGGGGTCAGGGAGTACTTATATGGGACCAGGGTAACTCACTTGGGGCCAGGGTGTACTTTATAAAGGGGCTAGGGTAACTCACTTGGGGTCAGGGAGTACATATAAGGGGGCTATGCTAACTCACTTGGGGTCAGGGAGTACTACTATGGGACTAGGGTAACTTACTTGCGGTCAGAGAGTAAATATAAAGGGGCCAGGATAACTCACTTGGGGTCAGGGAGAACTTATAAAGGTGATATGGTAAATCACTTGGGGTCAGGGAGTACTTATAAAGGGGCTAGGGTAACTCTCTTGGGGTCAGGGAGTACATATATAGGGGCTAGGATAACTCACTTTGGGTCAGGGAGTACTTATAAAGCTGATATGGTAACTCACTTGGGGTCAGGGTGTACTTAAAAAGGGGCTAGGGTAACTCACTTGGGGTCAGGGAGTACATATAAAGGGGCTATGGTAACTCACTTGGGGTCAGTGAGTACTTATAAAGGGGCTATGGTAACTCACTTGGGGTCAGGGAGTACTTCTATGGGACTAGAGTAACTCACTTGCCGCCAGAGTGTACATATAAAGGGGCTAGATTAACTCACTTGGGGTCAGGGAGTACTTATAAAGGGGCTATGGTAACTCAGTTGGGGTCAGGGAGTACTTATATGAGACTAGGGTAACACACTTGGGGTTAGGGAGTACTAATAAAGGGGTTAGATTAACTCACTTGCGGTCAGAGAGTACATATAAAGGGGCTGGGATAACTCACTTGGGGTCAGGGAGTACTTATAAGGGGGCTATGGTAACTCACTTGGGGTCAGGAAGTACTTCTATGGGATTAGGGTAACTCACTTGGGGACAGGGAGTACATATAAAGGGGCTATGGTAACTCACTTGGTGTCAGGGAGTACTACTATGGGACTAGGGTAACTTACTTGCGGTCAGAGAGTAAATATAAAGGGGCTAGGATAACTCACTTGGGGTCAGAGAGAACTTATAAAGGTGATATGGTAAATCACTTGGGGTCAGGGAGTACTATTATGGGACCAGGGTAACTTACTTGCGGTCAGAGAGTACATATAAAGGGGCTAGGATAACTCACTTGGGGTCAGGGAGAACTTATAGAGGTGATATGCTAACTCACTTGGGGTCAGGGAGTACTTTTATGGGACTAGGGTAACTCACTTGGGGCCAGGGTGTGCTTATAAAGGGGCTAGGGTAACTCACTTGGGGTCAGGGAGTACATATAAAGGTGCTATGGTAACTCACATGGGGTCAGGGAGTACTTTTATGGGACTAGGGTAACTCACTTGGGGTCAGGGAGTACTTATAAAGGGGCAATGGTAACTCACTTGGGGTCAGGGAGTACATTTATGGGACTAGGGTAACTTACTTGCGGTCGGAGGGTACATATAAAGGGACTATGATAACTCACTTGGGGTCAGGGAGTACTACTATGGGACCAGGGTAACTTACTTGCGGTCAGAGAGTAAATATAAAGGGGCTAGGATAACTCACTTGGGGTCAGGGAGAACTTATAAAGGTGATATGGTAAATCACTTGGGGTCAGGGAGTATTTATATGGGACCAGGGTAACTCACTTGGGGCCAGGGTGTACTTTATAAAGGGGCTAGGGTAACTCACTTGGGGTCAGGGAGTACATATAAGGGGGCTATGGTAACTCACTTGGGGTCAGGGAGTACTACTATGGGACTAGGGTAACTTACTTGCGGTCAGAGAGTAAATATAAAGGGGCCAGGATAACTCACTTGGGGTCAGGGAGAACTTATAAAGGTGATATGGTAAATCACTTGGGGTCAGGGAGTACTTATAAAGGGGCTAGGGTAACTCTCTTGGGGTCAGGGAGTACATATATAGGGGCTAGGATAACTCACTTTGGGTCAGGGAGTACTTATAAAGCTGATATGGTAACTCACTTGGGGTCAGGGTGTACTTAAAAAGGGGCTAGGGTAACTCACTTGGGGTCAGGGAGTACATATAAAGGGGCTATGGTAACTCACTTGGGGTCAGTGAGTACTTATAAAGGGGCTATGGTAACTCACTTGGGGTCAGGGAGTACTTCTATGGGACTAGAGTAACTCACTTGCCGCCAGAGTGTACATATAAAGGGGCTAGATTAACTCACTTGGGGTCAGGGAGTACTTATAAAGGGGCTATGGTAACTCAGTTGGGGTCAGGGAGTACTTATATGAGACTAGGGTAACACACTTGGGGTCAGGGAGTACTAATAAAGGGGTTAGATTAACTCACTTGCGGTCAGAGAGTACATATAAAGGGGCTGGGATAACTCACTTGGGGTCAGGGAGTACTTATAAGGGGGCTATGGTAACTCACTTGGGGTCAGGAAGTACTTCTATGGGATTAGGGTAACTCACTTGGGGACAGGGAGTACATATAAAGGGGCTATGGTAACTCACTTGGTGTCAGGGAGTACTACTATGGGACTAGGGTAACTTACTTGCGGTCAGAGAGTAAATATAAAGGGGCTAGGATAACTCACTTGGGGTCAGAGAGAACTTATAAAGGTGATATGGTAAATTACTTGGGGTCAGGGAGTACTACTATGGGACCAGGGTAACTTACTTGCGGTCAGAGAGTAAATATAAAGGGGCTAGGATAACTCACTTGGGGTCAGGGAGAACTTATAAAGGTGATATGGTAAATCACTTGGGGTCAGGGAGTACTTATATGGGACCAGGGTAACTCACTTGGGGCCAGGGTGTACTTTATAAAGGGGCTAGGGTAACTCACTTGGGGTCAGGGAGTACATATAAGGGGGCTATGGTAACTCACTTGGGGTCAGGGAGTACTACTATGGGACTAGGGTAACTTACTTGCGGTCAGAGAGTAAATATAAAGGGGCCAGGATAACTCACTTGGGGTCAGGGAGAACTTATAAAGGTGATATGGTAAATCACTTGCGGTCAGAGAGTACATATAAAGGGGCTAGGATAACTCACTTGGGGTCAGGGAGAACTAATCAAGGTGATATGGTAACTCATTTGGGGTCAGGGAGTACTTATATGGGACTAGGGTAACTCACTTGTGGTCAGGGAGTACTTATATGGGACCAGGGTAACTCACTTGGGGCCAGGGTGTACTTATAAAGGGGCTGGGGTAACTCACTTGGGGTCAGGGAGTACATATAAAGGGGCTATGGTAACTCACTTGGGGTCAGGGAGTACTAGTATGGGACTAGGGTAACTCACTTGCGGTCACAGAGTACATATAAAAAGGCTAGGATAACTCACTTGGGGTCAGTGAGTACTTATAATTGGACTAGGGTAACTCATTTGGAGTCTGGGAGTACATATATAGGGGCTAGGATAACACACTTGGGGTCAGGGAGTACTTATAAAGGGGCTATGGTAACTCACTTGGGGTCAGGGAGTAGTTATAAAGGGGCTATGGTAACTCACTTAGTGTCAGGGAGTACTACTATGGGACTAGGGTAACTTACTTGCGGTCAGAGAGTACATATAAAGGGGCTAGGATAACTCACTTGGGGTCAGGGAGAACTTATAGAGGTGATATGCTAACTCACTTGGGGTCAGGGAGTACTTTTATGGGACTAGGGTAACTCACTTGGGGCCAGGGTGTGCTTATAAAGGGGCTAGGGTAACTCACTTGGGGTCAGGGAGTACATATAAAGGTGCTATGGTAACTCACATGGGGTCAGGGAGTACTTTTATGGGACTAGGGTAACTCACTTGGGGTCAGGGAGTACTTATAAAGGGGCAATGGTAACTCACTTGGGGTCAGGGAGTACATTTATGGGACTAGGGTAACTTACTTGCGGTCGGAGGGTACATATAAAGGGACTATGATAACTCACTTGGGGTCAGGGAGTACTACTATGGGACCAGGGTAACTTACTTGCGGTCAGAGAGTAAATATAAAGGGGCTAGGATAACTCACTTGGGGTCAGGGAGAACTTATAAAGGTGATATGGTAAATCACTTGGGGTCAGGGAGTACTTATATGGGACCAGGGTAACTCACTTGGGGCCAGGGTGTACTTTATAAAGGGGCTAGGGTAACTCACTTGGGGTCAGGGAGTACATATAAGGGGGCTATGGTAACTCACTTGGGGTCAGGGAGTACTACTATGGGACTAGGGTAACTTACTTGCGGTCAGAGAGTAAATATAAAGGGGCCAGGATAACTCACTTGAGGTCAGGGAGAACTTATAAAGGTGATATGGTAAATCACTTGGGGTCAGGGAGTACTTATAAAGGGGCTAGGGTAACTCTCTTGGGGTCAGGGAGTACATATATAGGGGCTAGGATAACTCACTTTGGGTCAGGGAGTACTTATAAAGCTGATATGGTAACTCACTTGGGGTCAGGGTGTACTTAAAAAGGGGCTAGGGTAACTCACTTGGGGTCAGGGAGTACATATAAAGGGGCTATGGTAACTCACTTGGGGTCAGTGAGTACTTATAAAGGGGCTATGGTAACTCACTTGGGGTCAGGGAGTACTTATAAAGGGGCTAGGGTAACTCACTTAGTGTCAGGGAGTACTACTATGGGACTAGGGTAACTTACTTGCGGTCAAAAAGTACATATAAAGGGGCTAGGATAACTCACTTGGGGTCAGGGAGTACTTATAAAGGGGCTATGGTAACTCACTTGGGGTCAGGGAGTACTTATAAAGGGGCAATGGTAATTCACTTGGGGTCAGGGAGTACATATAAAGGTGCTATGGTAACTCACATGGGGTCAGGGAGTACTTTTATGGGACTAGGGTAACTCACTTGGGGTCAGGGAGTACTTATAAAGGGGCAATGGTAACTCACTTGGGGTCAGGGAGTACTACTATGGGACTAGGGTAACTTACTTGCGGTCAAAAAGTACATATAAAGGGGCTAGGATAACTCACTTGGGGTCAGGGAGTACTTATAAAGGGGCTATGGTAACTCACTTGGGGCCAGGGTGTGCTTATAAAGGGGCTAGGGTAACTCACTTGGGGTCAGGGAGTACATATAAAGGTGCTATGGTAACTCACATGGGGTCAGGGAGTACTTTTATGGGACTAGGGTAACTCACTTGGGGTCAGGGAGTACTTATAAAGGGGCAATGGTAACTCACTTGGGGTCAGGGAGTACTTTTATGGGACTAGGGTAACTCCCTTGGGGTCAGGGAGTACATATAAAGGTGCTATGGTAACACACTTGGGGTCAGGGAGTACTTTTATGGGACTAGGGTAACTCACTTGGGGTCAGGGAGAACATATAAAGGGGCTATGGTAACTCACTTGGGGTCAGGGAGTACTTATAAAGGGGCAATGGTAACTCACTTGGGGTCAGGGAGTACTTTTATGGGACTAGGGTAACTCACTTGGGGTCAGGGAGTACATATAAAGGGGCTATGGTAACTCACTTGGGGTCAGGGAGTACTTATAAAGGGGCAATGGTAATTCACTTGGGGTCAGGGAGTACATTTATGGGACTAGGGTAACTTACTTGCGGTCAGAGGGTACATATAAAGGGACTATGATAACTCACTTGGGGTCAGGGAGTACTACTATGGGACTAGGGTAACTCACTTGGGGCCAGGGTGTACTTATAAAGGGGCTATGGTAACTCACTTGGGTCAGGGAGTACTTATAAAGGGGCAATGGTAACTCACTTGGGGTCAGGGAGTACATTTATGGGACTAGGGTAACTCACTTGCGGTCAGAGAGTACATATAAAGTGGCTAGGGTAACTCACTTGGGGTCAGGGAGTACTCCTATGGGACTAGGGTAACTCACTTGGGGCCAGGGTGTACTTATAAAGGGCTAGGGTAACTCACTTGGGGTCAGGGAGTACATATAAAGGTGCTATGGTAACTCACTTGGGGTCAGGGAGTACTTTTATGGGACTAGGGTAACTCACTTGGGGTCAGGGAGTACATATAAAGGGGCTATGGTAACTCACTTAGTGTCAGGGAGTACTACTATGGGACTAGGGTAACTTACTTGCCGTCAGAGAGTACATATAAAGGGGCTAGGATAACTCACTTGGGGTCAGGGAGTACTTATATGGGACTAGGGTAACTCACTTGGGGCCAGGGTGTACTTATAAAGGGTTAGGGTTACTCACTTGGGGTCAGGGAGTACATATAAAGGTGCTACGGTAACTCACTTTGGGTCAGGGAGTACTTTTATGGGACTGGGGTAACTCACTTGGGGTCAGGGAGTACATATAAAGGGGCTATGGTAACTCACTTGGGGTCAGGGAGTACTTATAAAGGGGCAATGGTAACTCACTTGGGGTCAGGGAGTACATTTATGGGACTAGGGTAACTTACTTGCGGTCGGAGGGTACATATAAAGGGACTATGATAACTCACTTGGGGTCAGGGAGTACTACTATGGGACCAGGGAAACTTACTTACGGTCAGAGAGTAAATATAAAGGGGCTAGGATAACTCACTTGGGGTCAGGGAGAACTTATAAAGGTGATATGGTAAATCACTTGGGGTCAGGGAGTACTTATATGGGACCAGGGTAACTCACTTGGGGCCAGGGTGTACTTTATAAAGGGGCTAGGGTAACTCACTTGGGGTCAGGGAGTACATATAAGGGGGCTATGGTAACTCACTTTTGGTCAGGGAGTACTACTATGGGACTAGGGTAACTTACTTGCGGTCAGAGAGTAAATATAAAGGGGCCAGGATAACTCACTTGGGGTCAGGGAGAACTTATAAAGGTGATATGGTAAATCACTTGGGGTCAGGGAGTACTTATAAAGGGGCTAGGGTAACTCTCTTGGGGTCAGGGAGTACATATATAGGGGCTAGGATAACTCACTTTGGGTCAGGGAGTACTTATAAAGCTGATATGGTAACTCACTTGGGGTCAGGGTGTACTTAAAAAGGGGCTAGGGTAACTCACTTGGGGTCAGGGAGTACATATAAAGGGGCTATGGTAACTCACTTGGGGTCAGGGAGTACTTCTATGGGACTAGAGTAACTCACTTGCCGCCAGAGTGTACATATAAAGGGGCTAGATTAACTCACTTGGGGTCAGGGAGTACTTATAAAGGGGCTATGGTAACTCAGTTGGGGTCAGGGAGTACTTATATGAGACTAGGGTAACACACTTGGGGTCAGGGAGTACTAATAAAGGGGTTAGATTAACTCAATTGCGGTCAGAGAGTACATATAAAGGGGCTGGGATAACTCACTTGGGGTCAGGGAGTACTTATAAGGGGGCTATGGTAACTCACTTGGGGTCAGGAAGTACTTCTATGGGATTAGGGTAACTCACTTGGGGACAGGGAGTACATATAAAGGGGCTGGGGTAACTCACTTGGGGTCAGGGAGTACTTATAAAGGGGCTATGGTAACTCACTTGGGGTCAGGAAGTACTTCTATGGGATTAGGGTAACTCACTTGGGGTCAGGGAGTACTTTTATGGGACTAGGGTAACTCACTTGGGGTCAGGGAGTACTTATATAGGGGCTAGGGTAACTCTCTTGGGGTCAGTGAGTTCTACTATGGGACTAGGGTAATTCACTTGCGGTCAGAGAGTATATATAAAGGGGCTATGGTAACTCATTTGGGGTCAGGGGGTACTACTATGGGACCAGGGTAACTTACTTGCGGTCAGAGAGTACATATAAAGGGGGTAGGATAACTCACTTGGGGTCAGGGAGAACTTATATGGGACTAGGGTAACTCATTTGGAGTCTGGGAGTACATATATAGGGGCTAGGATAACACACTTGGGGTCAGGGAGTACTTATAAAGGGGCTATGGTAACTCACTTGGGGTCAGGGAGTACTTATAAAGGGGCTATGGTAACTCACTTGGGGTCAGGGAGTAGTTATAAAGGGGCTATGGTAACTCACTTAGTGTCAGGGAGTACTACTATGGGACTAGGGTAACTTACTTGCGGTCAGAGAGTACATATAAAGGGGCTAGGATAACTCACTTGGGGTCAGGGAGAACTTATAGAGGTGATATGCTAACTCACTTGGGGTCAGGGAGTACTTTTATGGGACTAGGGTAACTCACATGGGGCCAGGGTGTGCTTATATAGGGGTTAGGGTAACTCACTTGGGGTCAGGGAGTACATATAAAGGTGCTATGGTAACTCACATGGGGTCAGGGAGTACTTTTATGGGACTAGGGTAACTCACTTGGGGTCAGGGAGTACTTATAAAGGGGCAATGGTAACTCACTTGGGGTCAGGGAGTACATTTATGGGACTAGGGTAACTTACTTGCGGTCGGAGGGTACATATAAAGGGACTATGATAACTCACTTGGGGTCAGGGAGTACTACTATGGGACCAGGGTAACTTACTTGCGGTCAGAGAGTAAATATAAAGGGGCTAGGATAACTCACTTGGGGTCTGGGAGAACTTATAAAGGTGATATGGTAAATCACTTGGGGTCAGGGAGTACTTATATGGGACCAGGGTAACTCACTTGGGGCCAGGGTGTACTTTCTAAAGGGGCTAGGGTAACTCACTTGGGGTCAGGGAGTACATATAAGGGGGCTATGGTAACTCACTTGGGGTCAGGGAGTACTACTATGGGACTAGGGTAACTTACTTGCGGTCAGAGAGTAAATATAAAGGGGCCAGGATAACTCACTTGGGGTCAGGGAGAACTTATAAAGGTGATATGGTAAATCACTTGGGGTCAGGGAGTACTTATAAAGGGGCTAGGGTAACTCTCTTGGGGTCAGGGAGTACATATATAGGGGCTAGGATAACTCACTTTGGGTCAGGGAGTACTTATAAAGCTGATATGGTAACTCACTTGGGGTCAGGGTGTACTTAAAAAGGGGCTAGGGTAACTCACTTGGGGTCAGGGAGTACATATAAAGGGGCTATGGTAACTCACTTGGGGTCAGTGAGTACTTATAAAGGGGCTATGGTAACTCACTTGGGGTCAGGGAGTACTTCTATGGGACTAGAGTAACTCACTTGCCGCCAGAGTGTACATATAAAGGGGCTAGATTAACTCACTTGGGGTCAGGGAGTACTTATAAAGGGGCTATGGTAACTCAGTTGGGGTCAGGGAGTACTTATATGAGACTAGGGTAACACACTTGGGGTCAGGGAGTACTAAAAAAGGGGTTAGATTAACTCACTTGCGGTCAGAGAGTACATATAAAGGGGCTGGGATAACTCACTTGGGGTCAGGGAGTACTTATAAGGGGGCTATGGTAACTCACTTGGGGTCAGGAAGTACTTCTATGGGATTAGGGTAACTCACTTGGGGTCAGGGAGTACTTTTATGGGACTAGGGTAACTCACTTGGGGTCAGGGAGTACTTATATAGGGGCTAGGGTAACTCACTTAGTGTCAGGGAGTACTACTATGGGACTAGGGTAACTTACTTGCGGTCAGAGAGTACATATAAAGGGGCTAGGATAACTCACTTGGGGTCAGGGAATACTTATAAAGGGGCTATGGTAACTCACTTAGTGTCAGGGAGTACTTTTATGGGACTAGGGTAACTCACTTGGGGTCAGGGAGTACATATAAAGGTGCTATGGTAACACACTTGGGGTCAGGGAGTACTTTTATGGGACTAGGGTAATTCACTTGGGGTCAGGGAGAACATATAAAGGGGCTATGGTAACTCACTTGGGGTCAGGGAGTACTACTATGGGACCAGGGTAACTCACTTGCGGTCAGAGAGTACATATAAAGTGGCTAGGGTAACTCACTTGGCGTCAGGGAGTACTACTATGGGACTAGGGTAACTCACTTGGGGCCAGGGTGTACTTTTAAGGGCTAGGGTAACTCACTTGGGGTCAGGGAGTACATATAAAGGTGCTATGGTAACTCACTTGGGGTCAGGGAGTACTTTTATGGGACTAGGGTAACTCACTTGGGGTCAGGGAGTACATATAAAGGGGCTATGGTAACTCACTTGGGGTCAGGGAGTACTTATAAAGGGGCAATGGTAACTCACTTGGGGTCAGGGAGTACATTTATGGGACTAGGGTAACTTACTTGCGGTCAGAGGGTACAAATAAAGGGACTATGATAACTCACTTGGGGTCAGGGAGTACTACTATGGGACCAGGGTAACTCACTTGCGGTCAGAGAGTACATATAAAGTGGCTAGGGTAACTCACTTGGGGTCAGGGAGTACTACTATGGGACTAGGGTAACTCACTTGGGGCCAGGGTGTACTTATAAAGGGCTAGGGTAACTCACTTGGGGTCAGGGAGTACATATAAAGGTGCTATGGTAACTCACTTGGGGTCAGGGAGTACTTTTATGGGACTAGGGTAACTCATTTGGGGTCAGGGAGTACATATAAAGGGGCTATGGTAACTCACTTGGGGTCAGGGAGTACTTATAAAGGGGCTATGGTAACTCACTTAGTGTCAGGGAGTACTACTATGGGACTAGGGTAACTTACTTGCCGTCAGAGAGTACATATAAAGGGGCTAGGATAACTCACTTGGGGTCAGGGAGTACTTATATGGGACTAGGGTAACTCACTTGGGGCCAGGGTGTACTTATAAAGGGTTAGGGTAACTCACTTGGGGTCAGGGAGTACATATAAAGGTGCTATGGTAACTCACTTTGGGTCAGGGAGTACTTTTATGGGACTAGGGTAACTCACTTGGGGTCAGGGAGTACATATATAGGGGCTAGGATAACTCACTTTGGGTCAGGGAGTACTTATAATGCTGATATGGTAACTCACTTGGGGTCAGGGTGTACTTAAAAAGGGGCTAGGGTAACTCACTTGGGGTCAGGGAGTACATATAAAGGGGCAATGGTAACTCACTTGGGGTCAGTGAGTACATTTATGGGACTAGGGTAACTTACTTGCGGTCAGAGGGTACAAATAAAGGGACTATGATAACTCACTTGGGGTCAGGGAGTACTACTATGGGACCAGGGTAACTCACTTGCGGTCAGAGAGTACATATAAAGTGGCTAGGGTAACTCACTTGGGGTCAGGGAGTACTACTATGGGACTAGGGTAACTCACTTGGGGCCAGGGTGTACTTATAAAGGGCTAGGGTAACTCACTTGGGGTCAGGGAGTACATATAAAGGTGCTATGGTAACTCACTTGGGGTCAGGGAGTACTTTTATGGGACTAGGGTAACTCATTTGGGGTCAGGGAGTACATATAAAGGGGCTATGGTAACTCACTTGGGGTCAGGGAGTACTTATAAAGGGGCTATGGTAACTCACTTAGTGTCAGGGAGTACTACTATGGGACTAGGGTAACTTACTTGCCGTCAGAGAGTACATATAAAGGGGCTAGGATAACTCACTTGGGGTCAGGGAGTACTTATATGGGACTAGGGTAACTCACTTGGGGCCAGGGTGTACTTATAAAGGGTTAGGGTAACTCACTTGGGGTCAGGGAGTACATATAAAGGTGCTATGGTAACTCACTTTGGGTCAGGGAGTACTTTTATGGGACTAGGGTAACTCACTTGGGGTCAGGGAGTACATATATAGGGGCTAGGATAACTCACTTTGGGTCAGGGAGTACTTATAATGCTGATATGGTAACTCACTTGGGGTCAGGGTGTACTTAAAAAGGGGCTAGGGTAACTCACTTGGGGTCAGGGAGTACATATAAAGGGGCTATGGTAACTCACTTGGGGTCAGTGAGTACTTATAAAGGGGCTATGGTAACTCACTTGGGGTCAGGGAGTACTTCTATGGGACTAGAGTAACTCACTTGCCGCCAGAGTGTACATATAAAGGGGCTAGATTAACTCACTTGGGGTCAGGGAGTACTTATAAAGGGGCTATGGTAACTCAGTTGGGGTCAGGGAGTACTTATATGAGACTAGGGTAACACACTTGGGGTCAGGGAGTACTAATAAAGGGGTTAGATTAACTCACTTGCGGTCAGAGAGTACATATAAAGGGGCTGGGATAACTCACTTGGGGTCAGGGAGTACTTATAAGGGGGCTATGGTAACTCACTTGGGGTCAGGAAGTACTTCTATGGGATTAGGGTAACTCACTTGGGGACAGGGAGTACATATAAAGGGGCTATGGTAACTCACTTGGTGTCAGGGAGTACTACTATGGGACTAGGGTAACTTACTTGCGGTCAGAGAGTAAATATAAAGGGGCTAGGATAACTCACTTGGGGTCAGGGAGAACTTATAAAGGTGATATGGTAAATCACTTGGGGTCAGGGAGTACTTATAAAGGGGCTAGGGTAACTCTCTTGGGGTCAGGGAGTACATATAAAGGGGCTGGGATAACTCACTTGGGGTCAGGGAGTACTTATAAGGGGGCTATGGTAACTCACTTGGGGTCAGGAAGTACTTCTATGGGATTAGGGTAACTCACTTGGGGTCAGGGAGTACTTTTATGGGACTAGGGTAACTCACTTGGGGTCAGGGAGTACTTATATAGGGGCTAGGGTAACTCTCTTGGGGTCAGTGAGTTCTACTATGGGACTAGGGTAATTCACTTGCGGTCAGAGAGTATATATAAAGGGGCTATGGTAACTCATTTGGGGTCAGGGGGTACTACTATGCGACCAGGGTAACTTACTTGCGGTCAGAGAGTACATATAAAGGGGGTAGGATAACTCACTTGGGGTCAGGGAGAACTTATATGGGACTAGGGTAACTCATTTGGAGTCTGGGAGTACATATATAGGGGCTAGGATAACACACTTGGGGTCAGGGAGTACTTATAAAGGGGCTATGGTAACTCACTTGGGGTCAGGGAGTACTTATAAAGGGGCTATGGTAACTCACTTGGGGTCAGGGAGTACTTTTATGGGACTAGGGTAACTCACTTGGGGCCAGGGTGTGCTTATATAGGGGTTAGGGTAACTCACTTGGGGTCAGGGAGTACATATAAAGGTGCTATGGTAACTCACATGGGGTCAGGGAGTACTTTTATGGGACTAGGGTAACTCACTTGGGGTCAGGGAGTACTTATAAAGGGGCAATGGTAACTCACTTGGGGTCAGGGAGTACATTTATGGGACTAGGGTAACTTACTTGCGGTCGGAGGGTACATATAAAGGGACTATGATAACTCACTTGGGGTCAGGGAGTACTACTATGGGACCAGGGTAACTTACTTGCGGTCAGAGAGTAAATATAAAGGGGCTAGGATAACTCACTTGGGGTCAGGGAGAACTTATAAAGGTGATATGGTAAATCACTTGGGGTCAGGGAGTACTTATATGGGACCAGGGTAACTCACTTGGGGCCAGGGTGTACTTTCTAAAGGGGCTAGGGTAACTCACTTGGGGTCAGGGAGTACATATAAGGGGGCTATGGTAACTCACTTGGGGTCAGGGAGTACTACTATGGGACTAGGGTAACTTACTTGCGGTCAGAGAGTAAATATAAAGGGGCCAGGATAACTCACTTGGGGTCAGGGAGAACTTATAAAGGTGATATGGTAAATCACTTGGGGTCAGGGAGTACTTATAAAGGGGCTAGGGTAACTCTCTTGGGGTCAGGGAGTACATATATAGGGGCTAGGATAACTCACTTTGGGTCAGGGAGTACTTATAAAGCTGATATGGTAACTCACTTGGGGTCAGGGTGTACTTAAAAAGGGGCTAGGGTAACTCACTTGGGGTCAGGGAGTACATATAAAGGGGCTATGGTAACTCACTTGGGGTCAGTGAGTACTTATAAAGGGGCTATGGTAACTCACTTGGGGTCAGGGAGTACTTCTATGGGACTAGAGTAACTCACTTGCCGCCAGAGTGTACATATAAAGGGGCTAGATTAACTCACTTGGGGTCAGGGAGTACTTATAAAGGGGCTATGGTAACTCAGTTGGGGTCAGGGAGTACTTATATGAGACTAGGGTAACACACTTGGGGTCAGGGAGTACTAATAAAGGGGTTAGATTAACTCACTTGCGGTCAGAGAGTACATATAAAGGGGCTGGGATAACTCACTTGGGGTCAGGGAGTACTTATAAGGGGGCTATGGTAACTCACTTGGGGTCAGGAAGTACTTCTATGGGATTAGGGTAACTCACTTGGGGACAGGGAGTACATATAAAGGGGCTATGGTAACTCACTTGGTGTCAGGGAGTACTACTATGGGACTAGGGTAACTTACTTGCGGTCAGAGAGTAAATATAAAGGGGCTAGGATAACTCACTTGGGGTCAGGGAGAACTTATAAAGGTGATATGGTAAATCACTTGGGGTCAGGAAGTACTTCTATGGGATTAGGGTAACTCACTTGGGGACAGGGAGTACATATAAAGGGGCTATGGTAACTCACTTGGTGTCAGGGAGTACTACTATGGGACTAGGGTAACTTACTTGCGGTCAGAGAGTAAATATAAAGGGGCTAGGATAACTCACTTGGGGTCAGGGAGAACTTATAAAGGTGATATGGTAAATCACTTGGGGTCAGGGAGTACTTATAAAGGGGCTAGGGTAACTCTCTTGGGGTCAGGGAGTACATATAAAGGGGCTGGGATAACTCACTTGGGGTCAGGGAGTACTTATAAGGGGGCTATGGTAACTCACTTGGGGTCAGGAAGTACTTCTATGGGATTAGGGTAACTCACTTGGGGTCAGGGAGTACTTTTATGGGACTAGGGTAACTCACTTGGGGTCAGGGAGTACTTATATAGGGGCTAGGGTAACTCTCTTGGGGTCAGTGAGTTCTACTATGGGACTAGGGTAATTCACTTGCGGTCAGAGAGTATATATAAAGGGGCTATGGTAACTCATTTGGGGTCAGGGGGTACTACTATGCGACCAGGGTAACTTACTTGCGGTCAGAGAGTACATATAAAGGGGGTAGGATAACTCACTTGGGGTCAGGGAGAACTTATATGGGACTAGGGTAACTCATTTGGAGTCTGGGAGTACATATATAGGGGCTAGGATAACACACTTGGGGTCAGGGAGTACTTATAAAGGGGCTATGGTAACTCACTTGGGGTCAGGGAGTACTTATAAAGGGGCTATGGTAACTCACTTGGGGTCAGGGAGTACTTTTATGGGACTAGGGTAACTCACTTGGGGCCAGGGTGTGCTTATATAGGGGTTAGGGTAACTCACTTGGGGTCAGGGAGTACATATAAAGGTGCTATGGTAACTCACATGGGGTCAGGGAGTACTTTTATGGGACTAGGGTAACTCACTTGGGGTCAGGGAGTACTTATAAAGGGGCAATGGTAACTCACTTGGGGTCAGGGAGTACATTTATGGGACTAGGGTAACTTACTTGCGGTCGGAGGGTACATATAAAGGGACTATGATAACTCACTTGGGGTCAGGGAGTACTACTATGGGACCAGGGTAACTTACTTGCGGTCAGAGAGTAAATATAAAGGGGCTAGGATAACTCACTTGGGGTCAGGGAGAACTTATAAAGGTGATATGGTAAATCACTTGGGGTCAGGGAGTACTTATATGGGACCAGGGTAACTCACTTGGGGCCAGGGTGTACTTTCTAAAGGGGCTAGGGTAACTCACTTGGGGTCAGGGAGTACATATAAGGGGGCTATGGTAACTCACTTGGGGTCAGGGAGTACTACTATGGGACTAGGGTAACTTACTTGCGGTCAGAGAGTAAATATAAAGGGGCCAGGATAACTCACTTGGGGTCAGGGAGAACTTATAAAGGTGATATGGTAAATCACTTGGGGTCAGGGAGTACTTATAAAGGGGCTAGGGTAACTCTCTTGGGGTCAGGGAGTACATATATAGGGGCTAGGATAACTCACTTTGGGTCAGGGAGTACTTATAAAGCTGATATGGTAACTCACTTGGGGTCAGGGTGTACTTAAAAAGGGGCTAGGGTAACTCACTTGGGGTCAGGGAGTACATATAAAGGGGCTATGGTAACTCACTTGGGGTCAGTGAGTACTTATAAAGGGGCTATGGTAACTCACTTGGGGTCAGGGAGTACTTCTATGGGACTAGAGTAACTCACTTGCCGCCAGAGTGTACATATAAAGGGGCTAGATTAACTCACTTGGGGTCAGGGAGTACTTATAAAGGGGCTATGGTAACTCAGTTGGGGTCAGGGAGTACTTATATGAGACTAGGGTAACACACTTGGGGTCAGGGAGTACTAAAAAAGGGGTTAGATTAACTCACTTGCGGTCAGAGAGTACATATAAAGGGGCTGGGATAACTCACTTGGGGTCAGGGAGTACTTATAAGGGGGCTATGGTAACTCACTTGGGGTCAGGAAGTACTTCTATGGGATTAGGGTAACTCACTTGGGGTCAGGGAGTACTTTTATGGGACTAGGGTAACTCACTTGGGGTCAGGGAGTACTTATATAGGGGCTAGGGTAACTCACTTAGTGTCAGGGAGTACTACTATGGGACTAGGGTAACTTACTTGCGGTCAGAGAGTACATATAAAGGGGCTAGGATAACTCACTTGGGGTCAGGGAATACTTATAAAGGGGCTATGGTAACTCACTTAGTGTCAGGGAGTACTTTTATGGGACTAGGGTAACTCACTTGGGGTCAGGGAGTACATATAAAGGTGCTATGGTAACACACTTGGGGTCAGGGAGTACTTTTATGGGACTAGGGTAATTCACTTGGGGTCAGGGAGAACATATAAAGGGGCTATGGTAACTCACTTGGGGTCAGGGAGTACTACTATGGGACCAGGGTAACTCACTTGCGGTCAGAGAGTACATATAAAGTGGCTAGGGTAACTCATTTGGCGTCAGGGAGTACTACTATGGGACTAGTGTAACTCACTTGGGGCCAGGGTGTACTTTTAAGGGCTAGGGTAACTCACTTGGGGTCAGGGAGTACATATAAAGGTGCTATGGTAACTCACTTGGGGTCAGGGAGTACTTTTATGGGACTAGGGTAACTCACTTGGGGTCAGGGAGTACATATAAAGGGGCTATGGTAACTCACTTGGGGTCAGGGAGTACTTATAAAGGGGCAATGGTAACTCACTTGGGGTCAGGGAGTACATTTATGGGACTAGGGTAACTTACTTGCGGTCAGAGGGTACAAATAAAGGGACTATGATAACTCACTTGGGGTCAGGGAGTACTACTATGGGACCAGGGTAACTCACTTGCGGTCAGAGAGTACATATAAAGTGGCTAGGGTAACTCACTTGGGGTCAGGGAGTACTACTATGGGACTAGGGTAACTCACTTGGGGCCAGGGTGTACTTATAAAGGGCTAGGGTAACTCACTTGGGGTCAGGGAGTACATATAAAGGTGCTATGGTAACTCACTTGGGGTCAGGGAGTACTTTTATGGGACTAGGGTAACTCATTTGGGGTCAGGGAGTACATATAAAGGGGCTATGGTAACTCACTTGGGGTCAGGGAGTACTTATAAAGGGGCTATGGTAACTCACTTAGTGTCAGGGAGTACTACTATGGGACTAGGGTAACTTACTTGCCGTCAGAGAGTACTTATAAAGGGGCTATGGTAACTCACTTAGTGTCAGGGAGTACTACTATGGGACTAGGGTAACTTACTTGCCGTCAGAGAGTACATATAAAGGGGCTAGGATAACTCACTTGGGGTCAGGGAGTACTTATATGGGACTAGGGTAACTCACTTGGGGCCAGGGTGTACTTATAAAGGGTTAGGGTAACTCACTTGGGGTCGGGGAGTACATATAAAGGTGCTATGGTAACTCACTTTGGGTCAGGGAGTACTTTTATGGGACTAGTGTAACTCACTTGGGGTCAGGGAGTACATATATAGGGGCTAGGATAACTCACTTTGGGTCAGGGAGTACTTATAAAGCTGATATGGTAACTCACTTGGGGTCAGGGTGTACTTAAAAAGGGGCTAGGGTAACTCACTTGGGGTCAGGGAGTACATATAAAGGGGCTATGGTAACTCACTTGGGGTCAGTGAGTACTTATAAAGGGGCTATGGTAACTCACTTGGGGTCAGGGAGTACTTCTATGGGACTAGGGTAACTTACTTGCGGTCAGAGAGTAAATATAAAGGGGCTAGGATAACTCACTTGGGGTCAGGGAGAACTTATAAAGGTGATATGGTAAATCACTTGGGGTCAGGGAGTACTTATAAAGGGGCTAGGGTAACTCTCTTGGGGTCAGGGAGTACATATAAAGGGGCTGGGATAACTCACTTGGGGTCAGGGAGTACTTATAAGGGGGCTATGGTAACTCACTTGGGGTCAGGAAGTACTTCTATGGGATTAGGGTAACTCACTTGGGGTCAGGGAGTACTTTTATGGGACTAGGGTAACTCACTTGGGGTCAGGGAGTACTTATATAGGGGCTAGGGTAACTCTCTTGGGGTCAGTGAGTTCTACTATGGGACTAGGGTAATTCACTTGCGGTCAGAGAGTATATATAAAGGGGCTATGGTAACTCACTTGGGGTCAGGGGGTACTACTATGGGACTAGGGTAACTTACTTGCGGTCAGAGAGTACATATAAAGGGGCTAGGATAACTCACTTGGGGTCAGGGAGAACTAATCAAGGTGATATGGTAACTCATTTGGGGTCAGGGAGTACTTATATGGGACTAGGGTAACTCACTTGTGGTCAGGGAGTACTTATATGGGACCAGGGTAACTCACTTGGGGCCAGGGTGTACTTATAAAGGGGCTGGGGTAACTCACTTGGGGTCAGGGAGTACATATAAAGGGGCTATGGTAACTCACTTGGGGTCAGGGAGTACTAGTATGGGACTAGGGTAACTCACTTGCGGTCACAGAGTACATATAAAAAGGCTAGGATAACTCACTTGGGGTCAGTGAGTACTTATAAATGGACTAGGGTAACTCATTTGGAGCCTGGGAGTACATATATAGGGGCTAGGATAACACACTTGGGGTCAGGGAGTACTTATAAAGGGGCTATGGTAACTCACTTGGGGTCAGGGAGTACTTATAAAGGGGCTATGGTAACTCACTTGGGGTCAGGGAGTACTTATAAAGGGGCTATGGTAACTCACTTGGGGTCAGGGAGTATTTATAAAGGGGCTATGGTAACTCACTTAGTGTCAGGGAGTACTACTATGGGACTAGTGTAACTTACTTGCGGTCAGAGAGTACATATAAAGGGGCTAGGATAACTCACTTGGGGTCAGGGAGAACTTATAGAGGTGATATGCTAACTCACTTGGGGTCAGGGAGTACTTTTATGGGACTAGGGTAACTCACTTGGGGCCAGGGTGTGCTTATAAAGGGGCTAGGGTAACTCACTTGGGGTCAGGGAGTACATATAAAGGTGCTATGGTAACTCACATGGGGTCAGGGAGTACTTTTATGGGACTAGGGTAACTCACTTGGGGTCAGGGAGTACTTATAAAGGGGCAATGGTAACTCACTTGGGGTCAGGGAGTACATTTATGGGACTAGGGTAACTTACTTGCGGTCGGAGGGTACATATAAAGGGACTATGATAACTCACTTGGGGTCAGGGAGTACTACTATGGGACCAGGGTAACTTACTTGCGGTCAGAGAGTAAATATAAAGGGGCTAGGATAACTCACTCGGGGTCAGGGAGAACTTATAAAGGTGATATGGTAAATCACTTGGGGTCAGGGAGTACTTATATGGGACCAGGGTAACTCACTTGGGGCCAGGGTGTACTTTATAAAGGGGCTAGGGTAACTCACTTGGGGTCAGGGAGTACATATAAGGGGGCTATGGTAACTCACTTGGGGTCAGGGAGTACTACTATGGGACTAGGGTAACTTACTTGCGGTCAGAGAGTAAATATAAAGGGGCCAGGATAACTCACTTGGGGTCAGGGAGAACTTATAAAGGTGATATGGTAAATCACTTGGGGTCAGGGAGTACTTATAAAGGGGCTAGGGTAACTCTCTTGGGGTCAGGGAGTACATATATAGGGGCTAGGATAACTCACTTTGGGTCAGGGAGTACTTATAAAGCTGATATGGTAACTCACTTGGGGTCAGGGTGTACTTAAAAAGGGGCTAGGGTAACTCACTTGGGGTCAGGGAGTACATATAAAGGGGCTATGGTAACTCACTTGGGGTCAGTGAGTACTTATAAAGGGGCTATGGTAACTCACTTGGGGTCAGGGAGTACTTCTATGGGACTAGAGTAACTCACTTGCCGCCAGAGTGTACATATAAAGGGGCTAGATTAACTCACTTGGGGTCAGGGAGTACTTATAAAGGGGCTATGGTAACTCAGTTGGGGTCAGGGAGTACTTATATGAGACTAGGGTAACACACTTGGGGTCAGGGAGTACTAATAAAGGGGTTAGATTAACTCACTTGCGGTCAGAGAGTACATATAAAGGGGCTGGGATAACTCACTTGGGGTCAGGGAGTACTTATAAGGGGGCTATGGTAACTCACTTGGGGTCAGGAAGTACTTCTATGGGATTAGGGTAACTCACTTGGGGACAGGGAGTACATATAAAGGGGCTATGGTAACTCACTTGGTGTCAGGGAGTACTACTATGGGACTAGGGTAACTTACTTGCGGTCAGAGAGTAAATATAAAGGGGCTAGGATAACTCACTTGGGGTCAGAGAGAACTTATAAAGGTGATATGGTAAATCACTTGGGGTCAGGGAGTACTACTATGGGACCAGGGTAACTTACTTACGGTCAGAGAGTAAATATAAAGGGGCTAGGATAACTCACTTGGGGTCAGGGAGAACTTATAAAGGTGATATGGTAAATCACTTGGGGTCAGGGAGTACTTATATGGGACCAGGGTAACTCACTTGGGGCCAGGGTGTACTTTATAAAGGGGCTAGGGTAACTCACTTGGGGTCAGGGAGTACATATAAGGGGGCTATGGTAACTCACTTGGGGTCAGGGAGTACTACTATGGGACTAGGGTAACTTACTTGCGGTCAGAGAGTAAATATAAAGGGGCCAGGATAACTCACTTGGGGTCAGGGAGAACTTATAAAGGTGATATGGTAAATCACTTGCGGTCAGAGAGTACATATAAAGGGGCTAGGATAACTCACTTGGGGTCAGGGAGAACTAATCAAGGTGATATGGTAACTCATTTGGGGTCAGGGAGTACTTATATGGGACTAGGGTAACTCACTTGTGGTCAGGGAGTACTTATATGGGACCAGGGTAACTCACTTGGGGCCAGGGTGTACTTATAAAGGGGCTGGGTTAACTCACTTGGGGTCAGGGAGTACATATAAAGGGGCTATGGTAACTCACTTGGGGTCAGGGAGTACTAGTATGGGACTAGGGTAACTCACTTGCGGTCACAGAGTACATATAAAAAGGCTAGGATAACTCACTTGGGGTCAGTGAGTACTTATAATTGGACTAGGGTAACTCATTTGGAGTCTGGGAGTACATATATAGGGGCTAGGATAACACACTTGGGGTCAGGGAGTACTTATAAAGGGGCTATGGTAACTCACTTGGGGTCAGGGAGTACTTATAAAGGGGCTATGGTAACTCACTTGGGGTCAGGGAGTAGTTATAAAGGGGCTATGGTAACTCACTTAGTGTCAGGGAGTACTACTATGGGACTAGGGTAACTTACTTGCGGTCAGAGAGTACATATAAAGGGGCTAGGATAACTCACTTGGGGTCAGGGAGAACTTATAGAGGTGATATGCTAACTCACTTGGGGTCAGGGAGTACTTTTATGGGACTAGGGTAACTCACTTGGGGCCAGGGTGTCCTTATAAAGGGGCTAGGGTAACTCACTTGGGGTCAGGGAGTACATATAAAGGTGCTATGGTAACTCACATGGGGTCAGGGAGTACTTTTATGGGACTAGGGTAACTCACTTGGGGTCAGGGAGTACTTATAAAGGGGCAATGGTAACTCACTTGGGGTCAGGGAGTACATTTTTGGGACTAGGGTAACTTACTTGCGGTCGGAGGGTACATATAAAGGGACTATGATAACTCACTTGGGGTCAGGGAGTACTACTATGGGACCAGGGTAACTTACTTGCGGTCAGAGAGTAAATATAAAGGGGCTAGGATAACTCACTTGGGGTCAGGGAGAACTTATAAAGGTGATATGGTAAATCACTTGGGGTCAGGGAGTACTTATATGGGACCAGGGTAACTCACTTGGGGCCAGGGTGTACTTTATAAAGGGGCTAGGGTAACTCACTTGGGGTCAGGGAGTACATATAAGGGGGCTATGGTAACTCACTTGGGGTCAGGGAGTACTACTATGGGACTAGGGTAACTTACTTGCGGTCAGAGAGTAAATATAAAGGGGCCAGGATAACTCACTTGGGGTCAGGGAGAACTTATAAAGGTGATATGGTAAATCACTTGGGGTCAGGGAGTACTTATAAAGGGGCTAGGGTAACTCTCTTGGGGTCAGGGAGTACATATATAGGGGCTAGGATAACTCACTTTGGGTCAGGGAGTACTTATAAAGCTGATATGGTAACTCACTTGGGGTCAGGGTGTACTTAAAAAGGGGCTAGGGTAACTCACTTGGGGTCAGGGAGAACATATAAAGGGGCTATGGTAACTCACTTGGGGTCAGTGAGTACTTATAAAGGGGCTATGGTAACTCACTTAGGGTCAGGGAGTACTTATAAAGGGGCTAGGGTAACTCACTTAGTGTCAGGGAGTACTACTATGGGACTAGGGTAACTTACTTGCGGTCAGAGAGTACATATAAAGGGGCTAGGATAACTCACTTGGGGTCAGGGAGTACTTATAAAGGGGCTATGGTAACTCACTTAGTGTCAGGGAGTACTTTTATGGGACTAGGGTAACTCACTTGGGGTCAGGGAGTACATATAAAGGTGTTATGGTAACACACTTGGGGTCAGGGAGTACTTTTATGGGACTAGGGTAACTCACTTGGGGTCAGGGAGAACATATAAAGGGGCTATGGTAACTCACTTGGGGTCAGGGAGTACTTATAAAGGGGCAATGGTAACTCACTTGGGGTCAGGGAGTACTTTTATGGGACTAGGGTAACTCACTTGGGGTCAGGGAGTACATATAAAGGGGCTATGGTAACTCACTTGGGGTCAGGGAGTACTTATAAAGGGGCAATGGTAACTCACTTGGGGTCAGGGAGTACATTTATGGGACTAGGGTAACTTACTTGCGGTCAGAGGGTACATATAAAGGGACTATGATAACTCACTTGGGGCCAGGGAGTACTACTATGGGACTAGGGTAACTCACTTGGGGCCAGGGTGTACTTATAAAGGGGCTATGGTAACTCACTTGGGTCAGGGAGTACTTATAAAGGGGCAATGGTAACTCACTTGGGGTCAGGGAGTACATTTATGGGACTAGGGTAACTCACTTGCGGTCAGAGAGTACATATAAAGTGGCTAGGGTAACTCACTTGGGGTCAGGGAGTACTCCTATGGGACTAGGGTAACTCACTTGGGGCCAGGGTGTACTTATAAAGGGCTAGGGTAACTCACTTGGGGTCAGGGAGTACATATAAAGGTGCTATGGTAACTCACTTGGGGTCAGGGAGTACTTTTATGGGACTAGGGTAACTCACTTGGGGTCAGGGAGTACATATAAAGGGGCTATGGTAACTCACTTGGGGTCAGGGAGTACTTATAAAGGGGCTATGGTAACTCACTTAGTGTCAGGGAGTACTACTATGGGACTAGGGTAACTTACTTGCCGTCAGAGAGTACATATAAAGGGGCTAGGATAACTCACTTGGGGTCAGGGAGTACTTATATGGGACTAGGGTAACTCACTTGGGGCCAGGGTGTACTTATAAAGGGGCTATGGTAACTCACTTGGGTCAGGGAGTACTTATAAAGGGGCAATGGTAACTCACTTGGGGTCAGGGAGTACATTTATGGGACTAGGGTAACTCACTTGCGGTCAGAGAGTACATATAAAGTGGCTAGGGTAACTCACTTGGGGTCAGGGAGTACTCCTATGGGACTAGGGTAACTCACTTGGGGCCAGGGTGTACTTATAAAGGGCTAGGGTAACTCACTTGGGGTCAGGGAGTACTTATAAAGGGGCAATGGTAACTCACTTGGGGTCAGGGAGTACATTTATGGGACTAGGGTAACTTACTTGCGGTCGGAGGGTACATATAAAGGGACTATGATAACTCACTTGGGGTCAGGGAGTACTACTATGGGACCAGGGTAACTTACTTACGGTCAGAGAGTAAATATAAAGGGGCTAGGATAACTCACTTGGGGTCAGGGAGAACTTATAAAGGTGATATGGTAAATCACTTGGGGTCAGGGAGTACTTATATGGGACCAGGGTAACTCACTTGGGGCCAGGGTGTACTTTATAAAGGGGCTAGGGTAACTCACTTGGGGTCAGGGAGTACATATAAGGGGGCTATGGTAACTCACTTTTGGTCAGGGAGTACTACTATGGGACTAGGGTAACTTACTTGCGGTCAGAGAGTAAATATAAAGGGGCCAGGATAACTCACTTGGGGTCAGGGAGAACTTATAAAGGTGATATGGTAAATCACTTGGGGTCAGGGAGTACTTATAAAGGGGCTAGGGTAACTCTCTTGGGGTCAGGGAGTACATATATAGGGGCTAGGATAACTCACTTTGGGTCAGGGAGTACTTATAAAGCTGATATGGTAACTCACTTGGGGTCAGGGTGTACTTAAAAAGGGGCTAGGGTAACTCACTTGGGGTCAGGGGGTACATATAAAGGGGCTATGGTAACTCACTTGGGGTCAGGGAGTACTTCTATGGGACTAGAGTAACCCACTTGCCGCCAGAGTGTACATATAAAGGGGCTAGATTAACTCACTTAGGGTCAGGGAGTACTTATAAAGGGGCTATGGTAACTCAATTGGGGTCAGGGAGTACTTATATGAGACTAGGGTAACACACTTGGGGTCAGGGAGTACTAATAAAGGGGTTAGATTAACTCAATTGCGGTCAGAGAGTACATATAAAGGGGCTGGGATAACTCACTTGGGGTCAGGGAGTACTTATAAGGGGGCTATGGTAACTCACTTGGGGTCAGGAAGTACTTCTATGGGATTAGGGTAACTCACTTGGGGACAGGGAGTACATATAAAGGGGCTATGGTAACTCACTTGGTGTCAGGGAGTACTACTATGGGACTAGGGTAACTTACTTGCGGTCAGAGAGTAAATATAAAGGGGCTAGGATAACTCACTTGGGGTCAGGGAGAACTTATAAAGGTGATATGGTAAATCACTTGGGGTCAGGGAGTACTTATAAAGGGGCTAGGGTAACCCTCTTGGGGTCAGGGAGTACATATAAAGGGGCTGGGGTAACTCACTTGGGGTCAGGGAGTACTTATAAAGGGGCTATGGTAACTCACTTGGGGTCAGGAAGTACATATATAGGGGCTAGGATGACTCACTTTGGGTCAGGGAGTACTTATAAAGCTGATATGGTAACTCACTTGGGGTCAGGGTGTACTTAAAAAGGGGCTAGGGTAACTCACTTGGGGTCAGGGAGTACATATAAAGGGGCTATGGTAACTCACTTGGGGTCAGTGAGTACTTATAAAGGGGCTATGGTAACTCACTTGGGGTCAGGGAGTACTTATAAAGGGGCTAGGGTAACTCACTTAGTGTCAGGGAGTACTACTATGGGACTAGGGTAACTTACTTGCGGTCAGAGAGTACATATAAAGGGGCTAGGATAACTCACTTGGGGTCAGGGAGTACTTATAAAGGGGCTATGGTAACTCACTTAGTGTCAGGGAGTACTTTTATGGGACTAGGGTAACTCACTTGGGGTCAGGGAGTACATATAAAGGTGCTATGGTAACACACTTGGGGTCAGGGAGTACTTTTATGGGACTAGGGTAACTCACTTGGGGTCAGGGAGAACATATAAAGGGGCTATGGTAACTCACTTGGGGTCAGGGAGTACTTATAAAGGGGCAATGGTAACTCACTTGGGGTCAGGGAGTACTTTTATGGGACTAGGGTAACTCACTTGGGGTCAGGGAGTACATATAAAGGGGCTATGGTAACTCACTTGGGGTCAGGGAGTACTTATAAAGGGGCAATGGTAACTCACTTGGGGTCAGGGAGTACATTTATGGGACTAGGGTAACTTACTTGCGGTCAGAGGGTACATATAAAGGGACTATGATAACTCACTTGGGGCCAGGGAGTACTACTATGGGACTAGGGTAACTCACTTGGGGCCAGGGTGTACTTATAAAGGGGCTATGGTAACTCACTTGGGTCAGGGAGTACTTATAAAGGGGCAATGGTAACTCACTTGGGGTCAGGGAGTACATTTATGGGACTAGGGTAACTCACTTGCGGTCAGAGAGTACATATAAAGTGGCTAGGGTAACTCACTTGGGGTCAGGGAGTACTCCTATGGGACTAGGGTAACTCACTTGGGGCCAGGGTGTACTTATAAAGGGCTAGGGTAACTCACTTGGGGTCAGGGAGTACATATAAAGGTGCTATGGTAACTCACTTGGGGTCAGGGAGTACTTTTATGGGACTAGGGTAACTCACTTGGGGTCAGGGAGTACATATAAAGGGGCTATGGTAACTCACTTGGGGTCAGGGAGTACTTATAAAGGGGCTATGGTAACTCACTTAGTGTCAGGGAGTACTACTATGGGACTAGGGTAACTTACTTGCCGTCAGAGAGTACATATAAAGGGGCTAGGATAACTCACTTGGGGTCAGGGAGTACTTATATGGGACTAGGGTAACTCACTTGGGGCCAGGGTGTACTTATAAAGGGTTAGGGTAACTCACTTGGGGTCAGGGAGTACATATAAAGGTGCTATGGTAACTCACTTTGGGTCAGGGAGTACTTTTATGGGACTAGGGTAACTCACTTGGGGTCAGGGAGTACATATAAAGGGGCTATGGTAACTCACTTGGGGTCAGGGAGTACTTATAAAGGGGCAATGGTAACTCACTTGGGGTCAGGGAGTACATTTATGGGACTAGGGTAACTTACTTGCGGTCGGAGGGTACATATAAAGGGACTATGATAACTCACTTGGGGTCAGGGAGTACTACTATGGGACCAGGGTAACTTACTTACGGTCAGAGAGTAAATATAAAGGGGCTAGGATAACTCACTTGGGGTCAGGGAGAACTTATAAAGGTGATATGGTAAATCACTTGGGGTCAGGGAGTACTTATATGGGACCAGGGTAACTCACTTGGGGCCAGGGTGTACTTTATAAAGGGGCTAGGGTAACTCACTTGGGGTCAGGGAGTACATATAAGGGGGCTATGGTAACTCACTTTTGGTCAGGGAGTACTACTATGGGACTAGGGTAACTTACTTGCGGTCAGAGAGTAAATATAAAGGGGCCAGGATAACTCACTTGGGGTCAGGGAGAACTTATAAAGGTGATATGGTAAATCACTTGGGGTCAGGGAGTACTTATAAAGGGGCTAGGGTAACTCTCTTGGGGTCAGGGAGTACATATATAGGGGCTAGGATAACTCACTTTGGGTCAGGGAGTACTTATAAAGCTGATATGGTAACTCACTTGGGGTCAGGGTGTACTTAAAAAGGGGCTAGGGTAACTCACTTGGGGTCAGGGAGTACATATAAAGGGGCTATGGTAACTCACTTGGGGTCAGGGAGTACTTCTATGGGACTAGAGTAACCCACTTGCCGCCAGAGTGTACATATAAAGGGGCTAGATTAACTCACTTAGGGTCAGGGAGTACTTATAAAGGGGCTATGGTAACTCAGTTGGGGTCAGGGAGTACTTATATGAGACTAGGGTAACACACTTGGGGTCAGGGAGTACTAATAAAGGGGTTAGATTAACTCAATTGCGGTCAGAGAGTACATATAAAGGGGCTGGGATAACTCACTTGGGGTCAGGGAGTACTTATAAGGGGGCTATGGTAACTCACTTGGGGTCAGGAAGTACTTCTATGGGATTAGGGTAACTCACTTGGGGACAGGGAGTACATATAAAGGGGCTATGGTAACTCACTTGGTGTCAGGGAGTACTACTATGGGACTAGGGTAACTTACTTGCGGTCAGAGAGTAAATATAAAGGGGCTAGGATACCTCACTTGGGGTCAGGGAGAACTTATAAAGGTGATATGGTAAATCACTTGGGGTCAGGGAGTACTTATAAAGGGGCTAGGGTAACTCTCTTGGGGTCAGGGAGTACATATAAAGGGGCTGGGATAACTCACTTGGGGTCAGGGAGTACTTATAAGGGGGCTATGGTAACTCACTTGGGGTCAGGAAGTACTTCTATGGGATTAGGGTAACTCACTTGGGGTCAGGGAGTACTTTTATGGGACTAGGGTAACTCACTTGGGGTCAGGGAGTAATTATATAGGGGCTAGGGTAACTCTCTTGGGGTCAGTGAGTTCTACTATGGGACTAGGGTAATTCACTTGCGGTCAGAGAGTATATATAAAGGGGCTATGGTAACTCACTTGGGGTCAGGGAGTACTACTATGGGACTAGGGTAACTTACTTGCGGTCAGAGAGTACATATAAAGGGGCTAGGATAACTCACTTGGGGTCAGGGAGAACTAATCAAGGTGATATGGTAACTCATTTGGGGTCAGGGAGTACTTATATGGGACTAGGGTAACTCACTTGTGGTCAGGGAGTACTTATATGGGACCAGGGTAACTCACTTGGGGCCAGGGTGTACTTATAAAGGGGATGGGGTAACTCCCTTGGGGTCAGGGAGTACATATAAAGGGGCTATGGTAACTCACTTGGGGTCAGGGAGTACTAGTATGGGACTAGGGTAACTCACTTGCGGTCACAGAGTACATATAAAACGGCTAGGATAACTCACTTGGGGTCAGTGAGTACTTATAAATGGACTAGGGTAACTCATTTAGAGTCTGGGAGTACATATATAGGGGCTAGGATAACACACTTGGGGTCAGGGAGTACTTATAAAGGGGCTATGGTAACTCACTTGGGGTCAGGGAGTACTTATAAAGGGGCTATGGTAACTCACTTGGGGTCAGGGAGTACTTATAAAGGGGCTATGGTAACTCACTTAGTGTCAGGGAGTACTACTATGGGACTAGGGTAAATTACTTGCGGTCAGAGAGTACATATAAAGGGGCTAGGATAACTCACTTGGGGTCAGGGAGAACTTATAGAGGTGATATGCTAACTCACTTGGGGTCAGGGAGTACTTTTATGGGACTAGGGTAACTCACTTGGGGCCAGGGTGTGCTTATAAAGGGGCTAGGGTAACTCACTTGGGGTCAGGGAGTACATATAAAGGTGCTATGGTAACTCACATGGGGTCAGGGAGTACTTTTATGGGACTAGGGTAACTCACTTGGGGTCAGGGAGTACATATAAAGGGGCTATGGTAACTCACTTGGGGTCAGGGAGTACTTATAAAGGGGTTAGAATAACTTACTTGCGGTCAGAGAGTACATATTAAGGGGCTAGGATAACTCACTTGAAGTCAGGGAGTACTTATAAAGGGGCTAGGGTAACTCACTTAGTGTCAGGGAGTACTACTATGGGACTAGGGTAACTTACTTGCCGTCAGAGAGTACATATAAAGGGGCTAGGATAACTCACTTGGGGTCATGGAGTACTACTATGGTACTAGGGTAACTTACTTGCGGTCAGAGAGTACATATAAAGGGGCTAGGATAACTCACTTTGGGTCAGGGAGTACTTATAAAGCTGATATGGTAACTCACTTGGGGCCAGGGTGTACTTAAAAAGGGGCTAGGGTAACTCACTTGGGGTCAGGGAGTACATATAAAGGGGCTATGGTAACTCACTAGGGGTCAGTGAGTACTTATAAAGGGGCTATGGTAACTCACTTGGGGTCAGGGAGTACTTCTATGGGACTAGAGTAACTCACTTGCCGCCAGTGTGTACATATAAAGGGGCTAGATTAACTCACTTGGGGTCAGGGAGTACTTATAAGGGGGCTATGGTAACTCACTTGGGGTCAGGAAGTACTTCTATGGGATTAGGGTAACTCACTTGGGGTCAGGGAGTACTTTTATGGGACTAGGGTAACTCACTTGGGGTCAGGGAGTACTTATATAGGGGCTAGGGTAACTCTCTTGGGGTCAGTGAGTTCTACTATGGGACTAGGGTAATTCACTTGCGGTCAGAGAGTATATATAAAGGGGCTATGGTAACTCACTTTGGGTCAGGGGGTACTACTATGGGACTAGGGTAACTTACTTGCGGTCAGAGAGTACATATAAAGGGGCTAGGATAACTCACTTGGGGTCAGGGAGAACTAATCAAGGTGATATGGTAACTCATTTGGGGTCAGGGAGTACTTATATGGGACTAGGGTAACTCACTTGTGGTCAGGGAGTACTTATATGGGACCAGGGTAACTCACTTGGGGCCAGGGTGTACTTATAAAGGGGCTGGGGTAACTCACTTGGGGTCAGGGAGTACATATAAAGGGGCTATGGTAACTCACTTGGGGTCAGGGAGTACTAGTATGGGACTAGGGTAACTCACTTGCGGTCACAGAGTACATATAAAAAGGCTAGGATAACTCACTTGAGGTCAGTGAGTACTTATAAATGGACTAGGGTAACTCATTTGGAGTCTGGGAGTACATATATAGGGGCTAGGATAACACACTTGGGGTCAGGGAGTACTTATAAAGGGGCTATGGTAACTCACTTGGGGTCAGGGAGTACTTATAAAGGGGCTATGGTAACTCACTTGGGGTCAGGGAGTACTACTATGGGACTAGGGTAACTTACTTGCAGTCAGAGAGTACATATAAAGGGGCTAGGATAACTCACTTGGGGTCAGGGAGAACTTATAGAGGTGATATTCTAACTCAGTTGGGGTCAGGGAGTACTTTTATGGGACTAGGGTAACTTACTTGGGGCCAGGGTGTGCTTATAAAGGGGCTAGGGTAACTCACTTGGGGTCAGGGAGTACATATAAAGGTGCTATGGTAACTCACATGGGGTCAGGGAGTACTTTTATGGGACTAGGGTAACTCACTTGGGGTCAGGGAGTACTTATAAAGGGGCAATGGTAACTCACTTGGGGTCAGGGAGTACATTTATGGGACTAGGGTAACTTACTTGCGGTCGGAGGGTACATATAAAGGGACCATGATAACTCACTTGGGGTCAGGGAGTACTACTATGGGACCAGGGTAACTTACTTGCGGTCAGAGAGTAAATATAAAGGGGCTAGGATAACTCACTTGGGGTCAGGGAGAACTTATAAAGGTGATATGGTAAATCACTTGGGGTCAGGGAGTACTTATATGGGACCAGTGTAACTCACTTGGGGCCAGGGTGTACTTTATAAAGGGGCTAGGGTAACTCACTTGGGGTCAGGGAGTACATATAAGGGGGCTATGGTAACTCACTTGGGGTCAGGGAGTACTACTATGGGGCTAGGGTAACTTACTTGCGGTCAGAGAGTAAATATAAAGGGGCCAGGATAACTCACTTGGGGTCAGGGAGAACTTATAAAGGTGATATGGTAAATCACTTGGGGTCAGGGTGTACTTAAAAAGGGGCTAGGGTAACTCACTTGGGGTCAGGGAGTACATATAAAGGGGCTAGGGTAACTCTCTTGGGGTCAGGGAGTACATATATAGGGGCTATGGTAACTCACTTGGGGTCAGGGAGTACTTATAAAGGGGCTATGGTAACTCACTTGGGGTCAGGGAGTACTTATAAAGGGGCTATGGTAACTCACTTAGTGTCAGGGAGTACTACTATGGGACTAGGGTAAATTACTTGCGGTCAGAGAGTACATATAAAGGGGCTAGGATAACTCACTTGGGGTCAGGGAGAACTTATAGAGGTGATATGCTAACTCACTTGGGGTCAGGGAGTACTTTTATGGGACTAGGGTAACTCACTTGGGGCCAGGGTGTGCTTATAAAGGGGCTAGGGTAACTCACTTGGGGTCAGGGAGTACTTTTATGGGACTAGGGTAACTCACTTGGGGTCAGGGAGTACATATAAAGGTGCTATGGTAACACACTTGGGGTCAGGGAGTACTTTTATGGGACTAGGGTAACTCACTTGGGGTCAGGGAGAACATATAAAGGGGCTATGGTAACTCACTTGGGGTCAGGGAGTACTTATAAAGGGGCAATGGTAACTCACTTGGGGTCAGGGAGTACTTTTATGGGACTAGGGTAACTCACTTGGGGTCAGGGAGTACATATAAAGGGGCTATGGTAACTCACTTGGGGTCAGGGAGTACTTATAAAGGGGCAATGGTAACTCACTTGGGGTCAGGGAGTACATTTATGGGACTAGGGTAACTTACTTGCGGTCAGAGGGTACATATAAAGGGACTATGATAACTCACTTGGGGCCAGGGAGTACTACTATGGGACTAGGGTAACTCACTTGGGGCCAGGGTGTACTTATAAAGGGGCTATGGTAACTCACTTGGGTCAGGGAGTACTTATAAAGGGGCAATGGTAACTCACTTGGGGTCAGGGAGTACATTTATGGGACTAGGGTAACTCACTTGCGGTCAGAGAGTACATATAAAGTGGCTAGGGTAACTCACTTGGGGTCAGGGAGTACTCCTATGGGACTAGGGTAACTCACTTGGGGCCAGGGTGTACTTATAAAGGGCTAGGGTAACTCACTTGGGGTCAGGGAGTACATATAAAGGTGCTATGGTAACTCACTTGGGGTCAGGGAGTACTTTTATGGGACTAGGGTAACTCACTTGGGGTCAGGGAGTACATATAAAGGGGCTATGGTAACTCACTTGGGGTCAGGGAGTACTTATAAAGGGGCTATGGTAACTCACTTAGTGTCAGGGAGTACTACTATGGGACTAGGGTAACTTACTTGCCGTCAGAGAGTACATATAAAGGGGCTAGGATAACTCACTTGGGGTCAGGGAGTACTTATATGGGACTAGGGTAACTCACTTGGGGCCAGGGTGTACTTATAAAGGGTTAGGGTAACTCACTTGGGGTCAGGGAGTACATATAAAGGTGCTATGGTAACTCACTTTGGGTCAGGGAGTACTTTTATGGGACTAGGGTAACTCACTTGGGGTCAGGGAGTACATATAAAGGGGCTATGGTAACTCACTTGGGGTCAGGGAGTACTTATAAAGGGGCAATGGTAACTCACTTGGGGTCAGGGAGTACATTTATGGGACTAGGGTAACTTACTTGCGGTCGGAGGGTACATATAAAGGGACTATGATAACTCACTTGGGGTCAGGGAGTACTACTATGGGACCAGGGTAACTTACTTACGGTCAGAGAGTAAATATAAAGGGGCTTGGATAACTCACTTGGGGTCAGGGAGAACTTATAAAGGTGATATGGTAAATCACTTGGGGTCAGGGAGTACTTATATGGGACCAGGGTAACTCACTTGGGGCCAGGGTGTACTTTATAAAGGGGCTAGGGTAACTCACTTGGGGTCAGGGAGTACATATAAGGGGGCTATGGTAACTCACTTTTGGTCAGGGAGTACTACTATGGGACTAGGGTAACTTACTTGCGGTCAGAGAGTAAATATAAAGGGGCCAGGATAACTCACTTGGGGTCAGGGAGAACTTATAAAGGTGATATGGTAAATCACTTGGGGTCAGGGAGTACTTATAAAGGGGCTAGGGTAACTCTCTTGGGGTCAGGGAGTACATATATAGGGGCTAGGATAACTCACTTTGGGTCAGGGAGTACTTATAAAGCTGATATGGTAACTCACTTGGGGTCAGGGTGTACTTAAAAAGGGGCTAGGGTAACTCACTTGGGGTCAGGGAGTACATATAAAGGGGCTATGGTAACTCACTTGGGGTCAGGGAGTACTTCTATGGGACTAGAGTAACCCACTTGCCGCCAGAGTGTACATATAAAGGGGCTAGATTAACTCACTTAGGGTCAGGGAGTACTTATAAAGGGGCTATGGTAACTCAGTTGGGGTCAGGGAGTACTTATATGAGACTAGGGTAACACACTTGGGGTCAGGGAGTACTAATAAAGGGGTTAGATTAACTCAATTGCGGTCAGAGAGTACATATAAAGGGGCTGGGATAACTCACTTGGGGTCAGGGAGTACTTATAAGGGGGCTATGGTAACTCACTTGGGGTCAGGAAGTACTTCTATGGGATTAGGGTAACTCACTTGGGGACAGGGAGTACATATAAAGGGGCTATGGTAACTCACTTGGTGTCAGGGAGTACTACTATGGGACTAGGGTAACTTACTTGCGGTCAGAGAGTAAATATAAAGGGGCTAGGATAACTCACTTGGGGTCAGGGAGAACTTATAAAGGTGATATGGTAAATCACTTGGGGTCAGGGAGTACTTATAAAGGGGCTAGGGTAACCCCCTTGGGGTCAGGGAGTACATATAAAGGGGCTGGGGTAACTCACTTGGGGTCAGGGAGTACTTATAAAGGGGCTATGGTAACTCACTTGGGGTCAGGAAGTACTTCTATGGGATTAGGGTAACTCACTTGGGGTCAGGGTGTACTTTTATGGGACTAGGGTAACTCACTTGGGGTCAGGGAGTACTTATATAGGGGCTAGGGTAACTCTCTTGGGGTCAGTGAGTTCTACTATGGGACTAGGGTAATTCACTTGCGGTCAGAGAGTATATATAAAGGGGCTATGGTAACTCATTTGGGGTCAGGGGGTACTACTATGGGACTAGGGTAACTTACTTGCGGTCAGAGAGTACATATAAAGGGGCTAGGATAACTCACTTGGGGTCAGGGAGAACTTATATGGGACTAGGGTAACTTACTTGCGGTCAGAGAGTAAATATAAAGGGGCTAGGATAACTCACTTGGGGTCAGGGAGAACTTATAAAGGTGATATGGTAAATCACTTGGGGTCAGGGAGTACTTATATGGGACCAGGGTAACTCACTTGGGGCCAGGGTGTACTTTCTAAAGGGGCTAGGGTAACTCACTTGGGGTCAGGGAGTACATATAAGGGGGCTATGGTAACTCACTTGGGGTCAGGGAGTACTACTATGGGACTAGGGTAACTTACTTGCGGTCAGAGAGTAAATATAAAGGGGCCAGGATAACTCACTTGGGGTCAGGGAGAACTTATAAAGGTGATATGGTAAATCACTTGGGGTCAGGGAGTACTTATAAAGGGGCTAGGGTAACTCTCTTGGGGTCAGGGAGTACATATATAGGGGCTAGGATAACTCACTTTGGGTCAGGGAGTACTTATAAAGCTGATATGGTAACTCACTTGGGGTCAGGGTGTACTTAAAAAGGGGCTAGGGTAACTCACTTGGGGTCAGGGAGTACATATAAAGGGGCTATGGTAACTCACTTGGGGTCAGTGAGTACTTATAAAGGGGCTATGGTAACTCACTTGGGGTCAGGGAGTACTTCTATGGGACTAGAGTAACTCACTTGCCGCCAGAGTGTACATATAAAGGGGCTAGATTAACTCACTTGGGGTCAGGGAGTACTTATAAAGGGGCTATGGTAACTCAGTTGGGGTCAGGGAGTACTTATATGAGACTAGGGTAACACACTTAGGGTCAGGGAGTACTAATAAAGGGGTTAGATTAACTCACTTGCGGTCAGAGAGTACATATAAAGGGGCTGGGATAACTCACTTGGGGTCAGGGAGTACTTATAAGGGGGCTATGGTAACTCACTTGGGGTCAGGAAGTACTTCTATGGGATTAGGGTAACTCACTTGGGGACAGGGAGTACATATAAAGGGGCTATGGTAACTCACTTGGTGTCAGGGAGTACTACTATGGGACTAGGGTAACTTACTTGCGGTCAGAGAGTAAATATAAAGGGGCTAGGATAACTCACTTGGGGTCAGGGAGAACTTATAAAGGTGATATGGTAAATCACTTGGGGTCAGGGAGTACTTATAAAGGGGCTAGGGTAACTCTCTTGGGGTCAGGGAGTACATATAAAGGGGCTGGGATAACTCACTTGGGGTCAGGGAGTACTTATAAGGGGGCTATGGTAACTCACTTGGGGTCAGGAAGTACTTCTATGGGATTAGGGTAACTCACTTGGGGTCAGGGAGTACTTTTATGGGACTAGGGTAACTCACTTGGGGTCAGGGAGTAATTATATAGGGGCTAGGGTAACTCTCTTGGGGTCAGTGAGTTCTACTATGGGACTAGGGTAATTCACTTGCGGTCAGAGAGTATATATAAAGGGGCTATGGTAACTCACTTGGGGTCAGGGAGTACTACTATGGGACTAGGGTAACTTACTTGCGGTCAGAGAGTACATATAAAGGGGCTAGGATAACTCACTTGGGGTCAGGGAGAACTAATCAAGGTGATATGGTAACTCATTTGGGGTCAGGGAGTACTTATATGGGACTAGGGTAACTCACTTGTGGTCAGGGAGTACTTATATGGGACCAGGGTAACTCACTTGGGGCCAGGGTGTACTTATAAAGGGGATGGGGTAACTCCCTTGGGGTCAGGGAGTACATATAAAGGGGCTATGGTAACTCACTTGGGGTCAGGGAGTACTAGTATGGGACTAGGGTAACTCACTTGCGGTCACAGAGTACATATAAAACGGCTAGGATAACTCACTTGGGGTCAGTGAGTACTTATAAATGGACTAGGGTAACTCATTTAGAGTCTGGGAGTACATATATAGGGGCTAGGATAACACACTTGGGGTCAGGGAGTACTTATAAAGGGGCTATGGTAACTCACTTGGGGTCAGGGAGTACTTATAAAGGGGCTATGGTAACTCACTTGGGGTCAGGGAGTACTTATAAAGGGGCTATGGTAACTCACTTAGTGTCAGGGAGTACTACTATGGGACTAGGGTAAATTACTTGCGGTCAGAGAGTACATATAAAGGGGCTAGGATAACTCACTTGGGGTCAGGGAGAACTTATAGAGGTGATATGCTAACTCACTTGGGGTCAGGGAGTACTTTTATGGGACTAGGGTAACTCACTTGGGGCCAGGGTGTGCTTATAAAGGGGCTAGGGTAACTCACTTGGGGTCAGGGAGTACATATAAAGGTGCTATGGTAACTCACATGGGGTCAGGGAGTACTTTTATGGGACTAGGGTAACTCACTTGGGGTCAGGGAGTACATATAAAGGGGCTATGGTAACTCACTTGGGGTCAGGGAGTACTTATAAAGGGGTTAGAATAACTTACTTGCGGTCAGAGAGTACATATTAAGGGGCTAGGATAACTCACTTGAAGTCAGGGAGTACTTATAAAGGGGCTAGGGTAACTCACTTAGTGTCAGGGAGTACTACTATGGGACTAGGGTAACTTACTTGCCGTCAGAGAGTACATATAAAGGGGCTAGGATAACTCACTTGGGGTCATGGAGTACTACTATGGTACTAGGGTAACTTACTTGCGGTCAGAGAGTACATATAAAGGGGCTAGGATAACTCACTTTGGGTCAGGGAGTACTTATAAAGCTGATATGGTAACTCACTTGGGGCCAGGGTGTACTTAAAAAGGGGCTAGGGTAACTCACTTGGGGTCAGGGAGTACATATAAAGGGGCTATGGTAACTCACTAGGGGTCAGTGAGTACTTATAAAGGGGCTATGGTAACTCACTTGGGGTCAGGGAGTACTTCTATGGGACTAGAGTAACTCACTTGCCGCCAGTGTGTACATATAAAGGGGCTAGATTAACTCACTTGGGGTCAGGGAGTACTTATAAGGGGGCTATGGTAACTCACTTGGGGTCAGGAAGTACTTCTATGGGATTAGGGTAACTCACTTGGGGTCAGGGAGTACTTTTATGGGACTAGGGTAACTCACTTGGGGTCAGGGAGTACTTATATAGGGGCTAGGGTAACTCTCTTGGGGTCATTGAGTTCTACTATGGGACTAGGGTAATTCACTTGCGGTCAGAGAGTATATATAAAGGGGCTATGGTAACTCACTTTGGGTCAGGGGGTACTACTATGGGACTAGGGTAACTTACTTGCGGTCAGAGAGTACATATAAAGGGGCTAGGATAACTCACTTGGGGTCAGGGAGAACTAATCAAGGTGATATGGTAACTCATTTGGGGTCAGGGAGTACTTATATGGGACTAGGGTAACTCACTTGTGGTCAGGGAGTACTTATATGGGACCAGGGTAACTCACTTGGGGCCAGGGTGTACTTATAAAGGGGCTGGGGTAACTCACTTGGGGTCAGGGAGTACATATAAAGGGGCTATGGTAACTCACTTGGGGTCAGGGAGTACTAGTATGGGACTAGGGTAACTCACTTGCGGTCACAGAGTACATATAAAAAGGCTAGGATAACTCACTTGGGGTCAGTGAGTACTTATAAATGGACTAGGGTAACTCATTTGGAGTCTGGGAGTACATATATAGGGGCTAGGATAACACACTTGGGGTCAGGGAGTACTTATAAAGGGGCTATGGTAACTCACTTGGGGTCAGGGAGTACTTATAAAGGGGCTATGGTAACTCACTTGGGGTCAGGGAGTACTACTATGGGACTAGGGTAACTTACTTGCAGTCAGAGAGTACATATAAAGGGGCTAGGATAACTCACTTGGGGTCAGGGAGAACTTATAGAGGTGATATTCTAACTCAGTTGGGGTCAGGGAGTACTTTTATGGGACTAGGGTAACTTACTTGGGGCCAGGGTGTGCTTATAAAGGGGCTAGGGTAACTCACTTGGGGTCAGGGAGTACATATAAAGGTGGTATGGTAACTCACATGGGGTCAGGGAGTACTTTTATGGGACTAGGGTAACTCACTTGGGGTCAGGGAGTACTTATAAAGGGGCAATGGTAACTCACTTGGGGTCAGGGAGTACATTTATGGGACTAGGGTAACTTACTTGCGGTCGGAGGGTACATATAAAGGGACCATGATAACTCACTTGGGGTCAGGGAGTACTACTATGGGACCAGGGTAACTTACTTGCGGTCAGAGAGTAAATATAAAGGGGCTAGGATAACTCACTTGGGGTCAGGGAGAACTTATAAAGGTGATATGGTAAATCACTTGGGGTCAGGGAGTACTTATATGGGACCAGTGTAACTCACTTGGGGCCAGGGTGTACTTTATAAAGGGGCTAGGGTAACTCACTTGGGGTCAGGGAGTACATATAAGGGGGCTATGGTAACTCACTTGGGGTCAGGGAGTACTACTATGGGGCTAGGGTAACTTACTTGCGGTCAGAGAGTAAATATAAAGGGGCCAGGATAACTCACTTGGGGTCAGGGAGAACTTATAAAGGTGATATGGTAAATCACTTGGGGTCAGGGTGTACTTAAAAAGGGGCTAGGGTAACTCACTTGGGGTCAGGGAGTACATATAAAGGGGCTAGGGTAACTCTCTTGGGGTCAGGGAGTACATATATAGGGGCTATGGTAACTCACTTGGGGTCAGGGAGTACTTATAAAGGGGCTATGGTAACTCACTTGGGGTCAGGGAGTACTTATAAAGGGGCTATGGTAACTCACTTAGTGTCAGGGAGTACTACTATGGGACTAGGGTAAATTACTTGCGGTCAGAGAGTACATATAAAGGGGCTAGGATAACTCACTTGGGGTCAGGGAGAACTTATAGAGGTGATATGCTAACTCACTTGGGGTCAGGGAGTACTTTTATGGGACTAGGGTAACTCACTTGGGGCCAGGGTGTGCTTATAAAGGGGCTAGGGTAACTCACTTGGGGTCAGGGAGTACATATAAAGGTGCTATGGTAACTCACATGGGGTCAGGGAGTACTTTTATGGGACTAGGGTAACTCACTTGGGGTCAGGGAGTACATATAAAGGGGCTGGGATAACTCACTTGGGGTCAGGGAGTACTTATAAGGGGGCTATGGTAACTCACTTGGGGTCAGGAAGTACTTCTATGGGATTAGGGTAACTCACTTGGGGTCAGGGAGTACTTTTATGGGACTAGGGTAACTCACTTGGGGTCAGGGAGTAATTATATAGGGGCTAGGGTAACTCTCTTGGGGTCAGTGAGTTCTACTATGGGACTAGGGTAATTCACTTGCGGTCAGAGAGTATATATAAAGGGGCTATGGTAACTCACTTGGGGTCAGGGAGTACTACTATGGGACTAGGGTAACCTACTTGCGGTCAGAGAGTACATATAAAGGGGCTAGGATAACTCACTTGGGGTCAGGGAGAACTAATCAAGGTGATATGGTAACTCATTTGGGGTCAGGGAGTACTTATATGGGACTAGGGTAACTCACTTGTGGTCAGGGAGTACTTATATGGGACCAGGGTAACTCACTTGGGGCCAGGGTGTACTTATAAAGGGGATGGGGTAACTCCCTTGGGGTCAGGGAGTACATATAAAGGGGCTATGGTAACTCACTTGGGGTCAGGGAGTACTAGTATGGGACTAGGGTAACTCACTTGCGGTCACAGAGTACATATAAAACGGCTAGGATAACTCACTTGGGGTCAGTGAGTACTTATAAATGGACTAGGGTAACTCATTTAGAGTCTGGGAGTACATATATAGGGGCTAGGATAACACACTTGGGGTCAGGGAGTACTTATAAAGGGGCTATGGTAACTCACTTGGGGTCAGGGAGTACTTATAAAGGGGCTATGGTAACTCACTTGGGGTCAGGGAGTACTTATAAAGGGGCTATGGTAACTCACTTAGTGTCAGGGAGTACTACTATGGGACTAGGGTAAATTACTTGCGGTCAGAGAGTACATATAAAGGGGCTAGGATAACTCACTTGGGGTCAGGGAGAACTTATAGAGGTGATATGCTAACTCACTTGGGGTCAGGGAGTACTTTTATGGGACTAGGGTAACTCACTTGGGGCCAGGGTGTGCTTATAAAGGGGCTAGGGTAACTCACTTGGGGTCAGGGAGTACATATAAAGGTGCTATGGTAACTCACATGGGGTCAGGGAGTACTTTTATGGGACTAGGGTAACTCACTTGGGGTCAGGGAGTACATATAAAGGGGCTATGGTAACTCACTTGGGGTCAGGGAGTACTTATAAAGGGGTTAGAATAACTTACTTGCGGTCAGAGAGTACATATTAAGGGGCTAGGATAACTCACTTGAAGTCAGGGAGTACTTATAAAGGGGCTAGGGTAACTCACTTAGTGTCAGGGAGTACTACTATGGGACTAGGGTAACTTACTTGCCGTCAGAGAGTACATATAAAGGGGCTAGGATAACTCACTTGGGGTCATGGAGTACTACTATGGTACTAGGGTAACTTACTTGCGGTCAGAGAGTACATATAAAGGGGCTAGGATAACTCACTTTGGGTCAGGGAGTACTTATAAAGCTGATATGGTAACTCACTTGGGGCCAGGGTGTACTTAAAAAGGGGCTAGGGTAACTCACTTGGGGTCAGGGAGTACATATAAAGGGGCTATGGTAACTCACTAGGGGTCAGTGAGTACTTATAAAGGGGCTATGGTAACTCACTTGGGGTCAGGGAGTACTTCTATGGGACTAGAGTAACTCACTTGCCGCCAGTGTGTACATATAAAGGGGCTAGATTAACTCACTTGGGGTCAGGGAGTACTTATAAGGGGGCTATGGTAACTCACTTGGGGTCAGGAAGTACTTCTATGGGATTAGGGTAACTCACTTGGGGTCAGGGAGTACTTTTATGGGACTAGGGTAACTCACTTGGGGTCAGGGAGTACTTATATAGGGGCTAGGGTAACTCTCTTGGGGTCAGTGAGTTCTACTATGGGACTAGGGTAATTCACTTGCGGTCAGAGAGTATATATAAAGGGGCTATGGTAACTCACTTTGGGTCAGGGGGTACTACTATGGGACTAGGGTAACTTACTTGCGGTCAGAGAGTACATATAAAGGGGCTAGGATAACTCACTTGGGGTCAGGGAGAACTAATCAAGGTGATATGGTAACTCATTTGGGGTCAGGGAGTACTTATATGGGACTAGGGTAACTCACTTGTGGTCAGGGAGTACTTATATGGGACCAGGGTAACTCACTTGGGGCCAGGGTGTACTTATAAAGGGGCTGGGGTAACTCACTTGGGGTCAGGGAGTACATATAAAGGGGCTATGGTAACTCACTTGGGGTCAGGGAGTACTAGTATGGGACTAGGGTAACTCACTTGCGGTCACAGAGTACATATAAAAAGGCTAGGATAACTCACTTGGGGTCAGTGAGTACTTATAAATGGACTAGGGTAACTCATTTGGAGTCTGGGAGTACATATATAGGGGCTAGGATAACACACTTGGGGTCAGGGAGTACTTATAAAGGGGCTATGGTAACTCACTTGGGGTCAGGGAGTACTTATAAAGGGGCTATGGTAACTCACTTGGGGTCAGGGAGTACTACTATGGGACTAGGGTAACTTACTTGCAGTCAGAGAGTACATATAAAGGGGCTAGGATAACTCACTTGGGGTCAGGGAGAACTTATAGAGGTGATATTCTAACTCAGTTGGGGTCAGGGAGTACTTTTATGGGACTAGGGTAACTTACTTGGGGCCAGGGTGTGCTTATAAAGGGGCTAGGGTAACTCACTTGGGGTCAGGGAGTACATATAAAGGTGCTATGGTAACTCACATGGGGTCAGGGAGTACTTTTATGGGACTAGGGTAACTCACTTGGGGTCAGGGAGTACTTATAAAGGGGCAATGGTAACTCACTTGGGGTCAGGGAGTACATTTATGGGACTAGGGTAACTTACTTGCGGTCGGAGGGTACATATAAAGGGACCATGATAACTCACTTGGGGTCAGGGAGTACTACTATGGGACCAGGGTAACTTACTTGCGGTCAGAGAGTAAATATAAAGGGGCTAGGATAACTCACTTGGGGTCAGGGAGAACTTATAAAGGTGATATGGTAAATCACTTGGGGTCAGGGAGTACTTATATGGGACCAGTGTAACTCACTTGGGGCCAGGGTGTACTTTATAAAGGGGCTAGGGTAACTCACTTGGGGTCAGGGAGTACATATAAGGGGGCTATGGTAACTCACTTGGGGTCAGGGAGTACTACTATGGGGCTAGGGTAACTTACTTGCGGTCAGAGAGTAAATATAAAGGGGCCAGGATAACTCACTTGGGGTCAGGGAGAACTTATAAAGGTGATATGGTAAATCACTTGGGGTCAGGGTGTACTTAAAAAGGGGCTAGGGTAACTCACTTGGGGTCAGGGAGTACATATAAAGGGGCTAGGGTAACTCTCTTGGGGTCAGGGAGTACATATATAGGGGCTATGGTAACTCACTTGGGGTCAGGGAGTACTTATAAAGGGGCTATGGTAACTCACTTGGGGTCAGGGAGTACTTATAAAGGGGCTATGGTAACTCACTTAGTGTCAGGGAGTACTACTATGGGACTAGGGTAAATTACTTGCGGTCAGAGAGTACATATAAAGGGGCTAGGATAACTCACTTGGGGTCAGGGAGAACTTATAGAGGTGATATGCTAACTCACTTGGGGTCAGGGAGTACTTTTATGGGACTAGGGTAACTCACTTGGGGCCAGGGTGTGCTTATAAAGGGGCTAGGGTAACTCACTTGGGGTCAGGGAGTACATATAAAGGTGCTATGGTAACTCACATGGGGTCAGGGAGTACTTTTATGGGACTAGGGTAACTCACTTGGGGTCAGGGAGTACATATAAAGGGGCTATGGTAACTCACTTGGGGTCAGGGAGTACTTATAAAGGGGTTAGAATAACTTACTTGCGGTCAGAGAGTACATATTAAGGGGCTAGGATAACTCACTTGAAGTCAGGGAGTACTTATAAAGGGGCTAGGGTAACTCACTTAGTGTCAGGGAGTACTACTATGGGACTAGGGTAACTTACTTGCCGTCAGAGAGTACATATAAAGGGGCTAGGATAACTCACTTGGGGTCATGGAGTACTACTATGGTACTAGGGTAACTTACTTGCGGTCAGAGAGTACATATAAAGGGGCTAGGATAACTCACTTTGGGTCAGGGAGTACTTATAAAGCTGATATGGTAACTCACTTGGGGCCAGGGTGTACTTAAAAAGGGGCTAGGGTAACTCACTTGGGGTCAGGGAGTACATATAAAGGGGCTATGGTAACTCACTAGGGGTCAGTGAGTACTTATAAAGGGGCTATGGTAACTCACTTGGGGTCAGGGAGTACTTCTATGGGACTAGAGTAACTCACTTGCCGCCAGTGTGTACATATAAAGGGGCTAGATTAACTCACTTGGGGTCAGGGAGTACTTATAAGGGGGCTATGGTAACTCACTTGGGGTCAGGAAGTACTTCTATGGGATTAGGGTAACTCACTTGGGGTCAGGGAGTACTTTTATGGGACTAGGGTAACTCACTTGGGGTCAGGGAGTACTTATATAGGGGCTAGGGTAACTCTCTTGGGGTCAGTGAGTTCTACTATGGGACTAGGGTAATTCACTTGCGGTCAGAGAGTATATATAAAGGGGCTATGGTAACTCACTTTGGGTCAGGGGGTACTACTATGGGACTAGGGTAACTTACTTGCGGTCAGAGAGTACATATAAAGGGGCTAGGATAACTCACTTGGGGTCAGGGAGAACTAATCAAGGTGATATGGTAACTCATTTGGGGTCAGGGAGTACTTATATGGGACTAGGGTAACTCACTTGTGGTCAGGGAGTACTTATATGGGACCAGGGTAACTCACTTGGGGCCAGGGTGTACTTATAAAGGGGCTGGGGTAACTCACTTGGGGTCAGGGAGTACATATAAAGGGGCTATGGTAACTCACTTGGGGTCAGGGAGTACTAGTATGGGACTAGGGTAACTCACTTGCGGTCACAGAGTACATATAAAAAGGCTAGGATAACTCACTTGGGGTCAGTGAGTACTTATAAATGGACTAGGGAAACTCATTTGGAGTCTGGGAGTACATATATAGGGGCTAGGATAACACACTTGGGGTCAGGGAGTACTTATAAAGGGGCTATGGTAACTCACTTGGGGTCAGGGAGTACTACTATGGGACTAGGGTAACTTACTTGCAGTCAGAGAGTACATATAAAGGGGCTAGGATAACTCACTTGGGGTCAGGGAGAACTTATAGAGGTGATATTCTAACTCAGTTGGGGTCAGGGAGTACTTTTATGGGACTAGGGTAACTTACTTGGGGCCAGGGTGTGCTTATAAAGGGGCTAGGGTAACTCACTTGGGGTCAGGGAGTACATATAAAGGTGCTATGGTAACTCACATGGGGTCAGGGAGTACTTTTATGGGACTAGGGTAACTCACTTGGGGTCAGGGAGTACATTTATGGGACTAGGGTAACTTACTTGCGGTCGGAGGGTACATATAAAGGGACCATGATAACTCACTTGGGGTCAGGGAGTACTACTATGGGACCAGGGTAACTTACTTGCGGTCAGAGAGTAAATATAAAGGGGCTAGGATAACTCACTTGGGGTCAGGGAGAACTTATAAAGGTGATATGGTAAATCACTTGGGGTCAGGGAGTACTTATATGGGACCAGTGTAACTCACTTGGGGCCAGGGTGTACTTTATAAAGGGGCTAGGGTAACTCACTTGGGGTCAGGGAGTACATATAAGGGGGCTATGGTAACTCACTTGGGGTCAGGGAGTACTACTATGGGGCTAGGGTAACTTACTTGCGGTCAGAGAGTAAATATAAAGGGGCCAGGATAACTCACTTGGGGTCAGGGAGAACTTATAAAGGTGATATGGTAAATCACTTGGGGTCAGGGTGTACTTAAAAAGGGGCTAGGGTAACTCACTTGGGGTCAGGGAGTACATATAAAGGGGCTAGGGTAACTCTCTTGGGGTCAGGGAGTACATATATAGGGGCTAGGATAACTCACTTTGGGTCAGGGAGTACTTATAAAGCTGATATGGTAACTCACTTGGGGTCAGGTTGTACTTAAAAAGGGGCTAGGGTAACTCACTTGGGGTCAGGGAGTACATATAAAGGGGCTATGGTAACTCACTTGGGGTCAGTGAGTACTTATAAAGGGGCTATGGTAACTCACTTGTGGTCAGGGAGTACTTCTATGGGACTAGAGTAACTCACTTGCCGCCAGAGTGTACATATAAAGGGGCTAGATTAACTCACTTGGGGTCAGGGAGTACTTATAAAGGGGCTATGGTAACTCAGTTGGGGTCAGGGAGTACTTATATGAGACTAGGGTAACACACTTGGGGTCAGGGAGTACTAATAAAGGAGTTAGATTAACTCACTTGCGGTCAGAGAGTACATATAAAGGGGCTGGGATAACTCACTTGGGGTCAGGGAGTACTTATAAGGGGGCTATGGTAACTCACTTGGGGTCAGGAAGTACTTCTATGGGATTAGGGTAACTCACTTGGGGTCAGGGAGTACTTTTATGGGACTAGGGTAACTCACTTGGGGTCAGGGAGTACTAGTATGGGACTAGGGTAACTCACTTGCGGTCACAGAGTACATATAAAAAGGCTAGGATAACTCACTTGGGGTCAGTGAGTACTTATAAATGGACTAGGGAAACTCATTTGGAGTCTGGGAGTACATATATAGGGGCTAGGATAACACACTTGGGGTCAGGGAGTACTTATAAAGGGGCTATGGTAACTCACTTGGGGTCAGGGAGTACTACTATGGGACTAGGGTAACTTACTTGCAGTCAGAGAGTACATATAAAGGGGCTAGGATAACTCACTTGGGGTCAGGGAGAACTTATAGAGGTGATATTCTAACTCAGTTGGGGTCAGGGAGTACTTTTATGGGACTAGGGTAACTTACTTGGGGCCAGGGTGTGCTTATAAAGGGGCTAGGGTAACTCACTTGGGGTCAGGGAGTACATATAAAGGTGCTATGGTAACTCACATGGGGTCAGGGAGTACTTTTATGGGACTAGGGTAACTCACTTGGGGTCAGGGAGTACATTTATGGGACTAGGGTAACTTACTTGCGGTCGGAGGGTACATATAAAGGGACCATGATAACTCACTTGGGGTCAGGGAGTACTACTATGGGACCAGGGTAACTTACTTGCGGTCAGAGAGTAAATATAAAGGGGCTAGGATAACTCACTTGGGGTCAGGGAGAACTTATAAAGGTGATATGGTAAATCACTTGGGGTCAGGGAGTACTTATATGGGACCAGTGTAACTCACTTGGGGCCAGGGTGTACTTTATAAAGGGGCTAGGGTAACTCACTTGGGGTCAGGGAGTACATATAAGGGGGCTATGGTAACTCACTTGGGGTCAGGGAGTACTACTATGGGGCTAGGGTAACTTACTTGCGGTCAGAGAGTAAATATAAAGGGGCCAGGATAACTCACTTGGGGTCAGGGAGAACTTATAAAGGTGATATGGTAAATCACTTGGGGTCAGGGTGTACTTAAAAAGGGGCTAGGGTAACTCACTTGGGGTCAGGGAGTACATATAAAGGGGCTAGGGTAACTCTCTTGGGGTCAGGGAGTACATATATAGGGGCTAGGATAACTCACTTTGGGTCAGGGAGTACTTATAAAGCTGATATGGTAACTCACTTGGGGTCAGGTTGTACTTAAAAAGGGGCTAGGGTAACTCACTTGGGGTCAGGGAGTACATATAAAGGGGCTATGGTAACTCACTTGGGGTCAGTGAGTACTTATAAAGGGGCTATGGTAACTCACTTGTGGTCAGGGAGTACTTCTATGGGACTAGAGTAACTCACTTGCCGCCAGAGTGTACATATAAAGGGGCTAGATTAACTCACTTGGGGTCAGGGAGTACTTATAAAGGGGCTATGGTAACTCAGTTGGGGTCAGGGAGTACTTATATGAGACTAGGGTAACACACTTGGGGTCAGGGAGTACTAATAAAGGAGTTAGATTAACTCACTTGCGGTCAGAGAGTACATATAAAGGGGCTGGGATAACTCACTTGGGGTCAGGGAGTACTTATAAGGGGGCTATGGTAACTCACTTGGGGTCAGGAAGTACTTCTATGGGATTAGGGTAACTCACTTGGGGTCAGGGAGTACTTTTATGGGACTAGGGTAACTCACTTGGGGTCAGGGAGTATTTATATAGGGGCTAGGGTAACTCTCTTGGGGTCAGTGAGTTCTACTATGGGACTAGGGTAATCCACTTGCGGTCAGAGAGTATATATAAAGGGGCTATGGTAACTCACTTGGGGTCAGGGAGTACTACTATGGGACTAGGGTAACTTACTTGCGGTCAGAGAGTACATATAAAGGGGCTAGGATAACTCACTTGGGGTCAGGGAGAACTAATCAAGGTGATATGGTAACTCATTTGGGGTCAGGGAGTACTTATATGGGACTTGGGTAACTCATTTGGGGTCAGGGAGTACTTATATGGGACCAGGGTAACTCACTTGGGGCCAGGGTGTACTTATAAAGGGGCTGGGGTAACTCACTTGGGGACAGGGAGTACATATAAAGGGGCTATGGTAACTCACTTGGGGTCAGGGAGTACTAGTATGGGACTAGGGTAACTCACTTGCGGTCAGAGAGTACATATAAAAAGGCTAGGATAACTCACTTGGGGTCAGTGAGTACTTATAAATGGGCTAGGGTAACTCATTTGGAGTCTGGGAGTACATATAAAGGGGCTATGGTAACTCACTTGGGGTCAGGGAGTACTACTATGGGACCAGGGTAACTCACTTGGGGTCAGGGAGTACATATATAGGGGCTACGATACACACTTGGGGTCAAGGAGAACTTATAAAGGTGATATGGTAACTTACATGGGGTCAGGGAGTACATATAAAGCGGCTAGGGTAACTCATTTGGAATCTGGGAGTACGTATAAAGGGGCTAGGATAACACACTTGGGGTCAGGGAGTACTTATAAAGGGGCTAGGGTAACTCAATTGGGGTCAGGGAGTACTTATATGGGACCAGGGTAACTCACATGTGGCCAGGGTGTACTTATAAAGGGGCTATGGTAACTCACTTGGGGTCAGGGAGTACTACAATGGGACCAGGGTAACTCACTTGCGATCAGAGAGTACATATAAAGTGGCTAGGATAACTCACTTGGGGTCAGGGAGTACATATAAAGGGGCTATGGTAACTCACTTAGGGTCAGGGAGTACTTATAAAGAGGCTATGTTAACTCACTTGGGGTCAGGTAGTACTACTATGGGACTAGGGTAACTTACATGCGGTCAGGAAATACATATAAAGGGGCTAGGATAACTCACTTGGGGTCAGGGAGAACATATAAAGGTGATATGGTAACTCACTTGGGGTCAGGGAGTACTTATTTGGGACTAGGGTATCTCACTTGGGGTCAGGGAGTGCTTATATGGGACCAGGGTAACTCACTTGGGGCCAGGGTGTACTTATAAAGGGGCTACGGTAACTCACTTGGGGTCAGGGAGTACTTATATGAGACTAGGGTAATACACTTGGGGTCAGGGAGTACTTATAAAGGGGTTAGAATAACTTACTTGCGGTCAGAGAGTACATATTAAGGGGCTAGGATAACTCGCTTGAAGTCAGGGAGTACTTATAAAGGGGCTAGGGTAACTCACTTAGTGTCAGGGAGTACTACTATGGGACTAGGGTAACTTACTTGCGGTCAGAGAGTACATATAAAGGGGCTAGGATAACTCACTTGTGTCAGGGAGTACTTATAAAGGGGCTATGGTAACTCACTTAGTGTCAGGGAGTACTACTATGGGACTAGGGTAACTTACTTGCGGTCAGAGAGTACATATAAAGGGGCTATGGTAACTCACTTGGGGTCAGGGAGTACTTATAAAGGGGCTATGGTAACTCACTTGAGGTCAGGGAGTACTACTATGGGACCAGGGTAACTCACTTGGGACCAGGGTGTACTTATAAAGGGGCTAGGGTAACTCACTTGGGGTCAGGGAGTACATATAAAGGGGCTATGGTAACTCACTTGGGGTCAGGGAGTACTTATAAAGAGGCTATGGTAACTCACTTGGGGTCAGGGAGAACTTATAAAGGGGCTATGGTAACTCACTTGGGGTCAGAGAGTACTTATAAAGGGGCTATGGTAACTCACTTGAGGTCAGGGAGTACTACTATGGGACCAGGGTAACTCACTTGCAGTCAGAGAGTACATATCAAGGGGATAGGATAACTCACTTGGGGTCAGGGAGTACTTATAAAGGTGATATGGTAACTCACTTGGGTTCAGGGAGTACTTATATGGGACCAGGGTAACTCACTTGGGGTCAGGGTGTACTTATATGGGACCAGGGTAACTCACTTGGGGCCAGGGTGTACTTATAAAGGGGCTGGGGTAAATCACTTGGGGACAGGGAGTACATATAAAGGGGCTATGGTAACTCACTTGGGGTCAGGGAGTACTAGTATGGGACTAGGGTAACTCACTTGCGGTCAGAGAGTACATATAAAAAGGCTAGGATAACTCACTTGGGGTCAATGAGTACTTATAAATGGGCTAGGGTAACTCATTTGGAGTCTGGGAGTACATATAAAGGGGCTATGGTAACTCACTTGGGGTCAGGGAGTACTACTATGGGACCAGGGTAACTCACTTGGGGTCAGGGAGTACATATATAGGGGCTACGATACACACTTGGGGTCAAGGAGAACTTATAAAGGTGATATGGTAACTTACATGGGGTCAGGAAGTACTTATATGGGACTAGGGTAACTCAATTGGGGTCAGGGAGTACATATAAAGCGGCTAGGGTAACTCATTTGGAATATGGGAGTACATATAAAGGGGCTAGGATAACACACTTGGGGTCAGGGTGTACTTATAAAGGGGCTAGGGTAACTCCCTTGGGGTCAGGAAGTACATATAAAGAGGCTATGGTAACTCACTTGGGGTCAGGGAGCACTACAATGGGACCAGGGTAACTCACTTGCGATCAGAGAGTACATATAAAGTGGCTAGGATAACTCACTTGGGGTCAGGGAGTACTTATAAAGGTGATATGGTAAGTCACTTGGGGTCAGGGAGTACTTATAAAGGGGCTAGGGTAACTCACTTGGGGTAAGGGAGTACATATAAAGGGGCTATGGCAACTCACTTGGGGTCAGGGAGTACTACTATGGGACCAGGGTAACTCACTTGCGGTCAGAGAGTACATATAAAGGGGCTAGGGTAACTCACTTGGGGTCAGGGAGTGCATATAAAGGGGCTATGGTAACTCACTTGGAGTCTGGGAGTACTTATATGGGACCAGGGTAACTCACTTGGGGCCAGGGTGTACTTTATAAAGGGGCTAGGGTAACTCACTTGGGGTCAGGGAGTACATATAAGGGGGCTATGGTAACTCACTTGGGGTCAGGGAGTACTACTATGGGACTAGGGTAACTTACTTGCGGTCAGTGAGTAAATATAAAGGGGCTAGGATAACTCACTTGGGGTCAGGGAGAACTTATAAAGGTGATATGGTAAATCACTTGGGGTCAGGGAGTACTTATAAAGGGGCTAGGGTAACTCTCTTGGGGTCAGGGAGTACATATAAAGGGGCTATGGTAACTCACTTGGGGTCAGTGAGTACTTAAAAAGGGGCTATGGTAACTCACTTGGGGTCAGGGAGTACTTCTGTGGGACTAGAGTAACTCACTTGCCGCCAGAGAGTACATATAAAGGGGCTAGATTAACTCACTTGGGGTCAGGGAGTACTTATAAAGGGGCTATGGTAACTCACTTGGGGTCAGGGAGTACTTATATTAGACTAGGGTAACACACATGGGGTCAGGGAGTACTAATAAAGGGGTTAGATTAACTCACTTGCGGTCAGAGAGTACATATAAAGGGGCTGGGATAACTCACTTGGGGTCAGGGAGTACTTATAAGGGGGCTATGGTAACTCACTTGGGGTCAGGAAGTACTTCTATGGGATTAGGGTAACTCACTTGGGGTCAGGGAGTACTTTTATGGGACTAGGGTAACTCACTTGGGGTCAGGGAGTACTTATAAAGAGGCTATGTTAACTCACTTGGGGTCAGGTACTACTACTATGGGACTAGGGTAACTTACTTGCGGTCAGGAAATACATATAAAGGGGCTAGGATAACTCACTTGGGGTCAGGGAGAACATATAAAGGTGATATGGTAACTCACTTGGCGTCAGGGAGTACTTATTTGGGACTAGGGTAACTCACTTGGGGACAGGGAGTGCTTATATGGGACTAGGGTAACTCACTTGGGGTCAGGGAGTACATATAAAGGTGCTATGGTAACTCACTTGGGGTCAGGGAGTACTTATAAAGGGGCAATGGTAACTCACTTGGGGTCAGGGAGTACATTTATGGGACTAGGGTAACTTACTTGCGGTCAGAGGGTACATATAAAGGGACTATGATAACTCACTTGGGGTCAGGGAGTACTACTATGGGACCAGGGTAACTCACTTGCGGTCAGAGAGTACATATAAAGTGGCTAGGGTAACTCACTTGGGGTCAGGGAGTACTACTATGGGACTAGGGTAACTCACTTGGGGCCAGGGTGTACTTATAAAGGGCTAGGGTAACTCACTTGGGGTCAGGGAGTACATATAAAGGTGCTATGGTAACTCACTTGGGGTCAGGGAGTACATATAAAGGGGCTATGGTAACTCACTTGGGGTCAGGGAGTACTTATAAAGGGGCTATGGTAACTCACTTAGTGTCAGGGAGTACTACAATGGGACTAGGGTAACTTACTTGCCGTCAGAGAGTACATATAAAGGGGCTAGGATAACTCACTTGGGGTCAGGGAGTACTAATATGGGACTAGGGTAACTCACTTGGGGCCAGGGTGTACTTATAAAGGGTTAGGGTAACTCACTTGGGGTCAGGGAGTACATATAAAGGTGCTATGGTAACTCACTTTGGGTCAGGGAGTACTTTTATGGGACTAGGGTAACTCACTTGGGGTCAGGGAGTACATATAAAGGGGCTATGGTAACTCACTTGGGGTCAGGGAGTACTTATAAAGGGGCAATGGTAACTCACTTGGGGTCAGGGAGTACATTTATGGGACTAGGGTAACTTACTTGCGGTCGGAGGGTACATATAAAGGGACTATGATAACTCACTTGGGGTCAGGGAGTACTACTATGGGACCAAGGTGACTCACTTGCGGTCAGAGAGTACATATAAAGTGGCTAGGGTAACTCACTTGGGGTCAGGGAGTACATATAAAGGGGCTATTGTAACTCACTTGGGGTCAGGGAGTACTTATAAAGAGGCTATGTTAACTCACTTGGGGTCAGGTAGTACTACTATGGGACTAGGGTAACTTACTTGCGGTCAGGAAATACATATAAAGGGGCTAGGATAACTCACTTGGGGTCAGGGAGAACATATAAAGGTGATATGGTAACTCACTTGGGGTCAGGGAGTACTTATTTGGGACTAGGGTAACTCACTTGGGGTCAGGGAGTGCTTATATGGGACCAGGGTAACTCACTTGGGGCCAGGGTGTACTTATAAAGGGGCTACGGTAACTCACTTGGGGTCAGGGAGTACTTATATGAGACTAGGGTAATACACTTGGGGTCAGGGAGTACTTATAAAGGGGTTAGAATAACTTACTTGCGGTCAGAGAGTACATATTAAGGGGCTAGGATAACTCACTTGAAGTCAGGGAGTACTTATAAAGGGGCTAGGGTAACTCACTTAGTGTCAGGGAGTACTACTATGGGACTAGGGTAACTTACTTGCGGTCAGAGAGTACATATAAAGGGGCTAGGATAACTCACTTGGGGTCAGGGAGTACTTATAAAGGGGCTATGGTAACTCACTTGAGGTCAGGGAGTACTACTATGGGACCAGGGTAACTCACTTGGGACCAGGGTGTACTTATAAAGGGGCTAGGGTAACTCACTTGGGGTCAGGGAGTACATATAAAGGGGCTATGGTAACTCACTTGGGGTCAGGGAGTACTTATAAAGGGGCTATGGTAACTCACTTGGGGTCAGAGAGTACTTATAAAGGGGCTATGGTAACTCACTTGAGGTCAGGGAGTACTACTATGGGACCAGGGTAACTCACTTGCAGTCAGAGAGTACATATCAAGGGGATAGGATAACTCACTTGGGGTCAGGGAGTACTTATAAAGGTGATATGGTAACTCACTTGGGTTCAGGGAGTACTTATATGGGACCAGGGTAACTCACTTGGGGTCAGGGTGTACTTATATGGGACCAGGGTAACTCACTTGGGGCCAGGGTGTACTTATAAAGGGGCTGGGGTAACTCACTTGGGGACAGGGAGTACATATAAAGGGGCTATGGTAACTCACTTGGGGTCAGGGAGTACTAGTATGGGACTAGGGTAACTCACTTGCGGTCAGAGAGTACATATAAAAAGGCTAGGATAACTCACTTGGGGTCAATGAGTACTTATAAATGGGGTAGGGTAACTCATTTGGAGTCTGGGAGTACATATAAAGGGGCTATGGTAACTCACTTGGGGTCAGGGAGTACTACTATGGGACCAGGGTAACTCACTTGGGGTCAGGGAGTACATATATAGGGGCTACGATACACACTTGGGGTCAAGGAGAACTTATAAAGGTGATATGGTAACTTACATGGGGTCAGGAAGTACTTATATGGGACTAGGGTAACTCAATTGGGGTCAGGGAGTACATATAAAGCGGCTAGGGTAACTCATTTGGAATATGGGAGTACATATAAAGGGGCTAGGATAACACACTTGGGGTCAGGGTGTACTTATAAAGGGGCTAGGGTAACTCCCTTGGGGTCAGGAAGTACATATAAAGAGGCTATGGTAACTCACTTGGGGTCAGGGAATACTACAATGGGACCAGGGTAACTCACTTGCGATCAGAGAGTACATATAAAGTGGCTAGGATAACTCACTTGGGGTCAGGGAGTACTTATAAAGGTGATATGGTAACTCACTTGGGGTCAGGGAGTACTTATAAAGGGGCTAGGGTAACTCACTTGGGGTAAGGGAGTACATATAAAGGGGCTATGGCAACTCACTTGGGGTCAGGGAGTACTACTATGGGACCAGGGTAACTAACTTGCGGTCAGAGAGTACATATAAAGGGGCTAGGGTAACTCACTTGGGGTCAGGGAGTGCATATAAAGGGGCTATGGTAACTCACTTGGAGTCTGGGAGTACTTATATGGGACCAGGGTAACTCACTTGGGGCCAGGGTGTACTTTATAAAGGGGCTAGGGTAACTCACTTGGGGTCAGGGAGTACATATAAGGGGGCTATGGTAACTCACTTGGGGTCAGGGAGTACTACTATGGGACTAGGGTAACTTACTTGCGGTCAGAGAGTAAATATAAAGGGGCTAGGATAACTCACTTGGGGTCAGGGAGAACTTATAAATGGGGTAGGGTAACTCATTTGGAGTCTGGGAGTACATATAAAGGGGCTATGGTAACTCACTTGGGGTCAGGGAGTACTACTATGGGACCAGGGTAACTCACTTGGGGTCAGGGAGTACATATATAGGGGCTACGATACACACTTGGGGTCAAGGAGAACTTATAAAGGTGATATGGTAACTTACATGGGGTCAGGAAGTACTTATATGGGACTAGGGTAACTCAATTGGGGTCAGGGAGTACATATAAAGCGGCTAGGGTAACTCATTTGGAATATGGGAGTACATATAAAGGGGCTAGGATAACACACTTGGGGTCAGGGTGTACTTATAAAGGGGCTAGGGTAACTCCCTTGGGGTCAGGAAGTACATATAAAGAGGCTATGGTAACTCACTTGGGGTCAGGGAATACTACAATGGGACCAGGGTAACTCACTTGCGATCAGAGAGTACATATAAAGTGGCTAGGATAACTCACTTGGGGTCAGGGAGTACTTATAAAGGTGATATGGTAACTCACTTGGGGTCAGGGAGTACTTATAAAGGGGCTAGGGTAACTCACTTGGGGTAAGGGAGTACATATAAAGGGGCTATGGCAACTCACTTGGGGTCAGGGAGTACTACTATGGGACCAGGGTAACTAACTTGCGGTCAGAGAGTACATATAAAGGGGCTAGGGTAACTCACTTGGGGTCAGGGAGTGCATATAAAGGGGCTATGGTAACTCACTTGGAGTCTGGGAGTACTTATATGGGACCAGGGTAACTCACTTGGGGCCAGGGTGTACTTTATAAAGGGGCTAGGGTAACTCACTTGGGGTCAGGGAGTACATATAAGGGGGCTATGGTAACTCACTTGGGGTCAGGGAGTACTACTATGGGACTAGGGTAACTTACTTGCGGTCAGAGAGTAAATATAAAGGGGCTAGGATAACTCACTTGGGGTCAGGGAGAACTTATAAAGGTGATATGGTAAATCACTTGGGGTCAGGGAGTACTTATAAAGGGGCTAGGGTAACTCTCTTGGGGTCAGGGAGTACATATAAAGGGGCTATGGTAACTCACTTGGGGTCAGTGAGTACTTAAAAAGGGGCTATGGTAACTCACTTGGGGTCAGGGAGTACTTCTGTGGGATTAGAGTAACTCACTTGCCGCCAGAGAGTACATATAAAGGGGCTAGATTAACTCACTTGGGGTCAGGGAGTACTTATAAAGGGGCTATGGTAACTCACTTGGGGTCAGGGAGTACTTATATGAGACTAGGGTAACACACATGGGGTCAGGGAGTACTAATAAAGGGGTTAGATTAACTCACTTGCGGTCAGAGAGTACATATAAAGGGGCTGGGATAACTCACTTGGGGTCAGGGAGTACTTATAAAGAGGCTATGTTAATTCACTTGGGGTCAGGTACTACTACTATGGGACTAGGGTAACTTACTTGCGGTCAGGAAATACATATAAAGGGGCTAGGATAACTCACTTGGGGTCAGTGAGAACATATAAAGGTGATATGGTAACTCACTTGGCGTCAGGGAGTACTTATTTGGGACTAGGGTAACTCACTTGGGGTCAGGGAGTGCTTATATGGGACCAGGGTAACTCACTTGAGGCCAGGGTGTACTTATAAAGGGGCTACGGTAACTCACTTGGGGTCAGGGAGTACTTATATGAGACTAGGGTAATACACTTGGGGTCAGGGAGTACTTATAAAGGGGTTAGAATAACTTACTTGCGGTCAGAGAGTACATATTAAGGGGCTAGGATAACTCACTTGAAGTCAGGGAGTACTTATAAAGGGGCTAGGGTAACTCACTTAGTGTCAGGGAGTACTACTATGGGACTAGGGTAACTTACTTGCGGTCAGAGAGTACATATAAAGGGGCTAGGATAACTCACTTGGGGTCAGGGAGTACTACTATGGGACTAGGGTAACTCACTTGGGGCCAGGGAGTACATATAAAGGTGCTATAGTAACTCACTTGGGGTCAGGGAGTACTTATAAAGGGGCAATGGTAACTCACTTGGGGTCAGGGAGTACATTTATGGGACTAGGGTAACTTACTTGCGGTCAGAGGGTACATATAAAGGGACTATGATAACTCACTTGGGGTCAGGGAGTACTACTATGGGACCAGGGTAACTCACTTGCGGTCAGAGAGTACATATAAAGTGGCTAGGGTAACACACTTGGGGTCAGGGAGTACTACTATGGGACTAGGGTAACTCACTTGGGGCCAGGGTGTACTTATAAAGGGCTAGGGTAACTCACTTGGGGTCAGGGAGTACATATAAAGGTGCTATGGTAACTCACTTGGGGTCAGGGAGTACATATAAAGGTGCTATGGTAACTCACTTTGGGTCAGGGAGTACTTTTATGGGACTAGGGTAACTCACTTGGGGTCAGGGAGTACATATAAAGGGGCTATGGTAACTCACTTGGGGTCAGGGAGTACTTATAAAGGGGCAATGGTAACTCACTTGGGGTCAGGGAGTACATTTATGGGACTAGGGTAACTTACTTGCGGTCGGAGGGTACATATAAAGGGACTATGATAACTCACTTGGGGTCAGGGAGTACTACTATGGGACCAGGGTAACTCACTTGGGACCAGGGTGTACTTATAAAGGGGCTAGGGTAACTCACTTGGGGTCAGGGAGTACATATAAAGGGGCTATGGTAACTCACTTGGGGTCAGGGAGTACTTATAAAGAGGCTATGGTAACTCACTTGGGGTCAGGGAGAACTTATAAAGGGGCTATGGTAACTCACTTGGGGTCAGAGAGTACTTATAAAGGGGCTATGGTAACTCACTTGAGGTCAGGGAGTACTACTATGGGACCAGGGTAACTCACTTGCAGTCAGAGAGTACATATCAAGGGGATAGGATAACTCACTTGGGGTCAGGGAGTACTTATAAAGGGGCTATTGTAACTCACTTGGGGTCAGGGAGTACTTATAAAGAGGCTATGTTAACTCACTTGGGGTCAGGTAGTACTACTATGGGACTAGGGTAACTTACTTGCGGTCAGGAAATACATATAAAGGGGCTAGGATAACTCACTTGGGGTCAGGGAGAACATATAAAGGTGATATGGTAACTCACTTGGGGTCAGGGAGTACTTATTTGGGACTAGGGTAACTCACTTGGGGTCAGGGAGTGCTTATATGGGACCAGGGTAACTCACTTGGGGCCAGGGTGTACTTATAAAGGGGCTACGGTAACTCACTTGGGGTCAGGGAGTACTTATATGAGACTAGGGTAATACACTTGGGGTCAGGGAGTACTTATAAAGGGGTTAGAATAACTTACTTGCGGTCAGAGAGTACATATTAAGGGGCTAGGATAACTCACTTGAAGTCAGGGAGTACTTATAAAGGGGCTAGGGTAACTCACTTAGTGTCAGGGAGTACTACTATGGGACTAGGGTAACTTACTTGCGGTCAGAGAGTACATATAAAGGGGCTAGGATAACTCACTTGGGGTCAGGGAGTACTTATAAAGGGGCTATGGTAACTCACTTGAGGTCAGGGAGTACTACTATGGGACCAGGGTAACTCACTTGGGACCAGGGTGTACTTATAAAGGGGCTAGGGTAACTCACTTGGGGTCAGGGAGTACATATAAAGGGGCTATGGTAACTCACTTGGGGTCAGGGAGTACTTATAAAGAGGCTATGGTAACTCACTTGGGGTCAGGGAGAACTTATAAAGGGGCTATGGTAACTCACTTGGGGTCAGAGAGTACTTATAAAGGGGCTATGGTAACTCACTTGAGGTCAGGGAGTACTACTATGGGACCAGGGTAACTCACTTGCAGTCAGAGAGTACATATCAAGGGGATAGGATAACTCACTTGGGGTCAGGGAGTACTTATAAAGGTGATATGGTAACTCACTTGGGTTCAGGGAGTACTTATATGGGACCAGGGTAACTCACTTGGGGTCAGGGTGTACTTATATGGGACCAGGGTAACTCACTTGGGGCCAGGGTGTACTTATAAAGGGGCTGGGGTAACTCACTTGGGGACAGGGAGTACATATAAAGGGGCTATGGTAACTCACTTGGGGTCAGGGAGTACTAGTATGGGACTAGGGTAACTCACTTGCGGTCAGAGAGTACATATAAAAAGGCTAGGATAACTCACTTGGGGTCAATGAGTACTTATAAATGGGGTAGGGTAACTCATTTGGAGTCTGGGAGTACATATAAAGGGGCTATGGTAACTCACTTGGGGTCAGGGAGTACTACTATGGGACCAGGGTAACTCACTTGGGGTCAGGGAGTACATATATAGGGGCTACGATACACACTTGGGGTCAAGGAGAACTTATAAAGGTGATATGGTAACTTACATGGGGTCAGGAAGTACTTATATGGGACTAGGGTAACTCAATTGGGGTCAGGGAGTACATATAAAGCGGCTAGGGTAACTCATTTGGAATATGGGAGTACATATAAAGGGGCTAGGATAACACACTTGGGGTCAGGGTGTACTTATAAAGGGGCTAGGGTAACTCCCTTGGGGTCAGGAAGTACATATAAAGAGGCTATGGTAACTCACTTGGGGTCAGGGAATACTACAATGGGACCAGGGTAACTCACTTGCGATCAGAGAGTACATATAAAGTGGCTAGGATAACTCACTTGGGGTCAGGGAGTACTTATAAAGGGGCTAGGGTAACTCACTTGGGGTAAGGGAGTACATATAAAGGGGCTATGGCAACTCACTTGGGGTCAGGGAGTACTACTATGGGACCAGGGTAACTAACTTGCGGTCAGAGAGTACATATAAAGGGGCTAGGGTAACTCACTTGGGGTCAGGGAGTGCATATAAAGGGGCTATGGTAACTCACTTGGAGTCTGGGAGTACTTATATGGGACCAGGGTAACTCACTTGGGGCCAGGGTGTACTTTATAAAGGGGCTAGGGTAACTCACTTGGGGTCAGGGAGTACATATAAGGGGGCTATGGTAACTCACTTGGGGTCAGGGAGTACTACTATGGGACTAGGGTAACTTACTTGCGGTCAGAGAGTAAATATAAAGGGGCTAGGATAACTCACTTGGGGTCAGGGAGAACTTATAAAGGTGATATGGTAAATCACTTGGGGTCAGGGAGTACTTATAAAGGGGCTAGGGTAACTCTCTTGGGGTCAGGGAGTACATATAAAGGGGCTATGGTAACTCACTTGGGGTCAGTGAGTACTTAAAAAGGGGCTATGGTAACTCACTTGGGGTCAGGGAGTACTTCTGTGGGATTAGAGTAACTCACTTGCCGCCAGAGAGTACATATAAAGGGGCTAGATTAACTCACTTGGGGTCAGGGAGTACTTATAAAGGGGCTATGGTAACTCACTTGGGGTCAGGGAGTACTTATATGAGACTAGGGTAACACACATGGGGTCAGGGAGTACTAATAAAGGGGTTAGATTAACTCACTTGCGGTCAGAGAGTACATATAAAGGGGCTGGGATAACTCACTTGGGGTCAGGGAGTACTTATAAAGAGGCTATGTTAACTCACTTGGGGTCAGGTACTACTACTATGGGACTAGGGTAACTTACTTGCGGTCAGGAAATACATATAAAGGGGCTAGGATAACTCACTTGGGGTCAGGGAGAACATATAAAGGTGATATGGTAACTCACTTGGCGTCAGGGAGTACTTATTTGGGACTAGGGTAACTCACTTGGGGTCAGGGAGTGCTTATATGGGACCAGGGTAACTCACTTGAGGCCAGGGTGTACTTATAAAGGGGCTACGGTAACTCACTTGGGGTCAGGGAGTACTTATATGAGACTAGGGTAATACACTTGGGGTCAGGGAGTACTTATAAAGGGGTTAGAATAACTTACTTGCGGTCAGAGAGTACATATTAAGGGGCTAGGATAACTCACTTGAAGTCAGGGAGTACTTATAAAGGGGCTAGGGTAACTCACTTAGTGTCAGGGAGTACTACTATGGGACTAGGGTAACTTACTTGCGGTCAGAGAGTACATATAAAGGGGCTAGGATAACTCACTTGGGGTCAGGGAGTACTACTATGGGACTAGGGTAACTCACTTGGGGCCAGGGAGTACATATAAAGGTGCTATAGTAACTCACTTGGGGTCAGGGAGTACTTATAAAGGGGCAATGGTAACTCACTTGGGGTCAGGGAGTACATTTATGGGACTAGGGTAACTTACTTGCGGTCAGAGGGTACATATAAAGGGACTATGATAACTCACTTGGGGTCAGGGAGTACTACTATGGGACCAGGGTAACTCACTTGCGGTCAGAGAGTACATATAAAGTGGCTAGGGTAACACACTTGGGGTCAGGGAGTACTACTATGGGACTAGGGTAACTCACTTGGGGCCAGGGTGTACTTATAAAGGGCTAGGGTAACTCACTTGGGGTCAGGGAGTACATATAAAGGTGCTATGGTAACTCACTTGGGGTCAGGGAGTACATATAAAGGGGCTATGGTAACTCACTTGGGGTCAGGGAGTACTTATAAAGGGGCTATGGTAACTCACTTAGTGTCAGGGAGTACTACTATGGGACTAGGGTAACTTACTTGCCGTCAGAGAGTACATATAAAGGGGCTAGGATAACTCACTTGGGGTCAGGGAGTACTTATATGGGACTAGGGTAACTCACTTGGGGCCAGGGTGTACTTATAAAGGGTTAGGGTAACTCACTTGGGGTCAGGGAGTACATATAAAGGTGCTATGGTAACTCACTTTGGGTCAGGGAGTACTTTTATGGGACTAGGGTAACTCACTTGGGGTCAGGGAGTACATATAAAGGGGCTATGGTAACTCACTTGGGGTCAGGGAGTACTTATAAAGGGGCAATGGTAACTCACTTGGGGTCAGGGAGTACATTTATGGGACTAGGGTAACTTACTTGCGGTCGGAGGGTACATATAAAGGGACTATGATAACTCACTTGGGGTCAGGGAGTACTACTATGGGACCAGGGTAACTCACTTGCGGTCAGAGAGTACATATAAAGTGGCTAGGGTAACTCACTTGGGGTCAGGGAGTACATATAAAGGGGCTATTGTAACTCACTTGGGGTCAGGGAGTACTTATAAAGAGGCTATGTTAACTCACTTGGGGTCAGGTAGTACTACTATGGGACTAGGGTAACTTACTTGCGGTCAGGAAATACATATAAAGGGGCTAGGATAACTCACTTGGGGTCAGGGAGAACATATAAAGGTGATATGGTAACTCACTTGGCGTCAGGGAGTACTTATTTGGGACTAGGGTAACTCACTTGGGGTCAGGGAGTGCTTATATGGGACCAGGGTAACTCACTTGAGGCCAGGGTGTACTTATAAAGGGGCTACGGTAACTCACTTGGGGTCAGGGAGTACTTATATGAGACTAGGGTAATACACTTGGGGTCAGGGAGTACTTATAAAGGGGTTAGAATAACTTACTTGCGGTCAGAGAGTACATATTAAGGGGCTAGGATAACTCACTTGAAGTCAGGGAGTACTTATAAAGGGGCTAGGGTAACTCACTTAGTGTCAGGGAGTACTACTATGGGACTAGGGTAACTTACTTGCGGTCAGAGAGTACATATAAAGGGGCTAGGATAACTCACTTGGGGTCAGGGAGTACTACTATGGGACTAGGGTAACTCACTTGGGGCCAGGGAGTACATATAAAGGTGCTATAGTAACTCACTTGGGGTCAGGGAGTACTTATAAAGGGGCAATGGTAACTCACTTGGGGTCAGGGAGTACATTTATGGGACTAGGGTAACTTACTTGCGGTCAGAGGGTACATATAAAGGGACTATGATAACTCACTTGGGGTCAGGGAGTACTACTATGGGACCAGGGTAACTCACTTGCGGTCAGAGAGTACATATAAAGTGGCTAGGGTAACACACTTGGGGTCAGGGAGTACTACTATGGGACTAGGGTAACTCACTTGGGGCCAGGGTGTACTTATAAAGGGCTAGGGTAACTCACTTGGGGTCAGGGAGTACATATAAAGGTGCTATGGTAACTCACTTGGGGTCAGGGAGTACATATAAAGGGGCTATGGTAACTCACTTGGGGTCAGGGAGTACTTATAAAGGGGCTATGGTAACTCACTTAGTGTCAGGGAGTACTACTATGGGACTAGGGTAACTTACTTGCCGTCAGAGAGTACATATAAAGGGGCTAGGATAACTCACTTGGGGTCAGGGAGTACTTATATGGGACTAGGGTAACTCACTTGGGGCCAGGGTGTACTTATAAAGGGTTAGGGTAACTCACTTGGGGTCAGGGAGTACATATAAAGGTGCTATGGTAACTCACTTTGGGTCAGGGAGTACTTTTATGGGACTAGGGTAACTCACTTGGGGTCAGGGAGTACATATAAAGGGGCTATGGTAACTCACTTGGGGTCAGGGAGTACTTATAAAGGGGCAATGGTAACTCACTTGGGGTCAGGGAGTACATTTATGGGACTAGGGTAACTTACTTGCGGTCGGAGGGTACATATAAAGGGACTATGATAACTCACTTGGGGTCAGGGAGTACTACTATGGGACCAGGGTAACTCACTTGCGGTCAGAGAGTACATATAAAGTGGCTAGGGTAACTCACTTGGGGTCAGGGAGTACATATAAAGGGGCTATTGTAACTCACTTGGGGTCAGGGAGTACTTATAAAGAGGCTATGTTAACTCACTTGGGGTCATGTAGTACTACTATGGGACTAGGGTAACTTACTTGCGGTCAGGAAATACATATAAAGGGGCTAGGATAACTCACTTGGGGTCAGGGAGAACATATAAAGGTGATATGGTAACTCACTTGGGGTCAGGGAGTACTTATTTGGGACTAGGGTAACTCACTTGGGGTCAGGGAGTACTAGTATGGGACTAGGATAACTCACTTGCGGTCAGAGAGTACATATAAAAAGGCTAGGATAACTCACTTGCGGTCAGTGAGTACTTATAAATGGGCTAGGGTAACTCATTTGGAGTCTGGGAGTACATATAAAGGGGCTATGGTAACTCACTTGGGGTCAGGGAGTACTACTATGGGTCCAGGGTAACTCACTTGGGGTCAGGTAGTACATATATAGGGGCTACGATACACACTTGGGGTCAAGGAGAACTTATAAAGGTGATATGGTAACTTACATGGGGTCAGGGAGTACTTATATGGGACTAGGGTAACTCAATTGGGGTCAGGGAGTACATATAAAGCGGCTAGGGTAACTCATTTGGAATCTGGGAGTACATATAAAGGGGCTAGGATAACACATTTGGGGTCAGGGAGTACCTATAAAGGGGCTAGGGTAACTCCTTTGGGGTCAGGAAGTACATATAAAGAGGCTATGGTAACTCACTTGGGGTCAGGGAGTACTACAATGGGACCAGGGTAACTCACTTGCGATCAGAGAGTACATATAAAGGGGCTAGGGTAACTCACTTGGGGTCAGGGAGTGCATATAAAGGGGCTATGGTAACTCACTTGGAGTCTGGGAGTACTTATATGGGACCAGGGTAACTCACTTGGGGCCAGGGTGTACTTTATAAAGGGGCTAGGGTAACTCACTTGGGGTCAGGGAGTACATATAAGGGGGCTATGGTAACTCACTTGGGGTCAGGGAGTACTACTATGGGACTAGGGTAACTTACTTGCCGTAGGAGACTACATATAAAGGGGCTAGGATAACTCACTTGGGGTCATGGAGTACTACTATGGGACTAGGGTAACTTACTTGCGGTCAGAGAGTACATATAAAGGGGCTAGGATAACTCACTTTGGGTCAGGGAGTACTTATAAAGCTGATATGGTAACTCACTTGGGGCCAGGGTGTACTTAAAAAGAGGCTAGGGTAACTCACTTGGGGTCAGGGAGTACATATAAAGGGGCTATGGTAACTCACTTGGGGTCAGTGAGTACTTATAAAGGGGCTATGGTAACTCACTTGGGGTCAGGGAGTACTTCTATGGGACTAGAGTAACTCACTTGCCGCCAGAGTGTACATATAAAGGGGCTAGATTAACTCACTTGGGGTCAGGGAGTACTTATAAAGGGGCTATGGTAACTCACTTGGGGTCAGGGAGTACTTATATGAGACTAGGGTAACACACTTGGGGTCAGGGAGTACTAATAAAGGGGTTAGATTAACTCACTTGCGGTCAGAGAGTACATATAAAGGGGCTGGGATAACTCACTTGGGGTCAGGGAGTACTTATAAGGGGGCTATGGTAACTCACTTGGGGTCAGGGAGTATTTATATAGGGGCTAGGGTAACTCTCTTGGGGTCAGTGAGTTCTACTATGGGACTAGGGTAATTCACTTGCGGTCAGAGAGTATATATAAAGGGGCTATGGTAACTCACTTGGGGTCAGGGAGTACTACTATGGGACTAGGGTAACTTACTTGCGGTCAGAGAGTAAATATAAAGGGGCTAGTATAACTCACTTGGGGTCAGGGAGAACTAATCAAGGTGATATGGTAACTCATTTGGGGTCAGGGAGTACTTATATGGGACTAGGGTAACTCACTTGGGGTCAGGGAGTACTTATATGGGACCAGGGTAACTCACTTGGGGCCAGGGTGTACTTATAAAGGGGCTGGGGTAACTCAACTGGGGACAGGGAGTACATATAAAGGGGCTATGGTAACTCACTTGGGGTCAGGGAGTACTAGTATGGGACTAGGGTAACTCACTTGCGGTCAGAGAGTACATATAAAAAGGCTAGGATAACTCACTTGGGGTCAGTGAGTACTTATAAATGGGCTAGGGTAACTCATTTGGAGTCTGGGAGTACATATAAAGGGGCTATGGTAACTCACTTGGGGTCAGGGAGTACTACTATGGGACCAGGGTAACTCACTTGGGGTCAGAGAGTACATATATAGGGGCTACGATACACACTTGGGGTCAAGGAGAACTTATAAAGGTGATATGGTAACTTACATGGGGTCAGGGAGTACATATAAAGCGGCTAGGGTAACTCATTTGGAATCTGGGAGTACATATAAAGGGGCTAGGATAACACACTTGGGGTCAGGGAGTACTTATAAAGGGGCTAGGGTAACTCAATTGGGGTCAGGGAGTACTTATAAAGAGGCTATGTTAACTCACTTGGGGTCAGGTAGTACTACTATGGGACTAGGGTAACTTACTTGCGGTCAGGAAATACATATAAAGGGGCTAGGATAACTCACTTGGGGTCAGGGAGAACATATAAAGGTGATATGGTAACTCACTTGGGGTCAGGGAGTACTTATTTGGGACTAGGGTAACTCACTTGGGGTCAGGGAGTGCTTATATGGGACCAGGGTAACTCACTTGGGGCCAGGGTGTACTTATAAAGGGGCTACGGTAACTCACTTGGGGTCAGGGAGTACTTATATGAGACTAGGGTAATACACTTGGGGTCAGGGAGTGCTTATAAAGGGGTTTGAATAACTTACTTGCGGTCAGAGAGTACATATTAAGGGGCTAGGATAACTCACTTGAAGTCAGGGAGTACTTATAAAGGGGCTAGGGTAACTCACTTAGTGTCAGGGAGTACTACTATGGGACTAGGGTAACTTACTTGCGGTCAGAGAGTACATATAATGGGGCTAGGATAACTCACTTGGGGTCAGGGAGAACTTATAAAGGGGCTATGGTAACTCACTTGGGGTCAGGGAGTACTTATAAAGGGGCTATGGTAACTCACTTGGGGTCAGGTAGTACTACTATGGGACTATGGTAACTTACTTGCGGTCAGGAAGTACATATAAAGGGGCTATGGTAACTCACTTGAGGTCAGGGAGTACTACTATGGGACCAGGGTAACTCACTTGGGACCAGGGTGTACTTATAAAGGGGCTAGGGTAACACACTTGGGGTCAGGGAGTACATATAAAGGGGCTATGGTAACTCACTTGGGGTCAGGGAGTACTTATAAAGAGGCTATGGTAACTCACTTGGGGTCAGGGAGAACTTATAAAGGGGCTATGGTAACTCACTTGGGGTCAGAGAGTACTTATAAAGGGGCTATGGTAACTCACTTGAGGTCAGGGAGTACTACTATGGGACCAGGGTAACTCACTTGCAGTCAGAGAGTACATATCAAGGGGATAGGATAACTCACTTGGGGTCAGGGAGTACTTATAAAGGTGATATGGTAACTCACTTGGGTTCAGGGAGTACTTATATGGGACCAGGGTAACTCACTTGGGGCCAGGGTGTACTTATAAAGGGGCTGGGGTAACTCACTTGGGGACAGGGAGTACATATAAAGGGGCTATGGTAACTCACTTGGGGTCAGTGAGTACTTAAAAAGGGGCTATGGTAACTCACTTGGGGTCAGGGAGTACATATAAAGGGGCTATGGTAACTCACTTGGGGTCAGTGAGTACTTAAAAAGGGGCTATGGTAACTCACTTGGGGTCAGGGAGTACTTCTGTGGGATTAGAGTAACTCACTTGCCGCCAGAGAGTACATATAAAGGGGCTAGATTAACTCACTTGGGGTCAGGGAGTACTTATAAAGGGGCTATGGTAACTCACTTGGGGTCAGGGAGTACTTATATGAGACTAGGGTAACACACATGGGGTCAGGGAGTACTAACAAAGGGGTTAGATTAACTCACTTGCGGTCAGAGAGTACATATAAAGGGGCTGGGATAACTCACTTGGGGTCAGGGAGTACTTATAAAGAGGCTATGTTAACTCACTTGGGGTCAGGTACTACTACTATGGGACTAGGGTAACTTACTTGCGGTCAGGAAATACATATAAAGGGGCTAGGATAACTCACTTGGGGTCAGGGAGAACATATAAAGGTGATATGGTAACTCACTTGGCGTCAGGGAGTACTTATTTGGGACTAGGGTAACTCACTTGGGGTCAGGGAGTGCTTATATGGGACCAGGGTAACTCACTTGAGGCCAGGGTGTACTTATAAAGGGGCTACGGTAACTCACTTGGGGTCAGGGAGTACTTATATGAGACTAGGGTAATACACTTGGGGTCAGGGAGTACTTATAAAGGGGTTAGAATAACTTACTTGCGGTCAGAGAGTACATATTAAGGGGCTAGGATAACTCACTTGAAGTCAGGGAGTACTTATAAAGGGGCTAGGGTAACTCACTTAGTGTCAGGGAGTACTACTATGGGACTAGGGTAACTTACTTGCGGTCAGAGAGTACATATAAAGGGGCTAGGATAACTCACTTGGGGTCAGGGAGTACTTATAAAGGGGCTATGGTAACTCACTTAGTGTCAGGGAGTACTTTTATGGGACTAGGGTAACTCACTTGGGGTCAGGGAGTACTTATAAAGGGGCAATGGTAACTCACTTGGGGTCAGGGAGTACATTTATGGGACTAGGGTAACTTACTTGCGGTCAGAGGGTACATATAAAGGGACTATGATAACTCACTTGGGGTCAGGGAGTACTACTATGGGACCAGGGTAACTCACTTGCGGTCAGAGAGTACATATAAAGTGGCTAGGGTAACACACTTGGGGTCAGGGAGTACTACTATGGGACTAGGGTAACTTACTTGCCGTCAGAGAGTACATATAAAGGGGCTAGGATAACTCACTTGGGGTCAGGGAGTACTTATATGGGACTAGGGTAACTCACTTGGGGCCAGGGTGTACTTATAAAGGGTTAGGGTAACTCACTTGGGGTCAGGGAGTACATATAAAGGTGCTATGGTAACTCACTTTGGGTCAGGGAGTACATATAAAGGGGCTATGGTAACTCACTTGGGGTCAGGGAGTACTTATAAAGGGGCTATGGTAACTCACTTAGTGTCAGGGAGTACTACTATGGGACTAGGGTAACTTACTTGCCGTCAGAGAGTACATATAAAGGGGCTAGGATAACTCACTTGGGGTCAGGGAGTACTTATATGGGACTAGGGTAACTCACTTGGGGCCAGGGTGTACTTATAAAGGGTTAGGGTAACTCACTTGGGGTCAGGGAGTACATATAAAGGTGCTATGGTAACTCACTTTGGGTCAGGGAGTACTTTTATGGGACTAGGGTAACTCACTTGGGGTCAGGGAGTACATATAAAGGGGCTATGGTAACTCACTTGGGGTCAGGGAGTACTTATAAAGGGGCAATGGTAACTCACTTGGGGTCAGGGAGTACATTTATGGGACTAGGGTAACTTACTTGCGGTCGGAGGGTACATATAAAGGGACTATGATAACTCACTTGGGGTCAGGGAGTACTACTATGGGACCAGGGTAACTCACTTGCGGTCAGAGAGTACATATAAAGTGGCTAGGGTAACTCACTTGGGGTCAGGGAGTACATATAAAGGGGCTATTGTAACTCACTTGAGGTCAGGGAGTACTTATAAAGAGGCTATGTTAACTCACTTGGGGTCAGGTAGTACTACTATGGGACTAGGGTAACTTACTTGCGGTCAGGAAATACATATAAAGGGGCTAGGATAACTCACTTGGGGTCAGGGAGAACATATAAAGGTGATATGGTAACTCACTTGGGGTCAGGGAGTACTTATTTGGGACTAGGGTAACTCACTTGGGGTCAGGGAGTGCTTATATGGGACCAGGGTAACTCACTTGGGGCCAGGGTGTACTTATAAAGGGGCTACGGTAACTCACTTGGGGTCAGGGAGTACTTATATGAGACTAGGGTAATACACTTGGGGTCAGGGAGTACTTATAAAGGGGTTAGAATAACTTACTTGCGGTCAGAGAGTACATATTAAGGGGCTAGGATAACTCACTTGAAGTCAGGGAGTACTTATAAAGGGGCTATGGTAACTCACTTAGTGTCAGGGAGTACTACTATGGGACTAGGGTAACTTACTTGCGGTCAGAGAGTACATATAAAGGGGCTAGGATAACTCACTTGGGGTCAGGGAGAACTTATAAAGGGGTTATGGTAACTCACTTGGGGTCAGGGAGTACTTATAAAGGGGCTATGGTAACTCACTTGGGGTCAGGTAGTACTACTATGGGACTAGGGTAACTTACTTGCGGTCAGGAAGTACATATAAAGGGGCTATGGTAACTCACTTGGGGTCAGAGAGTACTTATAAAGGGGCTATGGTAACTCACTCGAGGTCAGGGAGTACTACTATGGGACCAGGGTAACTCACTTGGGACCAGGGTGTACTTATAAAGGGGTTAGGGTAACTCACTTGGGGTCAGGGAGTACATATAAAGGGGCTTAGGTAACTCACTTGGGGTCAGGGAGTACTTATAAAGAGGCTATGGTAACTCACTTGGGGTCAGGGAGAACTTATAAAGGGGCTATGGTAACTCACTTGGGGCCAGGGTGTACTTATAAAGGGGCTGGGGTAACTCACTTGGGGACAGGGAGTACATATAAAGGGGCTATGGTAACTCACTTGGGGTCAGGGAGTACTAGTATGGGACTAGGATAACTCACTTGCGGTCAGAGAGTACATATAAAAAGGCTAGGATAACTCACTTGCGGTCAGTGAGTACTTATAAATGGGCTAGGGTAACTCATTTGGAGTCTGGGAGTACATATAAAGGGGCTATGGTAACTCACTTGGGGTCAGGGAGTACTACTATGGGACCAGGGTAACTCACTTGGGGTCAGGTAGTACATATATAGGGGCTACGATACACACTTGGGGTCAAGGAGAACTTATAAAGGTGATATGGTAACTTACATGGGGTCAGGGAGTACTTATATGGGACTAGGGTAACTCAATTGGGGTCAGGGAGTACATATAAAGCGGCTAGGGTATCTCATTTGGAATCTGGGAGTACATATAAAGGGGCTAGGATAACACATTTGGGGTCAGGGAGTACCTATAAAGGGGCTAGGGTAACTCCTTTGGGGTCAGGAAGTACATATAAAGAGGCTATGGTAACTCACTTGGGGTCAGGGAGTACTACAATGGGACCAGGGTAACTCACTTGCGATCAGAGAGTACATATAAAGGGGCTAGGGTAACTCACTTGGGGTCAGGGAGTGCATATAAAGGGGCTATGGTAACTCACTTGGAGTCTGGGAGTACTTATATGGGACCAGGGTAACTCACTTGGGGCCAGGGTGTACTTTATAAAGGGGCTAGGGTAACTCACTTGGGGTCAGGGAGTACATATAAGGGGGCTATGGTAACTCACTTGGGGTCAGTGAGTACTACTATGGGACTAGGGTAACTCACTTGCGGTCAGAGAGTACATATAAAGGGGCTATGGTAACTCACTTGGGGTCAGGGAGTACTTATAAAGGGGCTATGGTAACTCACTTAGTGTCAGGGAGTACTACTATGGGACTAGGGTAACTTACTTGCCGTAGGAGACTACATATAAAGGGGCTAGGATAACTCACTTGGGGTCATGGAGTACTACTATGGGACTAGGGTAACTTACTTGCGGTCAGAGAGTACATATAAAGGGGCTAGGATAACTCACTTTGGGTCAGGGAGTACTTATAAAGCTGATATGGTAACTCACTTGGGGCCAGGGTGTACTTAAAAAGAGGCTAGGGTAACTCACTTGGGGTCAGGGAGTACATATAAAGGGGCTATGGTAACTCACTTGGGGTCAGTGAGTACTTATAAAGGGGCTATGGTAACTCACTTGGGGTCAGGGAGTACTTCTATGGGACTAGAGTAACTCACTTGCCGCCAGAGTGTACATATAAAGGGGCTAGATTAACTCACTTGGGGTCAGGGAGTACTTATAAAGGGGCTATGGTAACTCACTTGGGGTCAGGGAGTACTTATATGAGACTAGGGTAACACACTTGGGGTCAGGGAGTACTAATAAAGGGGTTAGATTAACTCACTTGCGGTCAGAGAGTACATATAAAGGGGCTGGGATAACTCACTTGGGGTCAGGGAGTACTTATAAGGGGGCTATGGTAACTCACTTGGGGTCAGGGAGTATTTATATAGGGGCTAGGGTAACTCTCTTGGGGTCAGTGAGTTCTACTATGGGACTAGGGTAATTCACTTGCGGTCAGAGAGTATATATAAAGGGGCTATGCTAACTCACTTGGGGTCAGGGAGTACTACTATGGGACTAGGGTAACTTACTTGCGGTCAGAGAGTAAATATAAAGGGGCTAGTATAACTCACTTGGGGTCAGGGAGAACTAATCAAGGTGATATGGTAACTCATTTGGGGTCAGGGAGTACTTATATGGGACTAGGGTAACTCAATTGGGGTCAGGGAGTACATATATGGGACCAGGGTAACTCACTTGGGGCCAGGGTGTACTTATAAAGGGGCTGGGGTAACTCAACTGGGGACAGGGAGTACATATAAAGGGGCTATGGTAACTCACTTGGGGTCAGGGAGTACTAGTATGGGACTAGGGTAACTCACTTGCGGTCAGAGAGTACATATAAAAAGGCTAGGATAACTCACTTGGGGTCAGTGAGTACTTATAAATGGGCTAGGGTAACTCATTTGGAGTCTGGGAGTACATATAAAGGGGCTATGGTAACTCACTTGGGGTCAGGGAGTACTACTATGGGACCAGGGTAACTCACTTGGGGTCAGAGAGTACATATATAGGTGCTACGATACACACTTGGGGTCAAGGAGAACTTATAAAGGTGATATGGTAACTTACATGGGGTCAGGGAGTACATATAAAGCGGCTAGGGTAACTCATTTGGAATCTGGGAGTACATATAAAGGGGCTAGGATAACACACTTGGGGTCAGGGAGTACTTATAAAGGGGCTAGGGTAACTCAATTGGGGTCAGGGAGTACTTATATGGGACCAGGGTAACTCACATGTGGCCAGGGTGTACTTATAAAGGGGCTAGGGTAACTCCCTTGGGGTCAGGAAGTACATATAAAGAGGCTATGGTAACTCACTTGGGGTCAGGGAGTACTACAATGGGACCAGGGTAACTCACTTGCGATCAGAGAGTACATATAAAGTGGCTAGGATAACTCACTTGGGGTCAGGGAGTACATATAAAGGGGCTATGGTAACTCACTTGGGGTCAGGGAGTACTTATAAAGAGGCTATGTTAACTCACTTGGGGTCAGGTAGTACTACTATGGGACTAGGGTAACTTACTTGCGGTCAGGAAATACATATAAAGGGGCTAGGATAACTCACTTGGGGTCAGGGAGAACATATAAAGGTGATATGGTAACTCACTTGGGGTCAGGGAGTACTTATTTGGGACTAGGGTAACTCACTTGGGGTCAGGGAGTGCTTATATGGGACCAGGGTAACTCACTTGGGGCCAGGGTGTACTTATAAAGGGGCTACGGTAACTCACTTGGGGTCAGGGAGTACTTATATGAGACTAGGGTAATACACTTGGGGTCAGGGAGTGCTTATAAAGGGGTTAGAATAACTTACTTGCGGTCAGAGAGTACATATTAAGGGGCTAGGATAACTCACTTGAAGTCAGGGAGTACTTATAAAGGGGCTAGGGTAACTCACTTAGTGTCAGGGAGTACTACTATGGGACTAGGGTAACTTACTTGCGGTCAGAGAGTACATATAATGGGGCTAGGATAACTCACTTGGGGTCAGGGAGAACTTATAAAGGGGCTATGGTAACTCACTTGGGGTCAGGGAGTACTTATAAAGGGGCTATGGTAACTCACTTGGGGTCAGGTAGTACTACTATGGGACTATGGTAACTTACTTGCGGTCAGGAAGTACATATAAAGGGGCTATGGTAACTCACTTGAGGTCAGGGAGTACTACTATGGGACCAGGGTAACTCACTTGGGACCAGGGTGTAATTATAAAGGGGCTAGGGTAACACACTTGGGGTCAGGGAGTACATATAAAGGGGCTATGGTAACTCACTTGGGGTCAGGGAGTACTTATAAAGAGGCTATGGTAACTCACTTGGGGTCAGGGAGAACTTATAAAGGGGCTATGGTAACTCACTTGGGGTCAGAGAGTACTTATAAAGGGGCTATGGTAACTCACTTGAGGTCAGGGAGTACTACTATGGGACCAGGGTAACTCACTTGCAGTCAGAGAGTACATATCAATGGGATAGGATAACTCACTTGGGGTCAGGGAGTACTTATAAAGGTGATATGGTAACTCACTTGGGTTCAGGGAGTACTTATATGGGACCAGGGTAACTCACTTGGGGCCAGGGTGTACTTATATGGGACCAGGGTAACTCACTTGGGGCCAGGGAGTACATATAAAGGGGCTATGGTAACTCACTTGAGGTCAGGGAGTACTAGTATGGGACTAGGGTAACTCACTTGCGGTCAGAGAGTACATATAAAAAGGCTAGGATAACTCACTTGGGGTCAGTGAGTACTTATAAATGGGCTAGGGTAACTCATTTGGAGTCTGGGAGTACATATAAAGGGGCTATGGTAACTCACTTGGGGTCAGGGAGTACTACTATGGGACCAGGGTAACTCACTTGGGGTCAGGGAGTACATACATAGGGGCTACGTTACACACTTGGGGTCAAGGAGAACTTATAAAGATGATATGGTAACTTACATGGGGTCAGGGAGTACTTATATGGGACTAGGGTAACTCAATTGGGGTCAGGGAGTACATATAAAGCGGCTAGGGTAACTCATTTGGAATCTGGGAGTACATATAAAGGGGCTAGGATAACACACTTGGGGTCAGGGAGTACTTATAAAGGGGCTAGGGTAACTCAATTGGGGTCAGGGAGTACTTATATGGGACCAGGGTAACTCACTTGTGGCCAGGGAGTACTAAAATGGGACCAGGGTAACTCACTTGCGATCAGAGAGTACATATAAAGTGGCTAGGATAACTCACTTGGGGTCAGGGAGTACTTATAAAGGTGATATGGTAACTCACTTGGGGTCAGGGAGTACTTATAAAGGGGCTAGGAGTAGAGTAGCTAAGGGGATTCTATGACCGGGTGACGAGGGGGTCGGGGTCCCGCGGGGGCAAGGGAAGTAGGGGAATTGCCCCCTCTCCTCGAGCGGTTGTGCGCATGGGCATCCTCCTCCCCCGACGTTAAACTCGTAGGGTACACACGTGGGCCCCCCCCCCTCTTACGTTAAGCAGTGGACGCAGAGAAAGAGAGAAAGAGAGAGAGAGAGAGAGAGAGAGAGAGATTCCATCGATGATTGTCGGTATCGCTAACTACCGATAGTTGTCGCGTGTATCCCCCCTCTGACTCCTTTGGGGGGGGGGGGTACAAATGTGGCCTCCCCCTTTTACCTTAAATTCCTTAAAGAGCGGTGCCCAAGCGAATCTTGACGCTCCTGGGATGAGAGTTGGGGGGTGCCCAACCGAGTCTTTACGCTCCTGGGTGCCCGCGCGACCGACTTCTTTTAAGGCGAATAGTGTAGACGCTTTGGAGAAAGAGAGAGAGAGAGAGAGAGAGAGAGAGAGAATACTCGTAGAGAGCGATCCAGTGATCGCTCCCCCATATTTTTTTTTTTTTTTTTTTTTTTTTTTTTTTTTTTTTTCGTAAGTTAGAAAAAAGGGAATCTTTTTTTTTTTTTTTTTTTAATTATAATTTATTGAAGTATTAAAAAGGTTTTATTTACAATGCTTTTTTTAGAATTTTTTTTTACATTCAATTGCATGATGTATATATTTATGACAAATGCTACACCACTCTGGTAGTGAACAATTGATGCGTAGGTGACCATATTTTGTACAATTTGTACACCAGTAATGTGGTGTGAGATCTATCTGAGGCTCCATTTGCGTAGCCTCAGTTCTTGTAGCAATGGACTCCGTTTGTGTGGCCATATTTTTCACCTGGGACATATTTGAAAAACATTTTGTTATTTTTTTTTTTTTTTGATATTGTAATAACTATTTTAACAAAGCAAATATACTTACAAAAATCACAAAAAGATTTTTAGGCTTTCGCTGCTTCTCCTTCGTTTTCCTCCTCCTCCTCCTCCTCCTCCTCCTCCTCCTCCTCCTCCTCCTCCTCCTCCTCATGCTCTTCTTCTTCTTCTTCTTCCTCTTATTCCACCTGCTCTTGCTCCGCTTGCTGTAGCCCTTCTTGTATTCGATTTCTGAGCTCCACTAGTTTTTCAACTAGTACTATCAAATCAGGATCGTCACCCAACAAATCTTCGTCCTCTTGCACTTCTTCCTCCATTTTACCCATTATTTCCACAAGTTCTTTAACCAAGGCGCTAAATTCAGGATTATCCTCCGGATTCCTCAACAAATCTTCGTCCTCTTCCTCTATTTGTTCCTCTATTTCACTTATTATCCCCACAAGGTCTTCAATCAAGGCATCAAAATCAGGATTATTCTCAAAAATGTCTCGTTTTTTAGGTGTATCACAGAACATTGTCACTGTCGTTGCTAGCGTTAAAATGATCTCAAGATTTTTCGTCACTAGTCGCTCAGATGCAAAACGATCTTCCAATGAAATATGAACTTACTGATTAGACACGTATTTTGTAGTTAATCTGATACCTTTCTTTCTTCTTTATCAATACATACATATTAGTCTACTCTTTATCAAAACGTATTAGCCTCCTATCCGAGAAGCGGAACGCAGTCAAAGAGAAGGAGAAGGAGAAATAGAATTTTGAGGTTGTGAAATGAACGATATTTTTTTTTTGTTTTTTTAATTAAAATTTATAAATATATTTTTAATAACACACATAAAAAAAAAGTTATAATTGAATTTAATAATAAAATATTATAAAAATGAAGTGGTAGTGAGAGTAGCAGTAGGAGCGGTATCATCTACGAGAAGAAATATTTATTATACTACTTATCCAAGCACTTGATAAAATTTTTTTTTTTTTTTTTTTTTTTTCATTGATTCTTACCGATTGTTGATGGTTTCCAGTAGCTGGAGAACGTCATTATCCTCATCGAACCGTAATATATTTTCTGGAGAAATTTCTTGCTCCATATCAATACCCTCCCACTCCATTTCACTACTAAAATCTGATAGATGAACCTCATCATCATCATCATCATCATCATCATCATCGTAATTATCCCCATCAGACTGGATATTTGATGTGGATTGTTGCTGCTGAAGCTTCTTCCTCAACATTCTCACAATCGCGGTCAACGCGTTGTTATTCACGTCTTCTATTTCACCCCAATCTCCTTCCAAATCTACTTCTTCTTCTTCTTCCTCCACTAATTCATCCATATTTAGAATGTTTTCAATATTTTGTTCAGTAGATAATCTGTACAATTTAATTACACCCATTTTTTTTTGTAGAAACTATCACGTCAAGCAAACTCGGTAGACTGAGAATGGTAGAGATGTAAGCTCAATACGAAATGTATAATTATTATTATTTTCTCTATCAATACGTATTAGATTTCTCCACTTCACAATAGCTATTAACAGGTTATTATCCTCCTCTTCTACTACCTCGTCCATACTTTGGATGATATCGTTTTATCATTTTTCACGTGAATTCAAGGTTGAGGAGCAGGGGTTTGCTAGTTGAACAATCGTTGTAGTTTTTAAATAAAATTAATATATATTTTTAATAATAATATTATATACACACAATAACAATAATAGTAATGATAATATTGGTCTTAAACTGGAGCAGCAGCAGCAGCAGCAGAATCTGCGATTAAAAAATTGAAAATGATTTATTATTATTATTATTAGTCTTAAATTTTAATTTCATGAAGTACTTAATGTTAGAAGAGTTAAAACTTTTCTTACCGATTGGTGGCTAAAGACGTGGTATAGGTTGATTATTGACATTATCAGAATCACCAGCACCAGCAGCAGCAGCAGCAGCAGCAGCATTAGGCTGAAGCGGTGCAGGTCTTCGAAGTGGTTGATGCTGCTGCTGCAGAAGCCTCCATGTATTTCGTCCTACTACTAACCGCGGTGTTGGCTTTACTATAGCTACAGGCTTTCCTGTTTGTTGATAATCCAACAATGTCATTTTTTTGTCTGGTAAACTGATTTTTTTTTGGTTCGAATTCATTTTGTCTACTGTCAGAAACACTACTGAAGTCGACATTGCTCTCCAGTACGAATAATCCTTCTCTATCTCTACTCTAGATTGAGTTACATCTCTTAATCAAAACGTATTAGATTTCTTTCCGTTTACCCCTGATGAAATAGGAAGGGGAATATTTACAATAATATTTCTACAATAATTTTTAAACTATTCTATAAAAATTTAATAATAAAAGAAAAAGAAATGTGGTGATTCATCTTCCTTCTTAGTCTGCTTTGACGCATTATCTTTTTCCTCCTCCTCCCCCTCCTCTATTTTTTTCTCTTCTTCTTCTTCCTTCTTCATCTCCTTTGGCTCAATATCTTCCCCGGTCTGTTTCTCTTCGTCTTTCTTCACTTTAATTTAAAAATACAAATAGGTAATAATTATGAGAAGGTAAAAAAATAAAGTAAATACTTACATTCTTCCTCCTCTATTTTCTCCTCCTCCTCCTCCTCCTCCTCCTTCTCCTCTATTTTTTTCTCCTCTTTATCTTCTTCCTTCTTCGTCTCCTTTGACTCAATATCTTTTTCCTCAGTCTCTTCGTCTTTCTTCACTTTATTTTTTTGAAGAAAAAAATTTTACAAACAAATAATAATTATGGAAATGTAAAAATATTATAAAATAAATACTTACAGTTTTTATGCAAATAATGATGCAGTTTCCGTTCATACTCTTCGAAGTAACGATTGAAGAAATCGTTAATTCGATTCACGTATTCCTCTGTCAATTCTCTGGGAGGAGTGGGTGAAAGAGGAACAATATCCTCTTGAATCATGATTAATTTACACTTTTCGCAGCTCATTTTTTCTTACTGTCACCGACGATGTTGTAACATTGAATGAGGCTGCGAGGACTTGTTTTCCCCTCTTTATTTCTCTATGATTTTTAAAGAATCACATTTTTGCTTTTATCCATTTGGCAAAAACTGATACCTCCTCGTACGGACAGTGGATACGTTCATTGTTCAAGTTCTTCTCTCGAACGTGTAAATTGCACGGTGTTTTTTCAAAATCATATAATTCAATTAAATCCTTAAACTTAGGGCAACCATACACTTCTAAATTAATATTATCCACATTCATCCTATTCAATAGATTTTTTTCAATGTTCCCTCCCTTGTAGGCTACTACGGGATTCTCGCACGTTAGGCAACCTCTAATAAAATCTTCCACATCCTCCTGCTCGTATTTCTCGAATCCCGTATCACTGTATTTTATACCATGCACCATATTTAGCAAAAACCACACAGTTTTTTTGTCTTTTTCACTAAGGTTTTTCATACTGTCACGCAAACGAAAAGATGCGTAAGAAATTTGGTTACTTTTTAAATCAATTATAGCTATATCTTTATATTTAAGTTCTTTTTTATAAACTAAGAAACCTTCTATATCCATTATGTGAGTTATTCTATGCATTGTTGCGCTATTCTCGACGAAGATAAAAACTGAAATGAAGCATCTCCGAAGAAATATCTCCGTAGAGAGAGAAAGATTTTTTAAAAATATAAAGTTACATTCGATAAGGAGTCCATTCTTTCTTAATCTCTGGAAGATATTTTTTTTCCGAAGAAACTAACAATGGGAAAAAATTCTTAGAAAATATCCCCTCCTAAAAAAAAACATTAAATTTTAATATTTTCTTAAATGCGACAAAAAAAAAGATCGTTCAGTATTGCATCGAGCGACTGACGACGACGACGATAATGACACCGACATTCGTTGATTTTCAAGGTTTTGTATTGGCCGACAAGAGTTTTATAGTTAAAGAATTTGCGGTGTTGCGTGATAATGAAGTGTATCACAATGTATTTTCACCACCATTTCAAGAAGCTTGGTTGAGCGATCTCGAGAGAGAACAGAATGAGTAAGTATTTTTTTTTTTTTAAAATGTAATGTTTTGTATATAATTTTTTTTTTTTTAAAGTTGGCTTTATTTTAATCGACATGGATTCAATTGGACCGACGGTCATTCACCTTATTACAAGCATAAAGATGTAATAAGAAAGTATGTAACGTCGTACGATGAAGATTGGATTTTCGTGAAAGGACGGGAGAAATATGATTGGTTGAGAAAAATTTGCAACTTAGAAAATATATACAATGCGAAGGAGTGTGAGTGGGGTAAATTTAGTCTTGGATGGAGTAAAAATTTCGAACCACCGTTACCCAAGTGTATGAATCATTATGGTATATGTTCACTGCAAAATGTTTACTTTATGAAATCTGTATATGATCAATATATAAAGGAATAAAAGACTTCTGAAAAAAAAACAATGTATATCAATGTCAGTATGCATCTCGGACGAAACAATGGGATGTGTAGATACCCCTACTTCCATTCTCTATTCGATATATATAAGCGTTACTCTTCGGGAGAGACGCATTCGCAATTATTAATTTATTGTTGTTGTTCACCGTATGACAGAGTCATTTCTTTAAGAAAAAACATAAAATGTCGACTGAATTGCGAAGAAAATTTTTTACAATTAATAGTGCGAATGAGTACGATGCGTGGGTACTGGAATGTCGCGAGCATATTCGACGATTGAGCAACGCGGATCGAGCTTTACCCGTTGGAACGCGTCAGAAGAATTTTGCCGAAATCGCGTGTATAAAGTGTCTGTTGCTACGAGCGCAGAGGGAATTGAATTATATTAAATCAGGGGCTGGTTGTAGCAATGACGTACAAGGACTTACCTGGGAGGAGCTTGATTCGGCGTTTCGAAGTCGAATATGCAGCGGCATGGTAGTTAATAGTAATTATATAGAGCCTAAGGATTTTTTAGTAGACGCGGAAGTATTAGTGCGTACGCGTATAGATAAGGTATTTGTTAGTGCAAATAGTGTTAAGGTTAATTGTGTATTTAACGGACAATTCATCTCTAAGGACCAGAGTGATGATAAAAACATTAGTACGACTAATGCTACATTGTATAAGACTGATAATTTTAGTGATTGGTATAGGAAAAACATTTTAGACGTTATAATGAAAAAATTAAGTGAATTTCAAGAGCGTGATAGTGGATGGGCTTTGCACAAAATTCATTATTTAATAGTTAACATTAATCGTTTTAACCCGTTGCACGCGGGTTGTAGAATTAATATACCATCCGCTATCACGAGTAGGAAAGCTCTGATAAATTTAGAAACCAGTGATAATGCATGTTTCGCGTGGTCCGTGACGGCGGCACTCTATCCGGCAAAACCTACGGCTAATCCAAAGCGCACGTCCTCTTATCCACATTTTCGGACGGTTTTAGACGTCGGTAGCCTAACCTTTCCGACTACGCTAAAACAGATTCCGAAATTCGAGACGGATAATGACGTGTCGGTTAACATCTTTACCTTGGAGAATGAAGAGCCAAATATCGACGCAAAAATCGTACCGCTTCAGGTGACGGAGAAGAAGAGATCGAGGCATGCTAATCTTCTTCTCGTCAACGATGAACAGGGGGCAGGACATTTCATGTGCATAAGGAATCTGTCGAGATTGGTGCGAAGTCAATTCACCAAGAGCAAAAATGCGCATTATATATGCGATCGGTATGTATTAATAATGATACAAATATAACTGCATATGTTTTATTTATTTATTTATTTTTTTTTTTTTTTTTTTTTTAGATGTCTCCACTACTTTCGCACAGTGGAGAGGCTGGAGTCGCATGAGCAGGATTGCTCGCAGCTCAACGATAATCTCCGATTGATGTTACCGAGAGAGTCCGAGGATCGCTGGGTTTCCTTCAAGAACATCAAAAATGGGGAACGAGTGCCATTCGTCGTATACGCGGATCTGGAGTGCATATTATCAAAAGTTGAACAATCGAACAGTAGTGATATTTATCAGAAGCATGAACCTATGAGTGTAGGCTATTATTTAAAAAGTGCTCGCGATGCGTCACTCTCGAAATACGATGCTCATCGGGGTGCCGACTGCATCGAATGGTTCGTACGCGAGCTCGAGGTCATTGCGCGCATCGCGAGCGAGAAACTGGGGACTGTCGTGCCCATGCATAATCTTAGTATTAGCGAACGATCGCGTCACTATAATGATCCCAATTGTCATATATGCAAAAAGCCGTTTCTTCCGAATCAACTACGAATTCGCGATCACGATCATCTGACCGGCAGATACAGAGGACCGGCTCACAATAATTGTAATTTAAATTTCAAAGATTCGCATGTCATTCCAGTCATTTTCCACAATTTTTCCGGCTATGATTCACATTTCATTTTCGAGACGATCGCTAATTTGTACGAGGGATCGGTATATCTGCTGCCTGTGCATAAGGAAAAATACATTTCATTCACCAAATATCTGCGAAATTATAATATACGGCTGAGATTTATCGATTCGTTCAAATTCATGGCCTCCAGTTTGGACAAATTGAGCTCGTACTTGGCGGAATCTCAGCTGACAAATTTGAGGTCACAATTTTCGGAATTGAGCGTCGAACAGTTGAATTTGCTTACGAGGAAAGTTATTTTTCCTTACGACTATATAGATAGCGCGGCTAGATTGGAAGAGACGGCTTTACCACCGCGACAGTCGTTTCGCAACAGACTGACCGACAGCGATATCAGCGAGGAAGCATACAATCATGCCGTAGAGGTATGGACCAAATTCCACATGCGCACACTTGGGGAGTACAGTGACCTGTACCTGAAGACCGATGTCCTATTGTTGACCGATGTTTTCGAAAGTTTTCGCGATAGTTGCATGCTAAATTATGAGTTGGATCCAGCCCATTATTATACGCTACCGGGCTTCACCTAGGACGCGATGTTGAAGCATACGGGAATCAGGCTGGAGCTTTTCACGGACGTGGATATGTTGCTGTTCGTGGAGCGCGGTATACGCGGTGGTTTGAGTCAGTGCTCCCATCGTTACGAGAGGGCCAACAATCGGTATATGCGGGACTACGATCCGGCGGAACCGTCGAAATATCTCATGTATTACGACGTAAACAATCTGTATGGGTGGGCAATGTGTCAGCCGCTGCCCACCCATGGATTCCAATGGATCGAGGACGCTGCCAATCTCGATGTCTCCGCTATACCCACGGATCATCCCGAGGGTTATATTTTGGAGGTCGATTTGGAGTATCCGCGCGAGCTTCACGACAAACACGCGGACCTACCGTTCTGCATGGTGCGCGAGAAGCCGCCGGGCGCGAGCCAGGAGAAGCTGCTGGCCACTTTAAACGATAAGACCCGTTACGTAATACATTATCGCGCTCTGCAACAATGTATGCGTAATGGACTCGTACTGAAGCGTATACATCGCGGTTTAAAGTTTCAGCAGTCCACCTGGCTACGCGATTACATCGAGCTGAACACGCGTTTGCGCACCGCGTCCATCAACGAATTTGAGAGGAATCTCTTCAAGTTGATGAACAACGCGGTTTTCGGTAAAACAATGGAGAACGTGAGGAATAGAGTTGACGTGAGGCTCGCAACCAAGTGGGAGGGAAGATACGGGGCGGAAAGCCTGATTTCCAAACCGAATTTTCACAGTCTCGCGATTTTCAACGAGAATTTGGTCGCGATTCAATTGTCGAAATTGTCCGCGAAATTTGATAAACCCATTTACGTGGGAATGAGTATTTTAGATATTTCAAAAATTTGCTTGTATGAATTCCACTATGACTATATGCTTCCTACATTCGGCGGTAAATGTAGAGCGATGTATACCGACACGGACAGTCTGATATACAGTGTCGAGTGCGACGACGTTTACTCGGTCATGAAACGCGATCTCGCGCGATTCGACACCAGCGATTATCCTGACGATAATCGGTATGACTTGCCACGCGTCAACAAAAAGATACCCGGTCTGATGAAGGACGAGAACAATGGTCGTGTCATGACCGAGTTCGTAGGACTGAGGGCAAAAATGTATACTTTCAAGGTGCAGGACTGTGCGAGAATTACCAAAAAAGCCAAAGATGACAAAGGTTACGTTATCGATAGAAATATAACATTTGACGACTACAAGGATTGCTTGGATAATTTCACCGTACAGTCTCGCAGTCAAAATTTGATTCGATCGAGGCTGCACCAGGTTTTCTCGATCAGTCAGAGAAAGGTCGCCCTCAGTCCGTACGACGACAAGCGTTTCGTTACACCCGGCACCGCGGCGACTCTACCCTGGGGACATTATAGTCTAAAATAATTTGTTTATTTATTTATTTATTTATTCTATATTTTGATACATCTTAATAAAAGTTATTATAAAACATTGCTCTTATTTATCCAGGAATTGTGCGTCCTGTCGAATCCCAGCCACTTAACGAACACTTTATCGCCCTTTCTACGCAATACTCTCTCCACCAGATACACATCGGGATTGATGGTTTTCGAAAGCTCGCATTCGTAAAATCCACCCAACAGTTCCGTACCCCTGGAATCCTTGAGGAGATACGTAGCGGGATTGGTCCTCTGCACTTTCGCCACCTCGAATATTTCGGTAGTCCAATTAGGCGTGTAGCCTTTGGCGAACATCTGCTTGTATTTACTGATTCGTACGAAATCACCGACTTTGAACTTGGCACGACCTGCGACCTTGATGTGGCTGTATACTGTCTTGAGTAGCTTATCTGCATGCTCGGGTTTCACATCCACGGGACGCATTCCCGTGGTACGATGCTTTCGCGCATTGTACGCGTCCACCAACTCTTGCAGCATAGCGCGCCACTTGTAATTACCGTTCAACGTAAATCGTTTCCACATTTCCGTCTTCAACGTACGATTCCAGCGCTCGACTATCGACGCTTTCATCACGCTGTAGGTCGAGTAGTGATTTATCCCGCGTTTCTTCATCAACACCCGAAAGTCACTGTTGTAAAACTCCTTGCCGTTGTCGGTCTGTAAATTTTTCGGACATCTGCCGTTCTTCAGTAGGATTCTCGTCATTGCCGTCGTCACTTCTCCGCCGCTCTTGGTCTTCAATGCCACCGCCCAAGCGTATTTCGAGAGGGTATCGATTACAGTGAGAATGTACTGGTGACCCGCATCGACGTAATTGCGCATATCAACAAGATCGGCCTGCCAGAGATCGTCGAAGCCGCGCACGATGACTCTTCTGCGTGGAAAATTTATCCTCGCCGGTGCGTGGAGCTCCTCCACCAACTGTATCTTTTCTTTGCTCATTTTTTCAAAAATAGACAGATTCTTCGAAATTCCTAATGAAAAGTGTTGCTAAGTATTGCTCTTTCCAGATCTCTTTTACTCACTTTATCATCCAATTTTTCACAAATTGTTTGAAAAATTTGGTCCATCTTTTTCTCAAATTGTTCATTATGTTTATTCAATGTCATTGTCAGATATTGTTTGAATTCATGCAGTAAATGTTCTAAATTTGGTTCGTGTTTCCTACTCTCACCATCCAGTCCAATTCCAAATTTATTTATCGACATTTCAAAAATCAGTCTCCTGTTCCTCGTTATTATTATTCCTCTTTTTGATGGCTCGTAATGTCGAGAGTATACAGTCTACGATGTATGTTAAACAAATGCAAATTTCACAGCAGCAGGAGTCAGACATTTATTTACCTCGTACTACCGAAAGACGTTGATATTACACTGAGGTAAGAGTGTAACGTGCAACTTTCTTTATACGATGAGATCCTCGTCGCGCAACTCCTCGATTATCGACTGTATCTCGTTGTGATGACTCGTATTACCGGCAGCCACCGACGCAATCAAAAGTCTCAAACGTTCGATCAATTCATTCGGATCGTTCCAATGTACGTAGTTGATTGGTCCCTCGGTGACACGCTTAAGACCTTTACCCTTTTTTTTCGATGATGCTGATGACGGTTTACTTGCGCTCGACGGTTTACTTGCGCCCGACGGTTTACTTACGCCCGATGTTGACGCGTCAGAAGTTGACGATTTTCTTGCGCGTGATGTTGATGGTAACCGATAAGGCGGTAAAATAGGTTTTCCCAATAGCAATGGTTTCATAATTTCTGTATATTTTGCACCTCTATTACCTTTGATTTGTTTTAGACTATCGTTTAACAGTTTATGCGCTTTAGTTTGATTGAGAATACTCTTGTATTGTTCCAAATCGTCGGGTTTTATAATGGCTCGATTGGGTTCTCTCATGAAAATTAGTTCATAAGTACCCATTGTACCGGTGTATAACGTCTTATCGAGAATAATATCTCCCTCATGACTTATTTCAAATTTACATTTACCAAGCGTCAGTTGATCATCTTCATAACGAGGTCCAAAAGCACGATCAATCAAGTTATCCCTATCAGTCAGAAGTAATTTAATATACTTGCCAGGGATCGGATGTAATTGAATATGTTGAAAGACATGTTGAAACAAGCCTGGTTCCTGTTTTTCATCAATATTTAATTTTTCTAGCAAACTTTTTTTTGAATCGGGCGACGGTTGATCGGTTATAGAAGACTCGTCGTCGTCGTCGTCGGTCATGAAATCCAATGGATTCGTAATAGTTTCACTAATATTACTACTACTAAGATTCTTTGCTCGTTTATGCGGTGTCGATGTGAAATAGGCTCCCCTCTTCAATTTATCGTTGTATTTGACAAACGAACTATTATTATTATTATTATTTGTGTTATCCTCCGTTTGCGAAACGAGTTTCTTCAATGGTTCGACTATCGGCTTGAATGTCTCGTTCAAACTGCTCTCCATTATCGCCTTCTCCGATTTCAAGGCACGATGCTTGTCGCGAATGACCTCGCTCGTCTTGGCGATCCTCTTCAGAAGCGATTTTTCATCCATCGCGATGCTGTATAAAACAGCTTTCCCCCGAATTGAACGGTTTTTAACCGACCTGTTGCGATGCTGTATTCTCCCCGAACCGACACGGGTTTTAACCGACCTGACACGGTGATCCAAACAGCCTGCGCTCCAGTATCAAACTGACACTCAAGGCCGTGATCGTGAAACCTTACCGGCATGATTATCGACATTCACAAGGCCGAAACCTTACCGGCAAGGTCGAAACCTTACCGGCCTGACAAGACCGTTCACTCGATCGTGGCGTACTCGTTGAAACCTTTGCGATAACGACCGTTCCTCAGAGAGCTATCCTTGTCTATTACTAAGAAACCGTAATCGCGACTCCAACAGGTCGAACACAATGTGAGAAATTTCTCATACGACATATCACTGTTGACGTGATCGTTGAAAATATGCTTCAGATTAGTTCCATCCTGCTTAAATATTATTAGCAAGTTTGCGTTATCTCGTATCAGATGCTTCGGTATTTTCGCATAAGTCTGACAGAGGTAGAAACAATCGATGTTGGAATGTCTACCCATGCAAAAGTAGTCCCTTATATTGTCCTGCTTGTCGTTGGCCACATCGTCGAATATGAAAATGGAATTCGGCTTTGCATCCGCGACGTTCACAACCTCGCAATTGTTGGAAAATTGAAAGTAACCGATTTCCTCCGTTTCCTGCAGAAGCTGCTCCAGATATCGATACTTCGGTTGCTGGAGCGATTTCGAGTAGACGTACAGGTTCTCGAATCTCACACCGTGCGGACTCTCTATGAGGCTCAGCAGCACGTTTGTCTTACCGCAATTCGACGGACCGCAAACTATGCAGCGTATCGTAGATGGTAATAGCGATCCGTGACGTTTTTTTTTTATTTGCGCGGTAGCATTGTGAGCATCCAAATTTGTCACGCGAATAGTCGGCACGTGCTTCACGAAATGCATCCTCGCTATTAACCTTCGGGAACAGCCGTATCGTTCATTTATATTTCGCGAATTACGGAACTATTCGGTCAGTTGCCATTACGATGGCGTTCATGCTAGTCGTCGTCGATTCTCTGCATAACTTGACGAATCATCAGCTCGAACACATACCGAAGATCGTATTGCTCGAGTACTTTCCAGACAGTATCGCGAGTGTGTGGGAAAGATTACCTCGGCACATTCGCGCGGACTCGGATGTGCAGCAATATCAATATTGTTTGCAACACTACAATCTACCTGATACCACTCACCACGACGGACCACCGAGACGGATAAAAGACTGTTACGTTTGTCAGCAAGAGAAGCAGTTGCTCTAAATGTCTGGATCGTTCTTCAATAAAGTCTTGAAAAAATTGCCATTTGAGCTGCACGTGCCCGGTTACAATTATTGCGGACCCGGCACTCGACTTCGCGAAAGATTGGAGCGCGGCGATCGTGGTATAAATCCGCTGGACGAGGCCTGCCTCGATCACGACTTAGCATATTGGCACAACGAGGATCTACCGGAGCGTCATCAGGCCGATAAAGTGCTAGCGAGGAGAGCGCGTGAACGTATTAACGCAAGAGACGCGACCTTGGGTGAACGCGCGGTCGCCGCAGCCGTATGGGCATCGATGAATGCTAAGCGTAAACTTGGCTTGGGATTACATAATAATAATATTGTTGCGATGAAGAAAGCAGTAGCGGCTAAAAAAAAGAACAACAACAAGAAAAAAATTGGTATTACGAGGAAGAGAAGAATTCGAATGCCGAGGAAACGGGGTGGTATAATACCTATACTTCCACTACTAGGTGCAGTCGGAGCATTGGCAGGTGGAGCATCGGGTATAGCGAGTGCTGTAAACCGTGCAAAAGCTGAGAGAGAACGATTGCGGGAAATGCAACGTCACAATCGCGCGATGGAAGCGTCGCGCGAGAGAGGCCGAGGTCTTTATCTGAAACCGTACAAGCGAGTCGTCGGAGAGGGTATCCGTGGAAAAAAAAAACAAAAAAAAAACAAAAAAAAAAACAACAAAAAAACGGTCGAGGAAGAAAATGAATGAGGGAAAATTTTGTCGTCGTCGCGATGCTCTCCCGGATTCAGGTCCTACTAGTAACGTACAATTGGCACTCATCTGCCGACGCATACCAGTAGAGTAGCTAAGGGGATTCTATGACCGGGTGACGAGGGGGTCGGGGTCTCGCGGGGGCAAGGGAAGTAGGGGAATTGCCCCCTCTCCTCGAGCGGTTGTGCGCATGCGCATCCTCCTCCCCCGACGTTAAACTCGTAGGGTACACACTTGGGCCCACTCTTACATTAAGCAGTGGACGCAGAGAAAGAGAGAGAGAGAGAGAGAGAGAGATTCCATCGATGATTGTCGGTATCGCTAACTACCGATAGTTGTCGCGTGTATCCCCCCTCTGACTCCTTTGGTGGGCGGATACAAATGTGGCCTCCCCCTTTTACCTTAAATTCCTTAAAGAGCGGTGCCCAAGCGAATCTTAACGCTCCTGGGATGAGAGTTGGGGGGTGCCCAACCGAGTCTTTACGCTCCTGGGTGCCCGCGCGACCGACTTCTTTTAAGGCGAATAGTGTAGACGCTTTGGAGAAAGAGAGAGAGAGAGAGAGAGAGAGAGAGAGAGAATACTCGTAGAGAGCGATCCAGTGATCGCTCCCCCATATTTTTTTTTTTTTTTTTTTTTTTTTTTTTTTTTCGTAAGTTAGAAAAAAGGGAATCTTTTTTTTTTTTTTTTTTTAATTATAATTTATTGAAGTATTAAAAAGGTTTTATTTACAATGCTTTTTTTTAGAAATTTTTTTTACATTCAATTGCATGATGTATATATTTATGACAAATGCTACACCACTCTGGTAGTGAACAATTGATGCGTAGGTGACCATATTTTGTACAATTTGTACACCAGTAATGTGGTGTGAGATCTATCTGAGGCTCCATTTGCGTAGCCTCAGTTCTTGTAGCAATGGACTCCGTTTGTGTGGCCATATTTTTCACCTGGGACATATTTGAAAAACATTTTGTTATTTTTTTTTTTTTTTTTTTTTTTTGATATTGTAATAACTATTTTAACAAAGCAAATATACTTACAAAAATCACAAAAAGATTTTTAGGCTTTCGCTGCTTCTCCTCCTCCTCCTCCTCCTCCTCCTCCTCCTCCTCATGCTCTTCTTCTTCTTCTTCTTCCTCTTATTCCACCTGCTCTTGCTCCGCTTGCTGTAGCCCTTCTTGTATTCGATTTCTGAGCTCCACTAGTTTTTCAACTAGTACTATCAAATCAGGATCGTCACCCAACAAATCTTCGTCCTCTTGCACTTCTTCCTCCATTTTACCCATTATTTCCACAAGTTCTTTAACCAAGGCGCTAAATTCAGGATTATCCTCCGGATTCCTCAACAAATCTTCGTCCTCTTCCTCTATTTGTTCCTCTATTTCACTTATTATCCCCACAAGGTCTTCAATCAAGGCATCAAAATCAGGATTATTCTCAAAAATGTCTCGTTTTTTAGGTGTATCACAGAACATTGTCACTGTCGTTGCTAGCGTTAAAATGATCTCAAGATTTTTCGTCACTAGTCGCTCAGATGCAAAACGATCTTCCAATGAAATATGAACTTACTGATTAGACACGTATTTTGTAGTTAATCTGATACCTTTCTTTCTTCTTTATCAATACATACATATTAGTCTACTCTTTATCAAAACGTATTAGCCTCCTATCCGAGAAGCGGAACGCAGTCAAAGAGAAGGAGAAGGAGAAATAGAATTTTGAGGTTGTGAAATGAACGATATTTTTTTTTTGTTTTTTTAATTAAAATTTATAAATATATTTTTAATAACAACACATAAAAAAAAAAGTTATAATTGAATTTAATAATAAAATATTATAAAAATGAAGTGGTAGTGAGAGTAGCAGTAGGAGCGGTATCATCTACGAGAAAAAATATTTATTATACTACTTATCCAAGCACTTGATAAAATTTTTTTTTTTTTTTTTTTTTTTTTTTCATTGATTCTTACCGATTGTTGATGGTTTCCAGTAGCTGGAGAACGTCATTATCCTCATCGAACCGTATTATATTTTCTGGAGAAATTTCTTGCTCCATATCAATACCCTCCCACTCCATTTCACTACTAAAATCTGATAGATGAACCTCATCATCATCATCATCATCGTCATTATCCCCATCAGACTGGATATTTGATGTGGATTGTTGCCGCTGAAGCTTCTTCCTCAACATTCTCACAATCGCGGTCAACGCGTTGTTATTCACGTCTTCTATTTCACCCCAATCTCCTTCCAAATCTACTTCTTCTTCTTCTTCCTCCACTAATTCATCCATATTTAGAATGTTTTCAATATTTTGTTCAGTAGATAATCTGTACAATTTAATTACACCCATTTTTTTTTTTTTTTTGTAGAAACTATCACGTCAAGCAAACTCGGTAGACTGAGAATGGTAGAGATGTAAGCTCAATACGAAATGTATAATTATTATTATTTTCTCTATCAATACGTATTAGATTTCTTCACTTCACAATAGCTATTAACAGGTTATTATCCTCCTCTTCTACTACCTCGTCCATACTTTGGATGATATCGTTTTATCATTTTTCACGTGAATTCAAGGTTGAGGAGCAGGGGTTTGCTAGTTGAACAATCGTTGTAGTTTTTAATATATATTTTTAATAATAATATTATATACACACAATAACAATAATAGTAATGATAATATTGGTCTTAAACTGGAGCAGCAGCAGCAGCAGCAGCAGAATCTGCGATTAAAAAATTGAAAATGATTTATTATTATTATTATTAGTCTTAAATTTTAATTTCATGAAGTACTTAATGTTAGAAGAGTTAAAACTTTTCTTACCGATTGGTGGCTAAAGACGTGGTATAGGTTGATTATTGACATTATCAGAATCACCAGCACCAGCACCAGCAGCAGCAGCAGCAGCAGCAGCATTAGGCTGAAGCGGTGCAGGTCTTCGAAGTGGTTGATGCTGCTGCTGCAGAAGCCTCCATGTATTTCGTCCTACTACTAACCGCGGTGTTGGCTTTACTATAGCTACAGGCTTTCCTGTTTGTTGATAATCCAACAATGTCATTTTTTTGTCTGGTAAACTGATTTTTTTTTGGTTCGAATTCATTTTGTCTACTGTCAGAAACACTACTGAAGTCGACATTGCTCTCCAGTACGAATAATCCTTCTCTATCTCTACTCTAGATTGAGTTACATCTCTTAATCAAAACGTATTAGATTTCTTTCCGTTTACCCCTGATGAAATAGGAAGGGGAATATTTACAATAATATTTCTACAATAATTTTTAAACTATTCTATAAAAATTTAATAATAAAAGAAAAAGAAATGTGGTGATTCATCTTCCTTCTTAGTCTGCTTTGACGCATTATCTTTTTCCTCCTCCTCCCCCTCCTCTATTTTTTTCTCTTCTTCTTCTTCCTTCTTCATCTCCTTTGGCTCAATATCTTCCCCGGTCTGTTTCTCTTCGTCTTTCTTCACTTTAATTTAAAAATACAAATAGGTAATAATTATGAGAAGGTAAAAAAATAAAGTAAATACTTACATTCTTCCTCCTCTATTTTCTCCTCCTCCTCCTCCTCCTCCTCCTCCTCCTCCTCCTCCTTCTCCTCTATTTTTTTCTCCTCTTTATCTTCTTCCTTCTTCGTCTCCTTTGACTCAATATCTTTTTCCTCAGTCTCTTCGTCTTTCTTCACTTTATTTTTTTTGAAGAAAAAAATTTTACAAACAAATAATAATTATGGAAATGTAAAAATATTATAAAATAAATACTTACAGTTTTTATGCAAATAATGATGCAGTTTCCGTTCATACTCTTCGAAGTAACGATTGAAGAAATCGTTAATTCGATTCACGTATTCCTCTGTCAATTCTCTGGGAGGAGTGGGTGAAAGAGGAACAATATCCTCTTGAATCATGATTAATTTACACTTTTCGCAGCTCATTTTTTCTTACTGTCACCGACGATGTTGTAACATTGAATGAGGCTGCGAGGACTTGTTTTCCCCTCTTTATTTCTCTATGATTTTTAAAGAATCACATTTTTGCTTTTATCCATTTGGCAAAAACTGATACCTCCTCGTACGGACAGTGGATACGTTCATTGTTCAAGTTCTTCTCTCGAACGTGTAAATTGCACGGTGTTTTTTCAAAATCATATAATTCAATTAAATCCTTAAACTTAGGGCAACCATACACTTCTAAATTAATATTATCCACATTCATCCTATTCAATAGATTTTTTTCAATGTTCCCTCCCTTGTAGGCTACTACGGGATTCTCGCACGTTAGGCAACCTCTAATAAAATCTTCCACATCCTCCTGCTCGTATTTCTCGAATCCCGTATCACTGTATTTTATACCATGCACCATATTTAGCAAAAACCACACAGTTTTTTTGTCTTTTTCACTAAGGTTTTTCATACTGTCACGCAAACGAAAAGATGCGTAAGAAATTTGGTTACTTTTTAAATCAATTATAGCTATATCTTTATATTTAAGTTCTTTTTTATAAACTAAGAAACCTTCTATATCCATTATGTGAGTTATTCTATGCATTGTTGCGCTATTCTCGACGAAGATAAAAACTGAAATGAAGCATCTCCGAAGAAATATCTCCGTAGAGAGAGAAAGATTTTTTAAAAATATAAAGTTACATTCGATAAGGAGTCCATTCTTTCTTAATCTCTGGAAGATATTTTTTTTCCGAAGAAACTAACAATGGGAAAAAATTCTTAGAAAATATCCCCTCCTAAAAAAAACATTAAATTTTAATATTTTCTTAAATGCGACAAAAAAAAAAGATCGTTCAGTATTGCATCGAGCGACTGACGACGACGACGATAATGACACCGACATTCGTTGATTTTCAAGGTTTTGTATTGACCGACAAGAGTTTTATAGTTAAAGAATTTGCGGTGTTGCGTGATAATGAAGTGTATCACAATGTATTTTCACCACCATTTCAAGAAGCTTGGTTGAGCGATCTCGAGAGAGAACAGAATGAGTAAGTATTTTTTTTTTTTTTTTTGAATGTATTGTTTTGTATATAATTTTATTTTTTTTTTAAAGTTTGCTTTATTTTAATCGACATGGATTCAATTGGACCGACGGTCATTCACCTTATTACAAGCATAAAGATGTAATAAGAAAGTATGTAACGTCGTACGATGAAGATTGGATTTTCGTGAAAGGACGGGAGAAATATGATTGGTTGAGAAAAATTTGCAACTTAGAAAATATATACAATGCGAAGGAGTGTGAGTGGGGTAAATTTAGTCTTGGATGGAGTAAAAATTTCGAACCACCGTTACCCAAGTGTATGAATCATTATGGTATATGTTCACTGCAAAATGTTTACTTTATGAAATCTGTATATGATCAATATATAAAGGAATAAAAGACTTCTGAAAAAAAAAAAACAATGTATATCAATGTCAGTATGCATCTCGGACGAAACAATGGGATGTGTAGATACCCCTACTTCCATTCTCTATTCGATATATATAAGCGTTACTCTTCGGGAGAGACGCATTCGCAATTATTAATTTATTGTTGTTGTTGTTCACCGTATGACAGAGTCATTTCTTTAAGAAAAAACATAAAATGTCGACTGAATTGCGAAGAAAATTTTTTACAATTAATAGTGCGAATGAGTACGATGCGTGGGTACTAGAATGTCGCGAGCATATTCGACGATTGAGCAACGCGGATCGAGCTTTACCCGTTGGAACGCGTCAGAAGAATTTTGCCGAAATCGCGTGTATAAAGTGTCTGTTGCTACGAGCGCAGAGGGAATTGAATTATATTAAATCAGGGGCTGGTTGTAGCAATGACGTACAAGGACTTACCTGGGAGGAGCTTGATTCGGCGTTTCGAAGTCGAATATGCAGCGGCATGGTAGTTAATAGTAATTATATAGAGCCTAAGGATTTTTTAGTAGACGCGGAAGTATTAGTGCGTACGCGTATAGATAAGGTATTTGTTAGTGCAAATAGTGTTAAGGTTAATTGTGTATTTAACGGACAATTCATCTCTAAGGACCAGAGTGATGATAAAAACATTAGTACGACTAATGCTACATTGTATAAGACTGATAATTTTAGTGATTGGTATAGGAAAAACATTTTAGACGTTATAATGAAAAAATTAAGTGAATTTCAAGAGCGTGATAGTGGATGGGCTTTGCACAAAATTCATTATTTAATAGTTAACATTAATCGTTTTAACCCGTTGCACGCGGGTTGTAGAATTAATATACCATCCGCTATCACGAGTAGGAAAGCTCTGATAAATTTAGAAACCAGTGATAATGCATGTTTCGCGTGGTCCGTGACGGCGGCACTCTATCCGGCAAAACCTACGGCTAATCCAAAGCGCACGTCCTCTTATCCACATTTTCGGACGGTTTTAGACGTCGGTAGCCTAACCTTTCCGACTACGCTAAAACAGATTCCGAAATTCGAGACGGATAATGACGTGTCGGTTAACATCTTTACCTTGGAGAATGAAGAGCCAAATATCGACGCAAAAATCGTACCGCTTCAGGTGACGAAGAAGAAGAGATCGAGGCATGCTAATCTTCTTCTCGTCAACGATGAACAGGGGGCAGGACATTTCATGTGCATAAGGAATCTGTCGAGATTGGTGCGAAGTCAATTCACCAAGAGCAAAAATGCGCATTATATATGCGATCGGTATGTATTAATAATGATACAAATATAACTGCATATGTTTTATTTATTTATTTATTTTTTTTTTTTTTTTTTTTTAGATGTCTCCACTACTTTCGCACAGTGGAGAGGCTGGAGTCGCATGAGCAGGATTGCTCGCAGCTCAACGATAATCTCCGATTGATGTTACCGAGAGAGTCCGAGGATCGCTGGGTTTCCTTCAAGAACATCAAAAATGGGGAACGAGTGCCATTCGTCGTATACGCGGATCTGGAGTGCATATTATCAAAAGTTGAACAATCGAACAGTAGTGATATTTATCAGAAGCATGAACCTATGAGTGTAGGCTATTATTTAAAAAGTGCTCGCGATGCGTCACTCTCGAAATACGATGCTCATCGGGGTGCCGACTGCAGCGAATGGTTCGTACGCGAGCTCGAGGTCATTGCGCGCATCGCGAGCGAGAAACTGGGGACTGTCGTGCCCATGCATAATCTTAGTATTAGCGAACGATCGCGTCACTATAATGATCCCAATTGTCATATATGCAAAAAGCCGTTTCTTCCGAATCAACTACGAATTCGCGATCACGATCATCTGACCGGCAGATACAGAGGACCGGCTCACAATAATTGTAATTTAAATTTCAAAGATTCGCATGTCATTCCAGTCATTTTCCACAATTTTTCCGGCTATGATTCACATTTCATTTTCGAGACGATCGCTAATTTGTACGAGGGATCGGTATATCTGCTGCCTGTGCATAAGGAAAAATACATTTCATTCACCAAATATCTGCGAAATTATAATATACGGCTGAGATTTATCGATTCGTTCAAATTCATGGCCTCCAGTTTGGACAAATTGAGCTCGTACTTGGCGGAATCTCAGCTGACAAATTTGAGGTCACAATTTTCGGAATTGAGCGTCGAACAGTTGAATTTGCTTACGAGGAAAGTTATTTTTCCTTACGACTATATAGATAGCGCGGCTAGATTGGAAGAGACGGCTTTACCACCGCGACAGTCGTTTCGCAACAGACTGACCGACAGCGATATCAGCGAGGAAGCATACAATCATGCCGTAGAGGTATGGACCAAATTCCACATGCGCACACTTGGGGAGTACAGTGACCTGTACCTGAAGACCGATGTCCTATTGTTGACCGATGTTTTCGAAAGTTTTCGCGATAGTTGCATGCTAAATTATGAGTTGGATCCAGCCCATTATTATACGCTACCGGGCTTCACCTGGGACGCGATGTTGAAGCATACGGGAATCAGGCTGGAGCTTTTCACGGACGTGGATATGTTGCTGTTCGTGGAGCGCGGTATACGCGGTGGTTTGAGTCAGTGCTCCCATCGTTACGAGAGGGCCAACAATCGGTATATGCGGGACTACGATCCGGCGGAACCGTCGAAATATCTCATGTATTACGACGTAAACAATCTGTATGGGTGGGCAATGTGTCAGCCGCTGCCCACCCATGGATTCCAATGGATCGAGGACGCTGCCAATCTCGATGTCTCCGCTATACCCACGGATCATCCCGAGGGTTATATTTTGGAGGTCGATTTGGAGTATCCGCGCGAGCTTCACGACAAACACGCGGACCTACCGTTCTGCATGGTGCGCGAGAAGCCGCCGGGCGCGAGCCAGGAGAAGCTGCTGGCCACTTTAAACGATAAGACCCGTTACGTAATACATTATCGCGCTCTGCAACAATGTATGCGTAATGGACTCGTACTGAAGCGTATACATCGCGGTTTAAAGTTTCAGCAGTCCACCTGGCTACGCGATTACATCGAGCTGAACACGCGTTTGCGCACCGCGTCCACCAACGAATTTGAGAGGAATCTCTTCAAGTTGATGAACAACGCGGTTTTCGGTAAAACAATGGAGAACGTGAGGAATAGAGTTGACGTGAGGCTCGCAACCAAGTGGGAGGGAAGATACGGGGCGGAAAGCCTGATTTCCAAACCGAATTTTCACAGTCTCGCGATTTTCAACGAGAATTTGGTCGCGATTCAATTGTCGAAATTGTCCGCGAAATTTGATAAACCCATTTACGTGGGAATGAGTATTTTAGATATTTCAAAAATTTGCTTGTATGAATTCCACTATGACTATATGCTTCCTACATTCGGCGGTAAATGTAGAGCGATGTATACCGACACGGACAGTCTGATATACAGTGTCGAGTGCGACGACGTTTACTCGGTCATGAAACGCGATCTCGCGCGATTCGACACCAGCGATTATCCTGACGATAATCGGTATGACTTGCCACGCGTCAACAAAAAGATACCCGGTCTGATGAAGGACGAGAACAATGGTCGTGTCATGACCGAGTTCGTAGGACTGAGGGCAAAAATGTATACTTTCAAGGTGCAGGACTGTGCGAGAATTACCAAAAAAGCCAAAGATGACAAAGGTTACGTTATCGATAGAAATATAACATTTGACGACTACAAGGATTGCTTGGATAATTTCACCGTACAGTCTCGCAGTCAAAATTTGATTCGATCGAGGCTGCACCAGGTTTTCTCGATCAGTCAGAGAAAGGTCGCCCTCAGTCCGTACGACGACAAGCGTTTCGTTACACCCGGCACCGCGGCGACTCTACCCTGGGGACATTATAGTCTAAAATAATTTGTTTATTTATTTATTTATTTATTTATTTATTCTATATTTTGATACATCTTAATAAAAGTTATTATAAAACATTGCTCTTATTTATCCAGGAATTGTGCGTCCTGTCGAATCCCAGCCAATTAACGATCACTTTATCGCCCTTTCTACGCAATACTCTCTCCACCAGATACACATCGGGATTGATGGTTTTCGAAAGCTCGTATTCGTAAAATCCACCCAACAGTTCCGTACCCCTGGAATCCTTGAGGAGATACGTAGCGGGATTGGTCCTCTGCACTTTCGCCACCTCGAATATTTCGGTAGTCCAATTAGGCGTGTAGCCTTTGGCGAACATCTGCTTGTATTTACTGATTCGTACGAAATCACCGACTTTGAACTTGGCACGATCTGCGACCTTGATGTGGCTGTATACTGTCTTGAGTAGCTTATCTGCATGCTCGGGTTTCACATCCACGGGACGCATTCCCGTGGTACGATGCTTTCGCGCATTATACGCGTCCACCAACTCTTGCAGCATAGCGCGCCACTTGTAATTACCGTTCAACGTAAATCGTTTCCACATTTCCGTCTTCAACGTACGATTCCAGCGCTCGACTATCGACGCTTTCATCACGCTGTAGGTCGAGTAGTGATTTATCCCGCGTTTCTTCATCAACGCCCGAAAGTCACTGTTGTAAAACTCCTTGCCGTTGTCGGTCTGTAAATTTTTCGGACATCTGCCGTTCTTCAGTAGGATTCTCGTCATTGCCGTCGTCACTTCTCCGCCGCTCTTGGTCTTCAATGCCACCGCCCAAGCGTATTTCGAGAGGGTATCGATTACAGTGAGAATGTACTGGTGACCCGCATCGACGTAATTGCGCATATCAACAAGATCGGCCTGCCAGAGATCGTCGAAGCCGCGCACGATGACTCTTCTGCGTGGAAAATTTATCCTCGCCGGTGCGTGGAGCTCCTCCACCAACTGTATCTTTTCTTTGCTCATTTTTTCAAAAATAGACAGATTCTTCGAAATTCCTAATGAAAAGTGTTGCTAAGTATTGCTCTTTCCAGATCTCTTTTACTCACTTTATCATCCAATTTTTCACAAATTGTTTGAAAAATTTGGTCCATCTTTTTCTCAAATTGTTCATTATGTTTATTCAATGCCATTGTCAGATATTGCTTGAATTCAAGCAGTAAATGCTCTAAATTTGGTTCGTGTTTCCTACTCTCACCATCCAGTCCAATTCCAAATTTATTTATCGACATTTCAAAAATCAGTCTCCTGTTCCTCGTTATTATTATTATTCCTCTTTTTGATGGCTCGTAATGTCGAGAGTATACAGTCTACGATGTATGTTAAACAAATGCAAATTTCACAGCAGCAGGAGTCAGACATTTATTTACCTCGTACTACCGAAAGACGTTGATATTACACTGAGGTAAGAGTGTAACGTGCAACTTTCTTTATACGATGAGATCCTCGTCGCGCAACTCCTCGATTATCGACTGTATCTCGTTGTGATGACTCGTATTACCGGCAGCCACCGACGCGATCAAAAGTCTCAAACGTTCGATCAATTCATTCGGATCGTTCCAATGTACGTAGTTGATTGGTCCCTCGGTGACACGCATAAGACCTTTACCCTTTTTTTTCGATGATGCTGATGACGGTTTACTTGCGCTCGACGGTTTACTTGCGCCCGACGGTTTACTTGCGCCCGATGTTGACGCGTCAGAAGTTGACGATTTTCTTGCGCGTGATGTTGATGGTAACCGATAAGGCGGTAAAATAGGTTTTCCCAATAGCAATGGTTTCATAATTTCTGTATATTTTGCACCTCTATTACCTTTGATTTGTTTTAGACTATCGTTTAACAGTTTATGCGCTTTAGTTTGATTGAGAATACTCTTGTATTGTTCCAAATCGTCGGGTTTTATAATGGCTCGATTGGGTTCTCTCATGAAAATTAGTTCATAAGTACCCATTGTACCGGTGTATAACGTCTTATCGAGAATAATATCTCCCTCATGACTTATTTCAAATTTACATTTACCAAGCGTCAGTTGATCATCTTCATAACGAGGTCCAAAAGCACGATCAATCAAGTTATCCCTATCAGTCAGAAGTAATTTAATATATTTGCCAGGGATCGGATGTAATTGAATATGTTGAAAGACATGTTGAAACAAGCCTGGTTCCTGTTTTTCATCAACATTTAATTTTTCTAGCAAACTTTTTTTTGAATCGGGCGACGGTTGATCGGTTATAGAAGACTCGTCGTCGTCGTCGTCGTCGGTCATGAAATCCAATGGATTCGTAATAGTTTCACTAATATTACTACTACTAAGATTCTTTGCTCGTTTATGCGGTGTCGATGTGAAATAGGCTCCCCTCTTCAATTTATCGTTGTATTTGACAAACGAACTATTATTATTATTTGTGTTATCCTCCGTTTGCGAAACGAGTTTCTTCAATGGTTCGACTATCGGCTTGAATGTCTCGTTCAAACTGCTCTCCATTATCGCCTTCTCCGATTTCAAGGCACGATGCTTGTCGCGAATGACCTCGCTCGTCTTGGCGATCCTCTTCAGAAGCGATTTTTCATCCATCGCGATGCTGTATAAAACAGCTTTCCCCCGAATTGAACGGTTTTTAACCGACCTGTTGCGATGCTGTATTCTCCCCGAACCGACACGGGTTTTAACCGACCTGACACGGTGATCCGAACAGCCTGCGCTCCAGTATCAAACTGACACTCAAGGCCGTGATCGTGAAACTTTACCGGCATGATTATCGACATTCACAAGGCCGAAACCTTACCGGCCTGACAAGACCGTTCACTCGATCGTGGCGTACTCGTTGAAACCTTTGCGATAACGACCGTTCCTCAGAGAGCTATCCTTGTCTATTACTAAGAAACCGTAATCGCGACTCCAACAGGTCGAACACAATGTGAGAAATTTCTCATACGACATATCACTGTTGACGTGATCGTTGAAAATATGCTTCAGATTAGTTCCATCCTGCTTAAATATTATTAGCAAGTTTGCGTTATCTCGTATCAGATGCTTCGGTATTTTCGCATAAGTCTGACAGAGGTAGAAACAATCGATGTTGGAATGTCTACCCATGCAAAAGTAGTCCCTTATATTGTCCTGCTTGTCGTTGGCCACATCGTCGAATATGAAAATGGAATTCGGCTTTGCATCCGCGACGTTCACAACCTCGCAATTGTTGGAAAATTGAAAGTAACCGATTTCCTCCGTTTCCTGCAGAAGCTGCTCCAGATATCGATACTTCGGTTGCTGGAGCGATTTCGAGTAGACGTACAGGTTCTCGAATCTCACACCGTGCGGACTCTCTATGAGGCTCAGCAGCACGTTTGTCTTACCGCAATTCGACGGACCGCAAACTATGCAGCGTATCGTAGATGGTAATAGCGATCCGTGACGTTTTTTTTTATTTGCGCGGTAGCATTGTGAGCATCCAAATTTGTCACGCGAATAGTCGGCACGTGCTTCACGAAATGCATCCTCGCTATTAACCTTCGGGAACAGCCGTATCGTTCATTTATATTTCGCGAATTACGGAACTATTCGGTCAGTTGCCATTACGATGGCGTTCATGCTAGTCGTCGTCGATTCTCTGCATAACTTGACGAATCATCAGCTCGAACACATACCGAAGATCGTATTGCTCGAGTACTTTCCAGACGGTATCGCGAGTGTGTGGGAAAGATTACCTCGGCACATTCGCGCGGACTCGGATGTGCAGCAATATCAATATTGTTTGCAACACTACAATCTACCTGATACCACTCACCACGACGGACCACCGAGACGGATAAAAGACTGTTACGTTTGTCAGCAAGAGAAGCAGTTGCTCTAAATGTCTGGATCGTTCTTCAATAAAGTCTTGAAAAAATTGCCATTTGAGCTGCACGTGCCCGGTTACAATTATTGCGGACCCGGCACTCGACTTCGCGAAAGATTGGAGCGCGGCGATCGTGGTATAAATCCGCTGGACGAGGCCTGCCTCGATCACGACTTAGCATATTGGCACAACGAGGATCTACCGGAGCGTCATCAGGCCGATAAAGTGCTAGCGAGGAGAGCGCGTGAACGTATTAACGCAAGAGACGCGACCTTGGGTGAACGCGCGGTCGCCGCAGCCGTATGGGCATCGATGAATGCTAAGCGTAAACTTGGCTTGGGATTACATAATAATAATAATATTGTTGCGATAAAGAAAGCAGTAGCGGCTAAAAAAAAGAACAACAACAAGAAAAAAATTGGTATTACGAGGAAGAGAAGAATTCGAATGCCGAGGAAACGGGGTGGTATAATACCTATACTTCCACTACTAGGTGCAGTCGGAGCATTGGCAGGTGGAGCATCGGGTATAGCGAGTGCTGTAAACCGTGCAAAAGCTGAGAGAGAACGATTGCGGGAAATGCAACGTCACAATCGCGCGATGGAAGCGTCGCGCGAGAGAGGCCGAGGTCTTTATCTGAAACCGTACAAGCGAGTCGTCGGAGAGGGTATCCGTGGAAAAAAAAAAACAAAAAAAAAACAAAAAAAAAACAAAAAAAAAACAAAAAAAAAACAACAAAAAAACGGTCGAGGAAGAAAATGAATGAGGGAAAATTTCGTCGTCGTCGTCGCGATGCTCTCCCGGATTCAGGTCCTACTAGTAACGTACAATTGGCACTCATCTGCCGACGCATACCATACTTCCGTGGAGTCTTTATGCGCACATCTCTGCCGCTAGACGGGCCGCGGTGCAACGAGTGCGCGATCGTGAATCTCGACGATCAATGCGGTCCTGGTACCCACTGGGTAGCCTACGTCAAGCGTAACGACATCGTCCTATACTTTGATTCCTTCGGAAATTTGAAACCGCCGAAAGAATGTGTGCGTTACTTTGGCTCTAACGTTACAATCTACTACAATCATGATCGATATCAATCGTACGATAAAAGCAATTGCGGTCAGTTGTGCGTGAAATTCCTGCGAGAACAGATACTTTGAAAAAAAAAAAAAAAATGTCTTTCACCGTGACATTATCGGATCGTAAATCAGTATTAAATTCAGATTTCTTTCCCCCCATCAATCTGCAAGACGATCGCTACGAGATCGGTCTCGTGGACATGCAAACGTACAACTTGATAGCCAATGTGGACGAGACGAATAATAAGTTCTACTACGACAACGATAAGGTACTGACGATACCCAGAGGCTGTTACGAATTGAGTGCGATAAATGAGTATTTGCAGTCTCAAATTTCTGCGAGACACGAAATTCAAGACGACATTGACAGCGTTATTCTTCTACGAGCGAATAACAATACACTGAAGAGTGAAATATTCTGCAAATATTCGATTGACTTTGGAAAACCGAATAACATTGGCTCGCTACTGGGCTTCTCGTCGAATCGCGTGATCGAGCCGAACGTCCAGGCTGAATCCGACGATACCGTGGACATTGTGAAAACAAATATTCTACGCATCGAGTGCAACATTGCGGGTGGTGCGTACACCAACGGTAGACCACGACACATTATTCACGAGTTCTTTCCCAGCGTACCACCGGGCTATAAAATCTCGGAGGCACCGAAAACCGTCATTTATCTACCGGTCATCGTCAGAGTAATCGACCGTCTCACGTTACGTATCCTCGATCAGGACGATCGTCTCGTAGACTTTGGACGTGAAGAAATTACCATAAGATTACACATTAAGAAATGTTAATTTACAAAAGTAGTAGCGAGGATTATAAAGCGGTGAAACTGGATGAAACGTTCGCTAGTCGTTCGTCCTACGTGGAGTCGAATACACCGGCTCGGAGTGAAAATCGCGACAAGAGGAGCTTCCTGCTAACGAGAAGAAATATCGAATTTTTACAATCATTGGGATTCACCGTGAAGAGATTGGGCGAAGGTAGTACATAGTGGAACAATGGCAGATCCCTTGAACGTCACCGCACCGCTGACCTACGACAATCGCATCACGAAAATGGAGATGCATGCCTACAATCCGTATGCGAACGCCTCGTTGGCGAACAGCGACGAGATTCGCATTCCCATACAGCAGCAAGATTTGATACTACTGCCGTGCGAGAGTTATCTCTACGTCGAGGGCCAGCTGGTGGAGGGTACGCGTGACGCGAGCGCCACCAACGATGATACAGTTACGCTCGACTGCAATTCCGCGGCTTTCCTCTTCGACGAGATTCGTTATGAATTGAACGGTATCGAGATCGACCGATGCAGAAACGTCGGTATTACCAGCACTCTGAAGAATCTCGTTTCCCTGAGCACCGAGGAGAGCGCCAGTCTACGTCATTCCGGATGGTTCGTCGCTACGGCCAGAGACCGGCTCAAAAAGGAGGAGGCTGTTAAGAATTTCAGCTTTTGCGTGCCCCTGAAAATGCTGCTGGGATTCTGCGAGGATTATCGGCGAGTCGTCGTTAACGCGCGTCACGAGCTCGTTCTCATTCGCGCGCGCGACGATACAAACGCCATTTACTCGGCGGTGAAAATCACCGATTCGTCGATCAAGCTGCTACGAGTGCAATGGAGAATACCCCATGTGACCCTGAACGAAATTACGAAACTCCAATTTCTCGGTATCGTCGAGCAGGACAAGAGTCTGTCACTCGCTTTTCGCGCCTGGGAACTTTACGAGTATCCCCTTCTGCCCAAGTCGCAGCGACACACGTGGTCCGTGAAAGCGTCCACGCAATTGGAGAAGCCGCGATACGTCATTCTGGCGTTCAGAACGAACAAGAAGAGTAATCAGCACGAGGATTTGCTGAGATTTAATCATTGCAAAGTCCTCGATGTCAAACTCTATCTGAATTCCGAATCCTATCCGTACGATCGTCTCGACACTGATTTCACGAAATCCCGCTACTCCGTCCTCTACGACATGTATGTAAAGTTTTTCACCTCCTATTACGCTGGTGAGAAACTCGGGAGACCCATGCTCGACTATACGGACTTTTTGACGTACGGGCCGCTCTTCGTCATCGACTGCTCGCATCAGAACGAGTCCATAAAAACCGGCACGGTCGACGTTAAACTCGAGATCGAGTGTATGGAAATCATTCCGGATAATACTACAGCCTATTGTTTAATCATACACGATAAAATTGTACAATATAATCCTCTTACGAATATTGTTAGAAATGTAAGTTAAAAAATTATTGTTAGAAATATAAGTTTATAAAAAAAAAAAAAAAAAATAAAATACTTTCTTAAAGTTCTTAATGTTTTATTCCTAAATTCTACATTATGGGAGATTAAACGTAGGGAATAAATAAATATTAATAATTATAAGCATCAATTAATTTTTTATTTTTAATACAAAATATCTATCAAACTTTACACTTAAATTCCACGTTGTGGTATTTTCCTCCTTTGTATAGCATTATTAAATTTTTGGCTGTTGCAGCCTTTTGCAGCTGCTGCAACTGCTCCGTATCCTCCGCCAATTTTGCCATTCTCCCTGGCAGGAATACCCAATCGGCTGTTGGCAGCTTTACAATAATTTTTATGCCATATTTTGTCTTAATTATTTCAACTTCAGATATTTCGTATTCGTCATTTTCCGTTAAGCTATCTAATTTAACGAATTTTTTTGGAATGACACTTCCCAATTCATTGATCTTATTGAAGTTCATTTTTATCTCTATGAAAAAATTAGTCTCATTAGAGTAAAAAAAAAAAAAATCAATTAAATAATGCATTTACTAATCGAATGAAAAAGAAAATCCTTACCTTTTTTTTATTTATGTAAGAATCAAGTTTATTTTTATTGCGTTCAAACACACACACACAAACTTATTTTTTCTGAATAGTTCAAGCACGCGTGGTACGACTATGCAGCTCTCGTTTAACAGACTGACTTTTTATATGAACGATATTATCATATATTAAGCGTATGCAATGTTTGGAAGGGGTAATTTTTTTTTTTTTTTTCTTTCTTACTTGCGATAAATTTCCATTGTGATTGACCTATAGGTTTATCACAGTATAACACAATAGGGAAAAATATCTATGGATATCTCTATATACGGGGAGGGTATAGTGTATCCTTTAAGAAAGAAAGAATGGACTTCTAATGTAATTTCATATTGAAAACAAACGATAAAGACTCTCTCTCTCTCTCTCTCTCTCTCTCTCTCGACGGGATTTCTTCAGAGGATTCATTCAGTCCTCGAACCTACAGCAGTACACGTTGAAAGAGCAAAATATTAAAAATGGAAAGTGAAAAGTGTTCTGTGACGATAAATCGTGCAGAAGAGGAGGAAACTGCAGCAGAATCTATGCAGGATTATATTAGGAGAATTAACGATTCTCATGAACGCTATTTTCGAGAATATGAAGCGATGCTTCAGCGAAATATGCATTGTAAGTACTTATTTTATTAATTTTTAAAAGAAGAAAACCCACCCATACATAGAATCATGAAATAATCTTACAACACACATACGAAAAAAAAAAAAAAATTTTAATTTTTTTTCCTTTTATTTTTTAGCAGCTATTGATTTAGAGAAGGAGGAGGAGGAGGAGGAGGAGGTGATTTTTGTAAGTATACTTGATTTGTAAAGTAGTTATTACAATATTAAAAAAAGTTTTCAAATATGTCCTAGGTGAAAAATAGTAGCACGCAGACGGAACCTATTTTCGCAAAAACAGAGGCTACACAAATGGAACCTGAAATGGATTTAACACCACATTATTGGTGTACTAATTGTGAAAAGTATGGTCACCTAAAAATTAATTGTACACTTCCAGAGTGGTGTTCCATTTGTAAACAATACATTCATCATACTATCGAATGTATGAAAAACTTTTAAAAATTGTAAATAAAACCAATAAATATATTTTTACTTAAATTTGTGTTTCTTCAATACCTTTCCATCCATCCACTTTACAAAATAATATTCTGCGTTCCTTAATACTTCAATAAATTATAATTAAAAAAAAAAAAAGATTCCCTTTTTTCTAACTTACGAAAAAAAAAAAAAAAAAAAAAAAAAAAAAAAAATATGGGGGAGCGATCACTGGATCGCTCTCTACGAGTATTCTCTCTCTCTCTCTCTCTCTCTCTCTTTCTCCAAAGCGTCTACACTATTCGCCTTAAAAGAAGTCGGTCGCGCGGGCACCCAGGAGCGTAAAGACTCGGTTGGGCACCCCCCAACTCTCATCCCAGGAGCGTCAAGATTCGCTTGGGCACCGCTCTTTAAGGAATTTAAGGTAAAAGGGGGAGGCCACATTTGTACCCCCCCACCAAAGGAGTCAGAGGGGGGATACACGCGACAACTATCGGTAGTTAGCGATACCGACAATCATCGATGGAATCTCTCTCTCTCTCTCTCTCTTTCTCTCTTTCTCTGCGTCCACTGCTTAACGTAAGAGGGGGGGGGGGGGCCCACGTGTGTACCCTACGAGTTTAACGTCGGGGGAGGAGGATGCGCATGCGCACAACCGCTCGAGGAGAGGGGGCAATTCCCCTACTTCCCTTGCCCCCGCGGGACCCCGACCCCCTCGTCACCCGGTCATAGAATCCCCTTAGCTACTCTACTCATACCATACTTCCGTGGAGTCTTTATGCGCACATCTCTGCCGCTAGACGGACCGCGGTGCAACGAGTGCGCGATCGTGAATCTCGACGATCAATGCGGTCCTGGTACCCACTGGGTAGCCTACGTCAAGCGTAACGACATCGTCCTATATTTTGATTCCTTCGGAAATTTGAAACCGCCGAAAGAATGTGTGCGTTACTTTGGTCCTAACGTTACAATCTACTACAATCATGATCGATATCAATCGTACGATAAAAGCAATTGCGGTCAGTTGTGCGTGAAATTCCTGCGAGAACAGATACTTTGAAAAAAAAAAAAATGTCTTTCACCGTGACATTATCGGATCGTAAATCAGTATTAAATTCAGATTTCTTTCCCCCCATCAATCTGCAAGACGATCGCTACGAGATCGGTCTCGTGGACATGCAAACGTTCAACTCGATAGCCAATGTGGACGAGACGAATAATAAGTTTTACTACGATAACGATAAGGTACTGACGATACCCAGAGACTGTTACGAGTTGAGTGCCATAAATGAATTTTTCCAGTCTGAAATTTCTGCGAGACATGAAATTATAGACAACATTGACAGCGTCATTCTTCTACGAGCGAATAACAATACACTGAAGAGTGAAATATTCTGTAAATATTCGATTGACTTTGGAAAACCGAATAACATTGGCTCGCTACTGGGCTTCTCGTCGAATCGCGTGATCGAGCCGAACGTCCAGGCTGAATCCGACGATACCGTGGACATTGTGAAAACAAATATTCTACGCATCGAGTGCAACATTGCGGGTGGTGCGTACACCAACGGTAGACCACGACACATTATTCACGAGTTCTTTCCCAGCGTACCACCGGGCTATAAAATCTCGGAGGCACCGAAAACCGTCATTTATCTACCGGTCATCGTCAGAGTAATCGACCGTCTCACGTTACGTATCCTCGATCAGGACGATCGTCTCGTAGACTTTGGACGTGAAGAAATTACCATAAGATTACACATTAAGAAATGTTAATTTACAAAAGTAGTAGCGAGGATTATAAAGCGGTGAAACTGGATGAAACGTTCGCTAGTCGTTCGTCCTACGTGGAGTCGAATACACCGGCTCGGAGTGAAAATCGCGACAAGAGGAGCTTCCTGCTAACGAGAAGAAATATCGAATTTTTACAATCATTGGGATTCACCGTGAAGAGATTGGGCGAAGGTAGTACATAGTGGAACAATGGCAGATCCCTTGAACGTCACCGCACCGCTGACCTACGACAATCGCATCACGAAAATGGAGATGCATGCCTACAATCCGTATGCGAACGCCTCGTTGGCGAACAGCGACGAGATTCGCATTCCCATACAGCAGCAAGATTTGATACTCCTGCCGTGCGAGAGTTATCTCTACGTCGAGGGCCAGCTGGTGGAGGGTACGCGTGACGCGAGCGCCACCAACGATGATACAGTTACGCTCGACTGCAATTCCGCGGCTTTCCTCTTCGACGAGATTCGTTATGAATTGAACGTTATCGAGATCGACCGATGCAGAAACGTCGGTATTACCAGCACTCTGAAGAATCTCGTTTCCCTGAGCACCGAGGAGAGCGCCAGTCTACGTCATTCCGGATGGTTCGTCGCTACGGCCAGAGACCGGCTCAAAAAGGAGGCGGCTGTTAAGAATTTCAGCTTTTGCGTGCCCCTGAAAATGCTGCTGGGATTCTGCGAGGATTATCGGCGAGTCGTCGTTAACGCGCGTCACGAGCTCGTTCTCATTCGCGCGCGCGACGATACAAACGCCATTTACTCGGCGGTGAAAATCACCGATTCGTCGATCAAGCTGCTACGAGTGCAATGGAGAATACCCCATGTGACCCTGAACGAAATTACGAAACTCCAATTTCTCGGTATCGTCGAGCAGGACAAGAGTCTGTCACTCGCTTTTCGCGCCTGGGAACTTTACGAGTATCCCCTTCTGCCCAAGTCGCAGCGACACACGTGGTCCGTGAAAGCGTCCACGCAATTGGAGAAGCCGCGATACGTCATTCTGGCGTTCAGAACGAACAAGAAGAGTAATCAGCACGAGGATGTGCTGAGATTTAATCATTGCAAAGTCCTCGATGTCAAACTCTATCTGAATTCCGAATCCTATCCGTACGATCGTCTCGACACTGATTTCACGAAATCCCGCTACTCCGTCCTCTACGACATGTATGTAAAGTTTTTCACCTCCTATTACGCTGGTGAGAAACTCGGGAGACCCATGCTCGACTATACGGACTTTTTGACGTACGGGCCGCTCTTCGTCATCGACTGCTCGCATCAGAACGAGTCCATAAAAACCGGCACGGTCGACGTTAAACTCGAGTTCGAGTGTATGGAAATCATTCCGGATAATACTACAGCCTATTGTTTAATCATACACGATAAAATTGTACAATATAATCCTCTTACGAATATTGTTAGAAATGTAAGTTAAAAAAAAAAAAAAAAAAATTATTGTTAGAAATATAAGTTTATAAAAAAAAAAAAATAAAATACTTTCTTAAAGTTCTTAATGTTTTATTCCTAAATTCTACATTATGGGAGATTAAACGTAGGGAATAAATAAATATTAATAATTATAAGCATCAATTAATTTTTTATTTTTAATACAAAATATCTATCAAACTTTACACTTAAATTCCACGTTGTGGTATTTTCCTCCTTTATATAACATTATTAAATTATTTGCTGCTGCAGCCTTTTGCAGCTGCTGCAACTGCTCCATATCTTCCGCCAATTTTGCCATTCTCCCTGGCAAGAATACCCAATCGGCTGTTGGCAGCTTTACAATAATTTTTATGCCATATTTTGTCTTAATTATTTCAACTTCAGATATTTCGTATTCGTCATTTTCCGTTAAGCTATCTAATTTAACGAATTTTTTTGGAATGACACTTCCCAATTCATTGATCTTATTGAAGTTCATTTTTATCTCTATGAAAAAATTAGTCTCATTAGAGTAAAAAAAAATCAATTAAATAATGCATTTACTAATCGAATGAAAAAGAAAATCCTTACCTTTTTTTATTTATGTAAGAATCAAGTTTATTTTTAATGCGTTCAAACACACACACACAAACTTATTTTTTCTGAATAGTTCAAGCACGCGTGGTACGACTATGCAGCTCTCGTTTAACAGACTGACTTTTTATATGAACGATATTATCATATATTAAGCGTATGCAATGTTTGGAAGGGGTAATTTTTTTTTTTTTTTTTTTCTTTCTTACTTGCGATGAATTTCCATTGTGATTGACCTATAGGTTTATCACAGTATAACACAATAGGAAAAAATATCTATGGATATCACTATACGGGGATTATTCAGAGGGTATAGTGTATCCTTCTTAATTAAGAAAGAAATAATGGAAGGGGTAATTTTTTTTTTTCTTACTTGCGATAAATTTCCATTGTGATTGACCTGTAGGTTTATCACAGTATAACACAATAGGGAAAAATATCTATGGATATCTCTATATACGGGGAGGGTATAGTGTATCCTTTAAGAAAGAAAGAATGGACTTCTAATGTAATTTCATATTGAAAACAAACGATAAAGACTCTCTCTCTCTCTCGACGGGATTTCTTCAGAGGCTGCATTCAGTCCTCGAACGTTCATCAGTGCGGATAGTAAAGTAGAAAATTAAAGAAATGGAAAGTGAACGTTGTTTAGTGACAATAAATCTAGTAGAGGAGGAGGAGGATAAAAATCAAGCAGAATCGATGTCTGATTACATCAAAAGAATTAACGATTCTCATAATCGTTATTTTGAAGAATATGAAGCAATGCTTCATCATAATATGCACATGAACTGTAAGTACTTATTTTAATTTCTTTTAAAGAAAAAAAACCCTACCCATCCATACAGATTGTTTATTTCAATAAATAGAATCATAAAAGAATTTTACGACACATATATTTGAAAACTGTTAACAATCCCACTATTTGACCAATTTTTTTTTTTTTTTTTTTTTTATTATTATTATTCAAAACGAAGAATTACGAAAAAAAATTTTTTTCTTTTATTTTTTAACAGCCATTGCTTTAGAGGAGAGGGAGGAAGAAGAGGAGATGGTGGAAGAAGAGGAGATGGTGGAAGAAGAGGAGATGGTGGAAGAAGAGGAAGAAGAAGAAGAAGAAGAAGAAGAGTTTGTGATTTTTGTAAGTATATTTGCTTTGTTAAAATAGTTATTACAATATCAAAAAAAAAAAAAAAATAACAAAATGTTTTTCAAATATGTCCCAGGTGAAAAATATGGCCACACAAACGGAGTCCATTGCTACAAGAACTGAGCTACGCAAATGGAGCCTCAGATAGATCTCACACCACATTACTGGTGTACAAATTGTACAAAATATGGTCACCTACGCATCAATTGTTCACTACCAGAGTGGTGTAGCATTTGTCATAAATATATACATCATGCAATTGAATGTAAAAAAAATTTCTAAAAAAAGCATTGTAAATAAAACCTTTTTAATACTTCAATAAATTATAATTAAAAAAAAAAAAAAAAAAAGATTCCCTTTTTTCTAACTTACGAAAAAAAAAAATATGGGGGAGCGATCACTGGATCGCTCTCTACGAGTATTCTCTCTCTCTCTCTCTCTCTCTTTCTCCAAAGCGTCTACACTATTCGCCTTAAAAGAAGTCGGTCGCGCGGGCACCCAGGAGCGTAAAGACTCGGTTGGGCACCCCCCAACTCTCAGCCCAGGAGCGTCAAGATTCGCTTGGGCACCGCTCTTTAAGGAATTTAAGGTAAAAGGGGGAGGCCACATTTGTACCCCCCCCCCCCCCCAAAGGAGTCAGAGGGGGGATACACGCGACAACTATCGGTAGTTAGCGATACCGACAATCATCGATGGAATCTCTCTCTCTCTCTCTCTCTCTCTCTTTCTCTCTTTCTCTGCGTCCACTGCTTAACGTAAGAGGGGGGGGGCCCACGTGTGTACCCTACGAGTTTAACGTCGGGGGAGGAGGAGGATGAGCATGCGCACAACCGCTCGAGGAGAGGGGGCAATTCCCCTACTTCCCTTGCCCCCGCGGGACCCCGACCCCCTCGTCACCCGGTCATAGAATCCCCTTAGCTACTCTACTGCTAGGGTAACTCACTTGGGGTAAGGGAGTACATATAAAGGGGCTATGGCAACTCACTTGGTGTCAGGGAGTACTACTATGGGACCAGGGTAACTCACTTGCGGTCAGAGAGTACATATAAAGGGGCTAGGGTAACTCACTTGGGGTCAGGGAGTGCATATAAAGGGGCTATGGCAACTCACTTGGAGTCTGGGAGTACTTATATGGGACCAGGGTAACTCACTTGGGGCCAGGGTGTACTTTATAAAGTGGCTAGGGTAACTCACTTGGGGTCAGGGAGTACTACTATGGGACTAGGGTAACTTACTTGCGGTCAGAGAGTAAATATAAAGGGGCTAGGATAACTCACTTGGGGTCAGGGAGAACTTATAAAGGTGATATGGTAAATCACTTGGGGTCAGGGAGTACTTATAAAGGGGCTAGGGTAACTCTCTTGGGGTCAGGGAGTACATATAAAGGGGCTATGGTAACTCACTTGGGGTCAGTGAGTACTTAAAAAGGGGCTATGGTAACTCACTTGGGGTCAGGGAGTACTTCTATGGGACTAGAGTAACTCACTTGCCGCCAGAGAGTACATATAAAGGGGCTAGATTAACTCACTTGGGGTCAGGGAGTACTTATAAAGGGGCTATGGTAACTCACTTGGGGTCAGGGAGTACTTATATGAGACTAGGGTAACACACATGGGGTCAGGGAGTACTAATAAAGGGGTTAGATTAACTCACTTGCGGTCAGAGAGTACATATAAAGGGGCTGGGATAACTCACTTGAGGTCAGGGAGTACTTATAAGGGGGCTATGGTAACTCACTTGGGGTCAGGAAGTACTTCTATGGGATTAGGGTAACTCACTTGGAGTCAGGGAGTACTTTTATGGGACTAGGGTAACTCACTTGGGGTCAGGGAGTACTTATATAGGGGCTAGGGTAACTCTCTTGGGGTCAGTGAGTTCTACTATGGGACTAGGGTAATTCACTTGCGGTCAGGGAGTACTACTATGGGACTAGGGTAACTTACTTGCGGTCAGAGAGTACATATAAAGGGGCTAAGATAACTCACTTGGGGTCAGGGAGAACTAATCAAGGTGATATGTTAACTCATTTGGGGTCAGGGAGTACTTATATGGGACTAGGGTAACTCACTTGTGGTAGGGAGTACTTATATGGGACCAGGGTAACTCAATTGGGGCCAGGGTGTACTTATAAAGGGGCTGGGGTAACTCACTTGGGGTCAGGGAGTACATATAAAGGTGCTATGGTAACTCACTTGGGGTCAGGGAGTACTACTATGGGACTAGGGTAACTTACTTGCGGTCAGAGAGTACATATAAAGGGGCTAGGATAACTCACTTGGGGTCAGGGAGAACTAATCAAGGTGATATGGTAACTCATTTGGGGTCAGGGAGAACTTATAGAGGTGATATGCTAACTCACTTGGGGTCAGGGAGAACTTATAGAGGTGATATGCTAACTCACTTGGGGTCAGGGAGTACTTATAAAGGGGCTATGGTAGCTCAATTAGTGTCAGGGAGTACTACTATGGGACTAGGGTAACTTACTTGCGGTCAGAGAGTACATATAAAGGGGCTAGGATAACTCACTTGGGGTCAGGGAGAACTTATAGAGGTGATATGCTAACTCACTTGGGGTCAGGGAGAACTTATAGAGGTGATATGCTAACTCAATTGGGGTCTGGGAGTACTTATATGGGACTAGGGTAACTCACTTGGGGCCAGGGTGTGCTTATAAAGGGGCTAGGGTAACTCACTTGGGGTCAGGGAGTACATATAAAGGTGCTATGGTAACTCACTTGGGGTCAGGGAGTACTACTATGGGACTAGGGTAACTTACTTGCGGTCAGAGAGTACATATAAAGGGGCTAGGATAACTCACTTGGGGTCAGGGAGAACTAATCAAGGTGATATGGTAACTCATTTGGGGTCAGGGAGTACTTATAAGGGACTAGGGTAACTCACTTGAGGTCAGGGAGTACTTATAAAGGGGCTATGGTAACTCACTTAGTGTCAGGGAGTACTACTATGGGACTAGGGTAACTTACTTGCCGTCAGAGAGTACATATAAAGGGGCTAGGATAACTCACTTGGGGTCATGGAGTACTACTATGGGACTAGGGTAACTTACTTGCGGTCAGAGAGTACATATAAAGGGGCTAGGATAACTCACTTGGGGTCAGGGAGTACTTATAAAGCTGATATGGTAACTCACTTGGGGCCAGGGTGTACTTAAAAAGGGGCTAGGGTAACTCACTTGGGGTCAGAGAGTACATATAAAGGGGCTAAGATAACTCACTTGGGGTCAGGGAGAACTAATCAAGGTGATATGTTAACTCATTTGGGGTCAGGGAGTACTTATATGGGACTAGGGTAACTCACTTGTGGTCAGGGAGTACTTATATGGGACCAGGGTAACTCAATTGGGACCAGGGTGTACTTATAAAGGGGCTGGGGTAACTCACTTGGGGTCAGGGAGTACATATAAAGGGGCTATGGTAACTCACTTGGGGTCAGGGAGTACTAGTATGGGACTAGGGTAACTCACTTGCGGTCACAGAGTACATATAAAAAGGCTAGGATAACTCACTTGGGGTCAGTGAGTACTTATAAATGGACTAGGGTAACTCATTTGGAGTCTGGGAGTACATATAAAGGGGCTAGGATAACACACTTGGGGTCAGGGAGTACTTATAAAGGGGCTATGGTAACTCACTTGGGGTCAGGGAGAACTTATAGAGGTGATATGCTAACTCACTTGGGGTCAGGGAGAACTTATAGAGGTGATATGCTAACTCACTTGGGGTCAGGGAGTACTTATAAAGGGGCTATGGTAACTCACTTAGTGTCAGGGAGTACTACTATGGGACTAGGGTAACTTACTTGCGGTCAGAGAGTACATATAAAGGGGCTAGGATAACTCACTTGGGGTCAGGGAGAACTTATAGAGGTGATATGCTAACTCACTTGGGGTCAGGGAGAACTTATAGAGGTGATATGCTAACTCAATTGGGGTCTGGGAGTACTTATATGGGACTAGGGTAACTCACTTGGGGCCAGGGTGTGCTTATAAAGGGGCTAGGGTAACTCACTTGGGGTCAGGGAGTACATATAAAGGTGCTATGGTAACTCACTTGGGGTCAGGGAGTACTTTTATGGGACTAGGGTAACTCACTTGGGGTCAGGGAGTACATATAAAGGGGCTATGGTAACTCACTTGGGGTCAGGGAGTGCTTATAAAGGGGCTATGGTAACTCACTTAGTGTCAGGGAGTACTACTATGGGACTAGGGTAACTTACTTGCCGTCAGAGAGTACATATAAAGGGGCTAGGATAACTCACTTGGGGTCAGGGAGTACTACTATGGGACTAGGGTAACTCACTTGGGGCCAGGGTGTACTTATAAAGGGGCTAGGGTAACTCACTTGGGGTCAGGGAGTACATATAAAGGTGCTATGGTAACTCACTTGGGGTCAGGGAGTACTTTTATGGGACTAGGGTAACTCACTTGGGGTCAGGGAGTACTTATAAAGGGGCAATGGTAACTCACTTGGGGTGAGGGAGTACTTATAAAGGGGCAATGGTAACTCACTTGGGGTCAGGGAGTACATTTATGGGACTAGGGTAACTTACTTGCGGTCAGAGGGTACATATAAAGGGACTATGATAACTCACTTGGGGTCAGGGAGTACTACTATGGGACCAGGGTAACTCACTTGGGGTCAGGGAGTACTACTATGGGACCAGGGTAACTCACTTGCGGTCAGAGAGTACATATAAAGTGGCTAGGGTAACTCACTTGGGGTCAGGGAGTACATATAAAGGGGCTATGGTAACTCACTTGGAGTCAGGGAGTACTTATAAAGGGGCTACGGTAACTCACTTGGGGTCAGGGAGTACTTATATGAGACTAGGGTAATACACTTGGGGTCAGGGAGTACTTATAAAGGGGTTAGAATAACTTACTTGCGGTCAGAGAGTATATATTAAGGGGCTAGGATAACTCACTTGAAGTCAGGGAGTACTTATAAAGGGTCTATGGTAACTCACTTGGTGTCAGGAAGTACTTCTATGGGATTAGGGTAACTCACTTGGGGTCAGGGAGTACTTTTATGGGACTAGGGTAACTCACTTGGGGTCAGTGAGTATTTATATAGGGGCTAGGGTAACTCTCTTGGGGTCAGTGAGTTCTACTATGGGACTAGGGTAACTTACTTGCGGTCAGAGAGTACATATAAAGGGGCTAGGATAACTCACTTGGGGTCAGGGAGAACTTATAGAGGTGATATGCTAACTCACTTGGGGCCAGGGTGTGCTTATAAAGGGGCTAGGGTAACTCACTTGGGGTCAGGGAGTACATATAAAGGTGCTATGGTAACTCACTTGGGGTCAGGGAGTACTTTTATGGGACTAGGGTAACTCACTTGGGGTCAGGGAGTACATATAAAGGGGCTATGGTAACTCACTTGAGGTCAGGGAGTACTTATAAAGGGGCTATGGTAACTCACTTAGTGTCAGGGAGTACTACTATGGGACTAGGGTAACTTACTTGCCGTCAGAGAGTACATATAAAGGGGCTAGGATAACTCACTTGGGGTCATGGAGTACTACTATGGGACTAGGGTAACTTACTTGCGGTCAGAGAGTACATATAAAGGGGCTAGGATAACTCACTTGTGGTCAGGGAGTACTTATAAAGCTGATATGGTAACTCACTTGGGGCCAGGGTGTACTTAAAAAGGGGCTAGGGTAACTCACTTGGGGTCAGGGAGTACATATAAAGGGGCTATGGTAACTCACTTGGGGTCAGTGAGTACTTATAAAGGGGCTATGGTAACTCACTTGGGGTCAGGGAGTACTTCTATGGGACTAGGGTAACTTACTTGCGGTCAGAGAGTACATATAAAGGGGCTAGGATAACTCACTTGGGGTCAGGGAGAACTTATAGAGGTGATATGCTAACTCACTTGGGGTCAGGGAGAACTTATAGAGGTGATATGCTAACTCACTTGCGGTCAGAGAGTACATATAAAAAGTCTAGGATAACTCACTTGGGGTCAGTGAGTACTTATAATTGGGCTAGGGTAACTCACTTGGGGTCAGGGAGTAGTTATAAAGGGGCTATGGTAACTCACTTGGGGTCAGGGAGTACTTATAAAGGGGCTATGGTAACTCACTTAGTGTCAGGGAGTACTACTATGGGACTAGAGTAACTCACTTGCCGCCAGAGTGTACATATAAAGGGGCTAGATTAACTCACTTGGGGTCAGGGAGTACTTATAAAGGGGCTATGGTAACTCACTTGGGGTCAGGGAGTACATATAAAGGGGCTATGGTAACTCACTTGGGGTCAGGGAGTACTTATAAAGGGGCTATGGTGACTCACTTGGGGTCAGGGAGTACTTATATGAGACTAGGGTAACACACTTGGGGTAAGGGAGTACTAATAAAGGGGTTAGATTAACTCACTTGCGGTCAGAGAGTACATATAAAGGGGCTGGGATAAATCACTTGGGGTCAGGGAGTACTTATAAGGGGGCTATGGTAACTCACTTGGGGTCAGGAAGTACTTCTATGGGATTAGGGTAACTCACTTGGGGTCAGGGAGTACTTTTATGGGACTAGGGTAACTCACTTGGGGTCAGGGAGTATTTATATAGGGGCTAGGGTAACGCTCTTGGGGTCAGTGAGTTCTACTATGGGACTAGGGTAATTCACTTGCGGTCAGAGAGTATATATAAAGGGGCTATGGTAACTCACTTGGGGTCAGGGAGTACTACTATGGGACTAGGGTAACTTACTTGCGGTCAGAGAGTACATATAAAGGGGCTAGGATAACTCACTTGGGGTCAGGGAGAACTAATCAAGGTGATATGGTAACTCATTTGGGGCCAGGGAGTACTTATATGGGACTAGGGTAACTCACTTGGGGTCAGGGAGTACTTATATGGGACCAGGGTAACTCACTTGGGGCCAGGGTGTACTTATAAAGGGGCTGGGGTAACTCACTTGGGGACAGGGAGTACATATAAAGGGGCTATGGTAACTCACTTGGGGTCAGGGAGTACTAGTATGGGACTAGGGTAACTCACTTGCGGTCAGAGAGTACATATAAAAAGGCTAGGATAACTCACTTGGGGTCAGTGAGTACTTATAAATGGGCTAGGGTAACTCATTTGGAGTCTGGGAGTACATATAAAGGGGCTATGGTAACTCACTTGGGGTCAGGGAGTACTACTATGGGACCAGGGTAACTCACTTGGGGTCAGGGAGTACATATATAGGGGCTACGATACACACTTGGCGTCAAGGAGAACTTATAAAGGTGATATGGTAACTTACATGGGGTCAGGGAGTACATATAAAGCGGCTAGGGTAACTCATTTGGAATCTGGGAGTACATATAAAGGGGCTAGGATAACACACTTGGGGTCAGGGAGTACTTATAAAGGGGCTAGGGTAACTCAATTGGGGTCAGGGAGTACTTATATGGGACCAGGGTAACTCACATGTGGCCAGGGTGTACTTATAAAGGGGCTAGGGTAACTCCCTTGGGGTCAGGAAGTACATATAAAGAGGCTATGGTAACTCACTTGGGGTCAGGGAGTACTACAATGGGACCAGGGTAACTCACTTGCGATCAGAGAGTACATATAAAGTGGCTAGGATAACTCACTTGGTGTCAGGGAGTACATATAAAGGGGCTATGGTAACTCACTTGGGGTCAGGGAGTACTTATAAAGAGGCTATGTTAACTTACTTGGGGTCAGGTAGTACTACTATGGGACTAGGGTAACTTACTTGCGGTCAGGAAATACATATAAAGGGGCTAGGATAACTCACTTGTGGTCAGGGAGAACATATAAAGGTGATATGGTAACTCACTTGGGGTCAGGGAGTACTTATTTGGGACTAGGGTAACTCACTTGGGGTCAGGGAGTACTTATATGGGACCAGGGTAACTCACTTGGGGCCAAGGTGTACTTATAAAGGGGCTACGGTAACTCACTTGGGGTCAGGGAGTACTTATATGAGACTAGGGTAATACACTTGGGGTCAGGGAGTACTTATAAAGGGGTTAGAATAACTTACTTGCGGTCAGAGAGTACAAATTAAGGGGCTAGGATAACTCACTTGAAGTCAGGGAGTACTTATAAAGGGGCTAGGGTAACTCACTTAGTGTCAGGGAGTACTACTATGGGACTAGGGTAACTTACTTGCGGTCAGAGAGTACATATAAAGGGGCTAGGATAACTCACTTGGGGTCAGGGAGTACTTATAAAGGGGCTATGGTAACTGACTTAGTGTCAGGGAGTACTACTATGGGACTAGGGTAACTTACTTGCGGTCAGAGAGTACATATAAAGGGGCTAGGATAACTCACTTGGGGTCAGGGAGAACTTATAAAGGGGCTATGGTAACTCACTTGGGGTCAGGGAGTACTTATAAAGGGGCTATGGTAACTCACTTGGGGTCAGGTAGTACTACTATGGGACTAGGGTAACTTACTTGCGGTCAGGAAGTACATATAAAGGGGCTATGGTAACTCACTTGGGGTCAGAGAGTACTTATAAAGGGGCTATGGTAACTCACTTGAGGTCAGGGAGTACTACTATGGGACCAGGGTAACTCACTTGGGACCAGGGTGTACTTATAAAGGGGCTATGGTAACTCACTTGGGGTCAGGTAGTACTACTATGGGACTAGGGTAACTCACTTGGGGTCAGGGAGTACATATAAAGGGGCTATGGTAACTCACTTGGGGTCAGGGAGTACTTATAAAGAGGCTATGGTAACTCACTTGGGGTCAGGGAGTACTTATAAAGGGGCTATGGTAACTCACTTGGGGACAGGGAGTACATATAAAGGGGCTATGGTAACTCACTTGGGGTCAGGGAGTACTAGTATGGGACTAGGGTAACTCACTTGGGGTCAGGGAGTACTTATAAAGGGGCTATGGTAACTCACTTGGGGTCAGGGAGTACTTATATGAGACTAGGGTAACACACATGGGGTCAGGGAGTACTAATAAAGGGGTTAGATTAACTCACTTGCGGTCAGAGAGTACATATAAAGGGGCTGGGATAACTCAGTTGGGGTCAGGGAGTACTTATAAGGGGGCTATGGTAACTCACTTGGGGTCAGGAAGTACTTCTATGGGATTAGGGTAATTCACTTGGGGTCAGGGAGTACTCTATGGGACTAGGGTAACTCACTTGGGGTCAGGGAGTACTTATATAGGGGCTAGGGTAACTCTCTTGGGGTCAGTGAGTTCTACTATGGGACTAGGCTAATTCACTTGCGGTCAGAGAGTATATATAAAGGGGCTAGGATAACACACTTGGGGTCAGTGAGTACTTATAAATGGGCTAGGGTAACTCATTTGGAGTCTGGGAGTACATATAAAGGGGCTATGGTAACTCACTTGGGGTCAGGGAGTACTACTATGGGACCAGGGTAACTCACTTGGGGTCAGGGAGTACATATAAAGGGGCTATGGTAACTCACTTGGGGTCAGGGAGTACTTATAAAGGGGCTATGGTAACTCACTTAGTGTCAGGGAATATTACTATGGGACTAGGGTAACTTACTTGCCGTCAGAGAGTACATATAAAGGGGCTAGGATAACTCACTTGGGGCCAGGGAGTACTTATAAAGCTGATATGGTAACTCACTTGGGGCCAGGGTGTACTTAAAAAGGGGCTGGGATAACTCACTTGGGGTCAGGGAGTACTTATAAGGGGGCTATGGTAACTCACTTGGGGTCAGGAAGTACTTCTATGGGATTAGGGTAACTCACTTGGGGTCAGGGAGTACTTTTATGGGACTAGGGTAACTCACTTGGGGTCAGGGAGTTCTACTATGGGACTAGGGTAATTCACTTGCGGTCAGAGAGTATATATAAAGGGGCTATGGTAACTCACTTGGGGTCAGGGAGTACTACTATGGGACTAGGGTAACTTACTTGCGGTCAGAGAGTACATATAAAGGGGCTAGGATAACTCACTTGGGGTCAGGGAGAACTTATCAAGGTGATATGGTAACTCATTTGGGGTCAGGGAGTACTTATATGGGACTAGGGTAACTCACTTGTGGTCAGGGAGTACTTATATGGGACCAGGGTAACTCACTTGGGGCCAGGGTGTACTTATAAAGGGGCTGGGGTAACTCACTTGGGGTCAGGGAGTACATATAAAGGGGCTATGGTAACTCACTTGGGGTCAGGGAGTACTAGTATGGGACTAGGGTAACTCACTTGCGGTCACAGAGTACATATTAAAAGGCTAGGATAACTCACTTGGGGTCAGTGAGTACTTATAAATGGACTAGGGTAACTCATTTGGAGTCTGGGAGTACATATAAAGGGGCTAGGATAACACACTTGGGGTCAGGGAGTACTTATAAAGGGGCTATGGTAACTCACTTGGGGTCAGGGAGTACTAGTAAGGGACTAGGGTAACTCACTTGGGGCCAGGGTGTACTTATAAAGGGGATAGGGTAACTCACTTGGGGTCAGGGAGTACATATAAAGGGGCTATGGTAACTCACTTGGGGTCAGGGAGTACTACTATGGGAACGGGGTAACTCACTTGGGGTCAGGGTGTACTTATAAAGGGGATAGGGTAACTCACTTGGGGTCAGGGAGTACATATAAAGGGGCTATGGTAACTCACTTGGGGTCAGGGAGTACTACTATGGGAACGGGGTAACTCACTTGGGGTCAGGGAGTACTACTATGGGACCGGGGTAACTCACTTGGGGTCAGGGAGTACATATAAAGGGGCTATGGTAACTCACTTGGGGTCAGGGAGTACTTATAAAGAGGCTATGGTAACTCACTTGGGGTCAGGGAGTACTACTATGGGACTAGGGTAACTTACTTGCGGTCAGAAAGTACATATGACTGGGCTAGGATAACTCACTTGGGGTCAGGGAGAACTTATAAAGGGGCTATGGTAACTCACTTGGGGTCAGGGAGTACATATAAAGGGGCTATGGTAACTCACTTGGGGTCAGGGAGTACTTATAAAGAGGCTATGTTAACTCACTTGGGGTCAGGGAGTACTACTATGGGACTAGGGTAACTTACTTGCCGTCAGAGAGTACATATAAAGGGGCTAGGATAACTCACTTGGGGTCAGGGAGTACTTATATGGGACTAGGGTAACTCATTTGGGGCCAGGGTGTACTTATAAAGGGGCTAGGGTAACTCACTTGTGGTCAGGGAGTACATATAAAGGTGCTATGGTAACTCACTTGGGGTCAGGGAGTACTTTTATGGGACTAGGGTAACTCACTTGGGGTCAGGGAGTACATATAAAGGGGCTATGGTAACTCACTTGGGGTCAGGGAGTAAATGTAAAGGGGCTATGGTAACTCACTTGGGGTCAGGGAGTACTTATAAAGGGGCTATGGTAACTCACTTAGTGTCAGGGAGTACTACTATGGGACTAGGGTAACTTACTTGCCGTCAGAGAGTACATATAAAGGGGCTAGGATAACTCACTTGGGGTCAGGGAGTACTTATATGGGACTAGGGTAACTCATTTGGGGCCAGGGTGTACTTATAAAGGGGCTAGGGTAACTCACTTGTGGTCAGGGAGTACATATAAAGGTGCTATGGTAACTCACTTGGGGTCAGGGAGTACATATAAAGGGGCTATGGTAACTCACTTGGGGTCAGGGAGTACTTATAAAGGGGCAATGGTAACTCACTTGGGGTAAGGGGGTACATTTATGGGACTAGGGTAACTTACTTGCGGTCAGGGAGTACATATAAAGGTGCTATGGTAACTCACTTGGGGTCAGGGAGTACTTTTATGGGACTAGGGTAACTCACTTGGGGTCAGGGAGTACATATAAAGGGGCTATGGTAACTCACTTGGGGTCAGGGAGTACTTATAAAGAGGCTATGTTAACTCACTTGGGGTCAGGGAGTACTTCTATGGGACTAGGGTAACTTACTTGCTGTCAGAAAGTACATATGAATGGGCTAGGATAACTCACTTGGGGTCAGGGAGAACTTATAATGGGGCTATGGTAACTCACTTGGGGTCAGGGAGTACTTATAAAGGGGCTATGGTAACTCACTTGGGGTCAGGTAGTACTACTATGGGACTAGGGTAACTTACTTGCGGTCAGGAAGTACATATAAAGGTGCTAGGATAACTCACTTGGGGTCAGGGAGAACTTATAAAGGTGATATGGTAACTCACTTGGGGTCAGGGAGTACTTATTTGGGACTAGGGTAACTCACTTGGGGTCAGGGAGTGCTTATATGGGACCAGGGTAACTCACTTGGAGCCAGGGTGTACTTATAAAGGGGCTACGGTAACTCACTTGGGGTCAGGGAGTACTTATATGAGACTAGGGTAATACACTTGGGGTCAGGGAGTACTTATAAAGGGGTTAGAATAACTTACTTGCGGTCAGAGAGTACATATTAAGGGGCTAGGATAACTTACTTGAAGTCAGGAAGTACTTATAAGGGGGCTATGGTAACTCACTTGGGGTCAGGAAGTACTTCTATGGGATTAGGGTAACTCACTTGGGGTCAGGGAGTACTTTTATGGGACTAGGGTAACTCACTTGGGGTCAGGGAGTACTTATATAGAGGCTAGGGTAACTCTCTTGGGGTCAGTGAGTTCTACTATGGGACTAGGGTAACTCACTTGCGGTCAGAGAGTACATATAAAAAGGCTAGGATAACACACTTGGGGTCAGGGAGAACTTATAAAGGGGCTATGGTAACTCACTTGAGGTCAGAGAGTACATATTAAGGGGCTAGGATAACTTACTTGAAGTCAGGAAGTACTTATAAGGGGGCTATGGTAACTCACTTGGGGTCAGGAAGTACTTCTATGGGATTAGGGTAACTCACTTGGGGTCAGGGAGTACTTTTATGGGACTAGGGTAACTCACTTGGGGTCAGGGAGTACTTATATAGAGGCTAGGGTAACTCTCTTGGGGTCAGTGAGTTCTACTATGGGACTAGGGTAACTTACTTGCGGTCAGAGAGCACATATAAAGGGGCTAGGATAACTCACTTGGGGTCAGGGAGAACTAATCAAGGTGATATGGTAACACATTTGGGGTCAGGGAGTACTTATATGGGACAAGGGTAACTCACTTGGGGTCAGGGAGTACTAGTATGGGACTAGGGTAACTCACTTGCGGTCAGAGAGTACATATAAAAAGGCTAGGATAACACACTTGGGGTCAGGGAGAACTTATAAAGGGGCTATGGTAACTCACTTGAGGTCAGGGAGTACTACTATGGGACCAGGGTAACTCACTTGCAGTCAGAGAGTACATATAAAGGGGACAGGATAACTCACTTGGGGTCAGGGAGTACATATAAAGGTGATATGGTAACTCACTTGGGATCAGGGAGTACTAATATGGGACCAGGGTAACTCACTTGGGGCCAGGGTGTACTTATAAAGGGGCTAGGGTAACTCACTTGGGGTCAGGGAGTACATATAAAGGGGCTATGGTAACTCACTTGGGGTCAGGGAGTACTTATAAAGAGGCTATGTTAACTCACTTGGGGTCAGGGAGTACTACTATGGGACTAGGGTAACTTACTTGCGGTCAGGAAGTACATATAAAGGGGCTAGGATAACTCACTTGGGGTCAGGGAGAACTTATAAAGGTGATATGGTAACTCACTTGGGGTCAGGGAGTGCTTATATGGGACCAGGGTAACTCACTTGGGGTCAGGGAGTACTAATAAAGGGGTTAGATTAACTCACTTGCGGTCAGAGAGTACATATAAAGGGGCTGGGATAACTCAGTTGGGGTCAGGGAGTACTTATAAGGGGGCTATGGTAACTCACTTGGGGTCAGGAAGTACTTCTATGGGATTAGGGTAATTCACTTGGGGTCAGGGAGTACTTTTATGGGACTAGGGTAACTCACTTGGGGTCAGGGAGTACTTATATAGGGGCTAGGGTAACTCTCTTGGGGTCAGTGAGTTCTACTATGGGACTAGGCTAATTCACTTGCGGTCAGAGAGTATATATAAAGGGGCTAGGATAACACACTTGGGGTCAGTGAGTACTTATAAATGGGCTAGGGTAACTCATTTGGAGTCTGGGAGTACATATAAAGGGGCTATGGTAACTCACTTGGGGTCAGGGAGTACATATAAAGGGGCTATGGTAACTCACTTGGGGTCAGGGAGTACTTATAAAGGGGCTATGGTAACTCACTTAGTGTCAGGGAATACTACTATGGGACTAGGGTAACTTACTTGCCGTCAGAGAGTACATATAAAGGGGCTAGGATAACTCACTTGGGGTCATGGAGTACTACTATGGGACTAGGGTAACTTACTTGCGGTCAGAGAGTACATATAAAGGGGCTAGGATAACTCACTTGGGGTCAGGGAGTACTTATAAAGCTGATATGGTAACTCACTTGGGGCCAGGGTGTACTTAAAAAGGGGCTAGGGTAACTCACTTGGGGTCAGGGAGTACATATAAAGGGGCTATGGTAACTCACTTGGGGTCAGTGAGTACTTATAAAGGGGCTATGGTAACTCACTTGGGGTCAGGGAGTACTTCTATGGGACTAGGGTAACTTACTTGCGGTCAGAGAGTACATATAAAGGGGCTAGGATAACTCACTTGGGGTCAGGGAGAACTTATAGAGGTGATATGCTAACTCACTTGGGGTCAGGGAGAACTTATAGAGGTGATATGCTAACTCACTTGCGGTCAGAGAGTACATATAAAAAGTCTAGGATAACTCACTTGGGGTCAGTGAGTACTTATAATTGGGCTAGGGTAACTCACTTGGGGTCAGGGAGTAGTTATAAAGGGGCTATGGTAACTCACTTGGGGTCAGGGAGTACTTATAAAGGGGCTATGGTAACTCACTTAGTGTCAGGGAGTACTACTATGGGACTAGAGTAACTCACTTGCCGCCAGAGTGTACATATAAAGGGGCTAGATTAACTCACTTGGGGTCAGGGAGTACTTATAAAGGGGCTATGGTAACTCACTTGGGGTCAGGGAGTACATATAAAGGGGCTATGGTAACTCACTTGGGGTCAGGGAGTACTTATAAAGGGGCTATGGTGACTCACTTGGGGTCAGGGAGTACTTATATGAGACTAGGGTAACACACTTGGGGTAAGGGAGTACTAATAAAGGGGTTAGATTAACTCACTTGCGGTCAGAGAGTACATATAAAGGGGCTGGGATAAATCACTTGGGGTCAGGGAGTACTTATAAGGGGGCTATGGTAACTCACTTGGGGTCAGGAAGTACTTCTATGGGATTAGGGTAACTCACTTGGGGTCAGGGAGTACTTTTATGGGACTAGGGTAACTCACTTGGGGTCAGGGAGTATTTATATAGGGGCTAGGGTAACGCTCTTGGGGTCAGTGAGTTCTACTATGGGACTAGGGTAATTCACTTGCGGTCAGAGAGTATATATAAAGGGGCTATGGTAACTCACTTGGGGTCAGGGAGTACTACTATGGGACTAGGGTAACTTACTTGCGGTCAGAGAGTACATATAAAGGGGCTAGGATAACTCACTTGGGGTCAGGGAGAACTAATCAAGGTGATATGGTAACTCATTTGGGGCCAGGGAGTACTTATATGGGACTAGGGTAACTCACTTGGGGTCAGGGAGTACTTATATGGGACCAGGGTAACTCACTTGGGGCCAGGGTGTACTTATAAAGGGGCTGGGGTAACTCACTTGGGGACAGGGAGTACATATAAAGGGGCTATGGTAACTCACTTGGGGTCAGGGAGTACTAGTATGGGACTAGGGTAACTCACTTGCGGTCAGAGAGTACATATAAAAAGGCTAGGATAACTCACTTGGGGTCAGTGAGTACTTATAAATGGGCTAGGGTAACTCATTTGGAGTCTGGGAGTACATATAAAGGGGCTATGGTAACTCACTTGGGGTCAGGGAGTACTACTATGGGACCAGGGTAACTCACTTGGGGTCAGGGAGTACATATATAGGGGCTACGATACACACTTGGCGTCAAGGAGAACTTATAAAGGTGATATGGTAACTTACATGGGGTCAGGGAGTACATATAAAGCGGCTAGGGTAACTCATTTGGAATCTGGGAGTACATATAAAGGGGCTAGGATAACACACTTGGGGTCAGGGAGTACTTATAAAGGGGCTAGGGTAACTCAATTGGGGTCAGGGAGTACTTATATGGGACCAGGGTAACTCACATGTGGCCAGGGTGTACTTATAAAGGGGCTAGGGTAACTCCCTTGGGGTCAGGAAGTACATATAAAGAGGCTATGGTAACTCACTTGGGGTCAGGGAGTACTACAATGGGACCAGGGTAACTCACTTGCGATCAGAGAGTACATATAAAGTGGCTAGGATAACTCACTTGGGGTCAGGGAGTACATATAAAGGGGCTATGGTAACTCACTTGGGGTCAGGGAGTACTTATAAAGAGGCTATGTTAACTTACTTGGGGTCAGGTAGTACTACTATGGGACTAGGGTAACTTACTTGCGGTCAGGAAATACATATAAAGGGGCTAGGATAACTCACTTGGGGTCAGGGAGAACATATAAAGGTGATATGGTAACTCACTTGGGGTCAGGGAGTACTTATTTGGGACTAGGGTAACTCACTTGGGGTCAGGGAGTACTTATATGGGACCAGGGTAACTCACTTGGGGCCAAGGTGTACTTATAAAGGGGCTACGGTAACTCACTTGGGGTCAGGGAGTACTTATATGAGACTAGGGTAATACACTTGGGGTCAGGGAGTACTTATAAAGGGGTTAGAATAACTTACTTGCGGTCAGAGAGTACAAATTAAGGGGCTAGGATAACTCACTTGAAGTCAGGGAGTACTTATAAAGGGGCTAGGGTAACTCACTTAGTGTCAGGGAGTACTACTATGGGACTAGGGTAACTTACTTGCGGTCAGAGAGTACATATAAAGGGGCTAGGATAACTCACTTGGGGTCAGGGAGTACTTATAAAGGGGCTATGGTAACTGACTTAGTGTCAGGGAGTACTACTATGGGACTAGGGTAACTTACTTGCGGTCAGAGAGTACATATAAAGGGGCTAGGATAACTCACTTGGGGTCAGGGAGAACTTATAAAGGGGCTATGGTAACTCACTTGGGGTCAGGGAGTACTTATAAAGGGGCTATGGTAACTCACTTGGGGTCAGGTAGTACTACTATGGGACTAGGGTAACTTACTTGCGGTCAGGAAGTACATATAAAGGGGCTATGGTAACTCACTTGGGGTCAGAGAGTACTTATAAAGGGGCTATGGTAACTCACTTGAGGTCAGGGAGTACTACTATGGGACCAGGGTAACTCACTTGGGACCAGGGTGTACTTATAAAGGGGCTATGGTAACTCACTTGGGGTCAGGGAGTACTTATAAAGAGGCTATGGTAACTCACTTGGGGTCAGGGAGAACTTATAAAGGGGCTATGGTAACTCACTTGGGGTCAGAGAGTACTTATAAAGGGGCTATGGTAACTCACTTGAGGTCAGGGAGTACTACTATGGGACCAGGGTAACTCACTTGCAGTCAGAGAGTACATATCAAGGGGATAGGATAACTCACTTGGGGTCAGGGAGTACTTATAAAGGTGATATGGTAACTCACTTGGGTTCAGGGAGTACTTATATGGGACCAGGGTAACTCACTTGGGGCCAGGGTGTACTTATATGGGAACAGGGTAACTCACTTGGGGCCAGGGTGTACTTATAAAGGGGCTGGGGTAACTCACTTGGGGACAGGGAGTACATATAAAGGGGCTATGGTAACTCACTTGGGGTCAGGGAGTACTAGTATGGGACTAGGGTAACTCACTTGGGGTCAGGGAGTACTTATAAAGGGGCTATGGTAACTCACTTGGGGTCAGGGAGTACTTATATGAGACTAGGGTAACACACATGGGGTCAGGGAGTACTAATAAAGGGGTTAGATTAACTCACTTGCGGTCAGAGAGTACATATAAAGGGGCTGGGATAACTCAGTTGGGGTCAGGGAGTACTTATAAGGGGGCTATGGTACCTCACTTGGGGTCAGGAAGTACTTCTATGGGATTAGGGTAATTCACTTGGGGTCAGGGAGTACTTTTATGGGACTAGGGTAACTCACTTGGGGTCAGGGAGTACTTATATAGGGGCTAGGGTAACTCTCTTGGGGTCAGTGAGTTCTACTATGGGACTAGGCTAATTCACTTGCGGTCAGAGAGTATATATAAAGGGGCTAGGATAACACACTTGGGGTCAGTGAGTACTTATAAATGGGCTAGGGTAACTCATTTGGAGTCTGGGAGTACATATAAAGGGGCTATGGTAACTCACTTGGGGTCAGGGAGTACTACTATGGGACCAGGGTAACTCACTTGGGGTCAGGGAGTACATATAAAGGGGCTATGGTAACTCACTTGGGGTCAGGGAGTACTTATAAAGGGGCTATGGTAACTCACTTAGTGTCAGGGAATACTACTATGGGACTAGGGTAACTTACTTGCCGTCAGAGAGTACATATAAAGGGGCTAGGATAACTCACTTGGGGTCATGGAGTACTACTATGGGACTAGGGTAACTTACTTGCGGTCAGAGAGTACATATAAAGGGGCTAGGATAACTCACTTTGGGCCAGGGAGTACTTATAAAGCTGATATGGTAACTCACTTGGGGCCAGGGTGTACTTAAAAAGGGGCTGGGATAACTCACTTGGGGTCAGGGAGTACTTATAAGGGGGCTATGGTTACTCACTTGGGGTCAGGAAGTACTTCTATGGGATTAGGGTAACTCACTTGGGGTCAGGGAGTACTTTTATGGGACTAGGGTAACTCACTTGGGGTCAGGGAGTTCTACTATGGGACTAGGGTAATTCACTTGCGGTCAGAGAGTATATATAAAGGGGCTATGGTAACTCACTTGGGGTCAGGGAGTACTACTATGGGACTAGGGTAACTTACTTGCGGTCAGAGAGTACATATAAAGGGGCTAGGATAACTCACTTGGGGTCAGGGAGAACTTATCAAGGTGATATGGTAACTCATTTGGGGTCAGGGAGTACTTATATGGGACTAGGGTAACACACTTGTGGTCAGGGAGTACTTATATGGGACCAGGGTAACTCACTTGGGGCCAGGGTGTACTTATAAAGGGGCTGGGGTAACTCACTTGGGGTCAGGGAGTACATATAAAGGGGCTATGGTAACTCACTTGGGGTCAGGGAGTACTAGTATGGGACTAGGGTAACTCACTTGCGGTCACAGAGTACATATTAAAAGGCTAGGATAACTCACTTGGGGTCAGTGAGTACTTATAAATGGACTAGGGTAACTCATTTGGAGTCTGGGAGTACATATAAAGGGGCTAGGATAACACACTTGGGGTCAGGGAGTACTTATAAAGGGGCTATGGTAACTCACTTGGGGTCAGGGAGTACTAGTATGGGACTAGGGTAACTCACTTGGGGCCAGGGTGTACTTATAAAGGGGATAGGGTAACTCACTTGGGGTCAGGGAGTACATATAAAGGGGCTATGGTAACTCACTTGGGGTCAGGGAGTACTACTATGGGAACGGGGTAACTCACTTGGGGTCAGGGTGTACTTATAAAGGGGATAGGGTAACTCACTTGGGGTCAGGGAGTACATATAAAGGGGCTATGGTAACTCACTTGGGGTCAGGGAGTACTACTATCGGAACGGGGTAACTCACTTGGGGTCAGGGAGTACTACTATGGGACCGGGGTAACTCACTTGGGGTCAGGGAGTACATATAAAGGGGCTATGGTAACTCACTTGGGGTCAGGGAGTACTTATAAAGAGGCTATGGTAACTCACTTGGGGTCAGGGAGTACTACTATGGGACTAGGGTAACTTACTTGCGGTCAGAAAGTACATATGACTGGGCTAGGATAACTCACTTGGGGTCAGGGAGAACTTATAAAGGGGCTATGGTAACTCACTTGGGGTCAGGGAGTACATATAAAGGGGCTATGGTAACTCACTTGGGGTCAGGGAGTACTTATAAAGAGGCTATGTTAACTCACTTGGGGTCAGGGAGTACTACTATGGGACTAGGGTAACTTACTTGCCGTCAGAGAGTACATATAAAGGGGCTAGGATAACTCACTTGGGGTCAGGGAGTACTTATATGGGACTAGGGTAACTCATTTGGGGCCAGGGTGTACTTATAAAGGGGCTAGGGTAACTCACTTGTGGTCAGGGAGTACATATAAAGGTGCTATGGTAACTCACTTGGGGTCAGGGAGTACTTTTATGGGACTAGGGTAACTCACTTGGGGTCAGGGAGTACATATAAAGGGGCTATGGTAACTCACTTGGGGTCAGAGAGTAAATGTAAAGGGGCTATGGTAACTCACTTGGGGTCAGGGAGTACTTATAAAGGGGCTATGGTAACTCACTTAGTGTCAGGGAGTACTACTATGGGACTAGGGTAACTTACTTGCCGTCAGAGAGTACATATAAAGGGGCTAGGATAACTCACTTGGGGTCAGGGAGTACTTATATGGGACTAGGGTAACTCATTTGGGGCCAGGGTGTACTTATAAAGGGGCTAGGGTAACTCACTTGTGGTCAGGGAGTACATATAAAGGTGCTATGGTAACTCACTTGGGGTAAGGGGGTACATTTATGGGACTAGGGTAACTTACTTGCGGTCAGGGAGTACATATAAAGGTGCTATGGTAACTCACTTGGGGTCAGGGAGTACTTTTATGGGACTAGGGTAACTCACTTGGGGTCAGGGAGTACATATAAAGGGGCTATGGTAACTCACTTGGGGTCAGGGAGTACTTATAAAGAGGCTATGTTAACTCACTTGGGGTCAGGGAGTACTTCTATGGGACTAGGGTAACTTACTTGCGGTCAGAAAGTACATATGAATGGGCTAGGATAACTCACTTGGGGTCAGGGAGAACTTATAATGGGGCTATGGTAACTCACTTGGGGTCAGGGAGTACTTATAAAGGGGCTATGGTAACTCACTTGGGGTCAGGTAGTACTACTATGGGACTAGGGTAACTTACTTGCGGTCAGGAAGTACATATAAAGGTGCTAGGATAACTCACTTGGGGTCAGGGAGAACTTATAAAGGTGATATGGTAACTCACTTGGGGTCAGGGAGTACTTATTTGGGACTAGGGTAACTCACTTGGGGTCAGGGAGTGCTTATATGGGACCAGGGTAACTCACTTGGAGCCAGGGTGTACTTATAAAGGGGCTACTGTAACTCACTTGGGGTCAGGGAGTACTTATATGAGACTAGGGTAATACACTTGGGGTCAGGGAGTACTTATAAAGGGGTTAGAATAACTTACTTGCGGTCAGAGAGTACATATTAAGGGGCTAGGATAACTTACTTGAAGTCAGGGAGTACTTATAAGGGGGCTATGGTAACTCACTTGGGGTCAGGAAGTACTTCTATGGGATTAGGGTAACTCACTTGGGGTCAGGGAGTACTTTTATGGGACTAGGGTAACTCACTTGGGGTCAGGGAGTACTTATATAGAGGCTAGGGTAACTCTCTTGGGGTCAGTGAGTTCTACTATGGGACTAGGGTAACTCACTTGCGGTCAGAGAGTATATATAAAGGGGCTATGGTAACTCACTTGGGGTCAGGGAGTACTACTATGGGACTAGGGTAACTTACTTGCGGTCAGAGAGCACATATAAAGGGGCTAGGATAACTCACTTGGGGTCAGGGAGAACTAATCAAGGTGATATGGTAACACATTTGGGGTCAGGGAGTACTTATATGGGACAAGGGTAACTCACTTGGGGTCAGGGAGTACTAGTATGGGACTAGGGTAACTCACTTGCGGTCAGAGAGTACATATAAAAAGGCTAGGATAACACACTTGGGGTCAGGGAGAACTTATAAAGGGGCTATGGTAACTCACTTGAGGTCAGGGAGTACTACTATGGGACCAGGGTAACTCACTTGCAGTCAGAGAGTACATATAAAGGGGACAGGATAACTCACTTGGGGTCAGGGAGTACTTATAAAGGTGATATGGTAACTCACTTGGGATCAGGGAGTACTAATATGGGACCAGGGTAACTCACTTGGGGCCAGGGTGTACTTATAAAGGGGCTAGGGTAACTCACTTGGGGTCAGGGAGTACATATAAAGGGGCTATGGTAACTCACTTGGGGTCAGGGAGTACTTATAAAGAGGCTATGTTAACTCACTTGGGGTCAGGGAGTACTACTATGGGACTAGGGTAACTTACTTGCGGTCAGGAAGTACATATAAAGGGGCTAGGATAACTCACTTGGGGTCAGGGAGAACTTATAAAGGTGATATGGTAACTCACTTGGGGTCAGGGAGTGCTTATATGGGACCAGGGTAACTCACTTGGAGCCAGGGTGTACTTATAAAGGGGCTACGGTAACTCACTTGGGGTCAGGGAGTACTTATATGAGACTAGGGTAATACACTTGGGGTCAGGGAGTACTTATAAAGGGGTTAGAATAACTTACTTGCGGTCAGAGAGTACATATTAAGGGGCTAGGATAACTCACTTGAAGTCAGGGAGTACTTATAAAGGGTCTAGGGTAACTCACTTAGTGTCAGGGAGTACTACTATGGGACTAGGGTAACTTACTTGCGGTCAGAGATTACATATAAAGGGGCTAGATTAACTCACTTGGGGTCAGGGAGTACTTATAAAGGGGTTAGATTAACTCACTTGCGGTCAGAGAGTACATATAAAGGGGCTGGGATAACTCACTTGGGGTCAGGGAGTATTTATAAGGGGGCTATGGTAACTCACTTGGGGTCAGGAAGTACTTCTATGGGATTAGGGTAACTCACTTGGGGTCAGGGAGTACTTTTATGGGACTCGGGTAACTCACTTGGGGTCAGGGAGTACTTATATAGGGGCTAGGGTAACTCTCTTGGGGTCAGTGAGTTCTACTATGGGACTAGGGTAATTCACTTGCGGTCAGAGAGTATATATAAAGGGGCTATGGTAACTCACTTGGGGTCAGCGAGTACTACTATGGGACTAGGGTAACTTACTTGCGGTCAGAGAGTACATATAAAGGGGCTAGGATAACTCACTTGGGGTCAGGGAGAACTTATAGAGGTGATATGCTAACTCACTTGGGGTCAGGGAGTACTTATATGGGACTAGGGTAACTCACTTGGGGCCAGGGTGTGCTTATAAAGGGGCTAGGGTAACTCACTTGGGGTCAGGGAGTACATATAAAGGTGCTATGGTAACTCACTTGGGGTCAGGGAGTACTTTTATGGGACTAGGGTAACTCACTTGGGGTCAGGGAGTACATATAAAGGGGCTATGGTAACTCACTTGGGGTCAGGGAGTACTTATAAAGCTGATATGGTAACTCACTTGGGGCCAGGGTGTACTTAAAAAAAGCTAGGGTAACTCACTTGGGGTCAGGGAGTACATATAAAGGGGCTATGGTAACTCACTTGGGGTCAGTGAGTACTTATAAAGGGGTTATGGTAACTCACTTGGGGTCAGGGAGTACTTCTATGGGACTAGAGTAACTCACTTGCCGCCAGAGTGTACATATAAAGGGGCTAGATTAACTCACTTGGGGTCAGGGAGTACTTATAAAGGGGCTATGGTAACTCACTTGGGGTCAGGGAGTACTAATAAAGGGGTTAGATTAACTCACTTGCGGTCAGAGAGTACATATAAAGGGGCTGCGATAACTCACTTGGGGTCAGGGAGTACTTATAAGGGGCTATGGTAACTCACTTGGGGTCAGGAAGTACTTCTATGGGATTAGGGTAACTCACTTGGGGTCAGGGAGTACTTTTATGGGACTAGGGTAACTCACTTGGGGTCAGGGGGTACTTATATAGGGGCTAGGGTAACTCTCTTGGGGTCAGTGAGTTCTACTATGGGACTAGGGTAACTTACTTGCGGTCAGAGAGTACATATAAAGGGGCTAGGATAACTCACTTGGGGTCAGGGAGAACTAATCAAGGTGATATGGTAACTCATTTGGGGTCAGGGAGTACTTATATGGGACTAGGGTAACTCACTTGGGGTCAGGGAGTACTTATATGGGACCAGGGTAACTCACTTGGGGCCAGGGTGTACTTATAAAGGGGCTGGGGTAACTCACTTGGGGCCAGGGTGTACATATAAAGGGGCTATGGTAACTCACTTGGGGTCAGGGAGTACATATAAAGGGGCTATGGTAACTCACTTGGGGTCAGGGAGTACTTATAAAGGGGCTATGGTAACTCACTTGCGGTCAGAGAGTACATATAAAGGGGCTGGGGTAACTCACTTGGGGTCAGGGAGTACATATAAAGGGGCTATGGTAACTCACTTGAGGTCAGGGAGTACTACTATGGGACCAGGGTATCTCACTTGGGGCCAGGGTGTACTTAAAAAGGGGCTAGGGTAACACACTTGGGGTCAGGGAGTACATATAAAGGGGCTATGGTAACTCACTTGGGGTCAGGGAGTACTTATAAAGGGGCTATGGTAACTCACTTGGGGTCAGGGAGTACTACTATGGGACTAGGGTAACTTACTTGCTGTCAGAGAGTACATATAAAGGGGCTAGGATAACTACCTTGGGGTCAGGGAGTACATTTATGGGACTAGGGTAACTTACTTGCGGTCAGAGAGTACATATAAAGGGGCTAGGATAACTCACTTGGGATCAGTGAGAACTTATAAAGGGGTTTGCATAACTCACTTGCGGTCAGAGAGTACATATAAAGGGGCTATGGTAACTCACTTGGGGTCAGGGAGTACAACTATGGGACTAGGGTAACTCACTTGCGGTCAGAGAGTACATATAAAAAGGCTAGGATAACTCACTTGGGGTCAGTGAGTACTTATAAATGGGCTAGAGTAACTCATTTGGAGTCTGGGAGTACATATAAACGGGCTAGGATAACACACTTGGGGTCAGGGAGTACTTATAAAGGGGCTAGGGTAACTCAATTGGGGTCAGGGAGTACATATAAAGGGGCTATGGTAACTCACTTGAGGTCAGGGAGTACTACTATGGGACCAGGGTAACTCACTTGCAGTCAGAGAGTACATATAAAGGGGATAGGATAACTCACTTGGGGTCAGGGAGTACTTATAAAGGTGATATGGTAACTCACTTGGCATCAGGGAGTACTTATATGGGACCAGGGTAACTCACTTGGGGCCAGGGTGTACTTATAAAGGGGCTAGGGTAACTTACTTGGGGTCAGGGAGTACATATAAAGGGGCTATGGTAACTCACTTGTGGTCAGGGAGTACTACTATGGGACCAGGGTAACTCACTTGCGGTCAGAGAGTACATATAAAGGGGATATGGTAACTCACTTGGCATCAGGGAGTACTTATATGGGACCAGGGTAACTCACTTGGGGCCAGGGTGTACTTATAAAGGGGTTAGGGTAACTCACTTGGGGTCAGGGAGAACTTATAAAGGGGCTATGGTAACTCACTTGTGGTCAGGGAGTACTACTATGGGACCAGGGTAACTCACTTGCGGTCAGAGAGTACATATAAAGGGGATATGGTAACTCACTTGGCATCAGGGAGTACTTATATGGGACCAGGGTAACTCACTTGGGGCCAGGGTGTACTTATAAAGGGGTTAGGGTAACTCACTTGGGGTCAGGGAGTACTACTATGGGACTAGGGTAACTTACTTGCCGTCAGAGAGTACATATAAAGGGGCTAGGATAACTCACTTGGGGTCAGGGAGTACTTATATGGGACTAGGGTAACTCATTTGGGGCCAGGGTGTACTTATAAAGGGGCTAGGGTAACTCACTTGTGGTCAGGGAGTACATATAAAGGTGCTATGGTAACTCACTTGGGGTCAGGGAGTACTTTTATGGGACTAGGGTAACTCACTTGGGGTCAGGGAGTACATATAAAGGGGCTATGGTAACTCACTTGGGGTCAGAGAGTAAATGTAAAGGGGCTATGGTAACTCACTTGGGGTCAGGGAGTACTTATAAAGGGGCTATGGTAACTCACTTAGTGTCAGGGAGTACTACTATGGGACTAGGGTAACTTACTTGCCGTCAGAGAGTACATATAAAGGGGCTAGGATAACTCACTTGGGGTCAGGGAGTACTTATATGGGACTAGGGTAACTCATTTGGGGCCAGGGTGTACTTATAAAGGGGCTAGGGTAACTCACTTGTGGTCAGGGAGTACATATAAAGGTGCTATGGTAACTCACTTGGGGTAAGGGGGTACATTTATGGGACTAGGGTAACTTACTTGCGGTCAGGGAGTACATATAAAGGTGCTATGGTAACTCACTTGGGGTCAGGGAGTACTTTTATGGGACTAGGGTAACTCACTTGGGGTCAGGGAGTACATATAAAGGGGCTATGGTAACTCACTTGGGGTCAGGGAGTACTTATAAAGAGGCTATGTTAACTCACTTGGGGTCAGGGAGTACTTCTATGGGACTAGGGTAACTTACTTGCGGTCAGAAAGTACATATGAATGGGCTAGGATAACTCACTTGGGGTCAGGGAGAACTTATAATGGGGCTATGGTAACTCACTTGGGGTCAGGGAGTACTTATAAAGGGGCTATGGTAACTCACTTGGGGTCAGGTAGTACTACTATGGGACTAGGGTAACTTACTTGCGGTCAGGAAGTACATATAAAGGTGCTAGGATAACTCACTTGGGGTCAGGGAGAACTTATAAAGGTGATATGGTAACTCACTTGGGGTCAGGGAGTACTTATTTGGGACTAGGGTAACTCACTTGGGGTCAGGGAGTGCTTATATGGGACCAGGGTAACTCACTTGGAGCCAGGGTGTACTTATAAAGGGGCTACGGTAACTCACTTGGGGTCAGGGAGTACTTATATGAGACTAGGGTAATACACTTGGGGTCAGGGAGTACTTATAAAGGGGTTAGAATAACTTACTTGCGGTCAGAGAGTACATATTAAGGGGCTAGGATAACTTACTTGAAGTCAGGGAGTACTTATAAGGGGGCTATGGTAACTCACTTGGGGTCAGGAAGTACTTCTATGGGATTAGGGTAACTCACTTGGGGTCAGGGAGTACTTTTATGGGACTAGGGTAACTCACTTGGGGTCAGGGAGTACTTATATAGAGGCTAGGGTAACTCTCTTGGGGTCAGTGAGTTCTACTATGGGACTAGGGTAACTCACTTGCGGTCAGAGAGTATATATAAAGGGGCTATGGTAACTCACTTGGGGTCAGGGAGTACTACTATGGGACTAGGGTAACTTACTTGCGGTCAGAGAGCACATATAAAGGGGCTAGGATAACTCACTTGGGGTCAGGGAGAACTAATCAAGGTGATATGGTAACACATTTGGGGTCAGGGAGTACTTATATGGGACAAGGGTAACTCACTTGGGGTCAGGGAGTACTAGTATGGGACTAGGGTAACTCACTTGCGGTCAGAGAGTACATATAAAAAGGCTAGGATAACACACTTGGGGTCAGGGAGAACTTATAAAGGGGCTATGGTAACTCACTTGAGGTCAGGGAGTACTACTATGGGACCAGGGTAACTCACTTGCAGTCAGAGAGTACATATAAAGGGGACAGGATAACTCACTTGGGGTCAGGGAGTACTTATAAAGGTGATATGGTAACTCACTTGGGATCAGGGAGTACTAATATGGGACCAGGGTAACTCACTTGGGGCCAGGGTGTACTTATAAAGGGGCTAGGGTAACTCACTTGGGGTCAGGGAGTACATATAAAGGGGCTATGGTAACTCACTTGGGGTCAGGGAGTACTTATAAAGAGGCTATGTTAACTCACTTGGGGTCAGGGAGTACTACTATGGGACTAGGGTAACTTACTTGCGGTCAGGAAGTACATATAAAGGGGCTAGGATAACTCACTTGGGGTCAGGGAGAACTTATAAAGGTGATATGGTAACTCACTTGGGGTCAGGGAGTGCTTATATGGGACCAGGGTAACTCACTTGGAGCCAGGGTGTACTTATAAAGGGGCTACGGTAACTCACTTGGGGTCAGGGAGTACTTATATGAGACTAGGGTAATACACTTGGGGTCAGGGAGTACTTATAAAGGGGTTAGAATAACTTACTTGCGGTCAGAGAGTACATATTAAGGGGCTAGGATAACTCACTTGAAGTCAGGGAGTACTTATAAAGGGTCTAGGGTAACTCACTTAGTGTCAGGGAGTACTACTATGGGACTAGGGTAACTTACTTGCGGTCAGAGATTACATATAAAGGGGCTAGATTAACTCACTTGGGGTCAGGGAGTACTTATAAAGGGGTTAGATTAACTCACTTGCGGTCAGAGAGTACATATAAAGGGGCTGGGATAACTCACTTGGGGTCAGGGAGTATTTATAAGGGGGCTATGGTAACTCACTTGGGGTCAGGAAGTACTTCTATGGGATTAGGGTAACTCACTTGGGGTCAGGGAGTACTTTTATGGGACTCGGGTAACTCACTTGGGGTCAGGGAGTACTTATATAGGGGCTAGGGTAACTCTCTTGGGGTCAGTGAGTTCTACTATGGGACTAGGGTAATTCACTTGCGGTCAGAGAGTATATATAAAGGGGCTATGGTAACTCACTTGGGGTCAGCGAGTACTACTATGGGACTAGGGTAACTTACTTGCGGTCAGAGAGTACATATAAAGGGGCTAGGATAACTCACTTGGGGTCAGGGAGAACTTATAGAGGTGATATGCTAACTCACTTGGGGTCAGGGAGTACTTATATGGGACTAGGGTAACTCACTTGGGGCCAGGGTGTGCTTATAAAGGGGCTAGGGTAACTCACTTGGGGTCAGGGAGTACATATAAAGGTGCTATGGTAACTCACTTGGGGTCAGGGAGTACTTTTATGGGACTAGGGTAACTCACTTGGGGTCAGGGAGTACATATAAAGGGGCTATGGTAACTCACTTGGGGTCAGGGAGTACTTATAAAGCTGATATGGTAACTCACTTGGGGCCAGGGTGTACTTAAAAAAAGCTAGGGTAACTCACTTGGGGTCAGGGAGTACATATAAAGGGGCTATGGTAACTCACTTGGGGTCAGTGAGTACTTATAAAGGGGTTATGGTAACTCACTTGGGGTCAGGGAGTACTTCTATGGGACTAGAGTAACTCACTTGCCGCCAGAGTGTACATATAAAGGGGCTAGATTAACTCACTTGGGGTCAGGGAGTACTTATAAAGGGGCTATGGTAACTCACTTGGGGTCAGGGAGTACTAATAAAGGGGTTAGATTAACTCACTTGCGGTCAGAGAGTACATATAAAGGGGCTGCGATAACTCACTTGGGGTCAGGGAGTACTTATAAGGGGCTATGGTAACTCACTTGGGGTCAGGAAGTACTTCTATGGGATTAGGGTAACTCACTTGGGGTCAGGGAGTACTTTTATGGGACTAGGGTAACTCACTTGGGGTCAGGGGGTACTTATATAGGGGCTAGGGTAACTCTCTTGGGGTCAGTGAGTTCTACTATGGGACTAGGGTAACTTACTTGCGGTCAGAGAGTACATATAAAGGGGCTAGGATAACTCACTTGGGGTCAGGGAGAACTAATCAAGGTGATATGGTAACTCATTTGGGGTCAGGGAGTACTTATATGGGACTAGGGTAACTCACTTGGGGTCAGGGAGTACTTATATGGGACCAGGGTAACTCACTTGGGGCCAGGGTGTACTTATAAAGGGGCTGGGGTAACTCACTTGGGGCCAGGGTGTACATATAAAGGGGCTATGGTAACTCACTTGGGGTCAGGGAGTACATATAAAGGGGCTATGGTAACTCACTTGGGGTCAGGGAGTACTTATAAAGGGGCTATGGTAACTCACTTGCGGTCAGAGAGTACATATAAAGGGGATAGGATAACTCACTTGGGGTCAGGGAGTACATATAAAGGGGCTAGGATAACACACTTGGGGTCAGGGAGTACTTATAAAGGGGCTGGGGTAACTCACTTGGGGTCAGGGAGTACATATAAAGGGGCTATGGTAACTCACTTGAGGTCAGGGAGTACTACTATGGGACCAGGGTATCTCACTTGGGTCAGGGTGTACTTAAAAAGGGGCTAGGGTAACACACTTGGGGTCAGGGAGTACATATAAAGGGGCTATGGTAACTCACTTGGGGTCAGGGAGTACTTATAAAGGGGCTATGGTAACTCACTTGGGGTCAGGGAGTACTACTATGGGACTAGGGTAACTTACTTGCTGTCAGAGAGTACATATAAAGGGGCTAGGATAACTACCTTGGGGTCAGGGAGTACATTTATGGGACTAGGGTAACTTACTTGCGGTCAGAGAGTACATATAAAGGGGCTAGGATAACTCACTTGGGATCAGTGAGAACTTATAAAGGGGTTTGCATAACTCACTTGCGGTCAGAGAGTACATATAAAGGGGCTATGGTAACTCACTTGGGGTCAGGGAGTACAACTATGGGACTAGGGTAACTCACTTGCGGTCAGAGAGTACATATAAAAAGGCTAGGATAACTCACTTGGGGTCAGTGAGTACTTATAAATGGGCTAGAGTAACTCATTTGGAGTCTGGGAGTACATATAAACGGGCTAGGATAACACACTTGGGGTCAGGGAGTACTTATAAAGGGGCTAGGGTAACTCAATTGGGGTCAGGGAGTACATATAAAGGGGCTATGGTAACTCACTTGAGGTCAGGGAGTACTACTATGGGACCAGGGTAACTCACTTGCAGTCAGAGAGTACATATAAAGGGGATAGGATAACTCACTTGGGGTCAGGGAGTACTTATAAAGGTGATATGGTAACTCACTTGGCATCAGGGAGTACTTATATGGGACCAGGGTAACTCACTTGGGGCCAGGGTGTACTTATAAAGGGGCTAGGGTAACTTACTTGGGGTCAGGGAGTACATATAAAGGGGCTATGGTAACTCACTTGTGGTCAGGGAGTACTACTATGGGACCAGGGTAACTCACTTGCGGTCAGAGAGTACATATAAAGGGGATATGGTAACTCAGTTGGCATCAGGGAGTACTTATATGGGACCAGGGTAACTCACTTGGGGCCAGGGTGTACTTATAAAGGGGTTAGGGTAACTCACTTGGGGTCAGGGAGAACTTATAAAGGGGCTATGGTAACTCACTTAGGGTCAGGGAGTACATATAAAGGGGCTATGGTAACTCACTTCTGGTCAGGGAGTACTACTATGGTACCGGGGTAACTCACTTGGGGTCAGGGAGTACTACTATGGGACCAGGGTAACTCACTTGCGGTCAGAGAGTACATATAAAGGGGATAGGATAACTCACTTGGGGTCAGGGAGTACATATAAAGGGGATAGGATAACTCACTTGGGGTCAGGGAGTACTTATAAAGGTGATATGGTAACTCACTTGGGATCAGGGAGTACTTATATGGGACCAGGGTAACTCACTTGGGGCCAGGGTGTACTTATAAAGGGGCTAGGGTAACTCACTTGGGGTCAGGGAGTACATGTAAAGGGGCTATGGTAACTCACTTGGGGTCAGGGAGTACATATAAAGGGGCTATGGTAACTCACTTGTGGTCAGGGAGTACTACTATGGGTCAGGGTAACTCACTTGCGGTCAGAGAGTACATATAAAGGGGATAGGATAACTCACTTGGGGTCAGGGTGTACTTATTAAAGTGATATGGTAACTCACTTGGGATCAGGGAGTACTTATATGGGACCAGGGTAACTCACTTGGGGCCAGGGTGTACTTATAAAGGGGCTAGGGTAACTTACTTGGGGTCAGGGAGTACATATAAAGGGGCTATGGTAACTCACTTGAGGTCAGGGAGTACTACTATGGGAACGGGGTAACTCACTTGGGGTCAGGGAGTACTACTATGGGACCGGGGTAACTCACTTGGGGTCAGGGAGTACAAATAAAGGGGCTATGGTAACTCACTTGGGTTCAGGGAGTACTTATAAAGAGGCTATGGTAACTCACTTGGGGTCAGGGAGTACTACTATGGGACTAGGGTAACATACTTGCGTTCAGAAAGTACATATGACTAGGCTAGGATAACTCACTTGGGGTCAGGGAGAACTTATAAAGGGGCTATGGTAACTCACTTGGGGTCAGGGAGTACTTATAAAGGGGATATGGTAACTCACTTGGGGTCAGGGAGTACTACTATGAGACTAGGGTAACTTACTTGCTGTCAAAGAGTACATATAAAGGGGCTATGGTAATTCACTTGGGGTCAGGGAGTACTACTATGGGACTAGGGTAACTTACTTGCGGTCAGAGATTACATATAAAGGGGCTAGGATAACTCACTTGGGGTCAGGGAGTAATAATCAAGGTGATATGGTAACTCATTTGGGGTCAGGGAGTACTTATATGGGACTAGGGTAACTCACTTGGGGTCAGGGAGTACATATAAAGGGGCTATGGTAACTCACTTGGGGTCAGGGAGTACTTATAAAGGGGTTATGGTAACTCACTTAGTGTCAGGGAGTACTACTATGGGACTAGGGTAACTTACTTGCGGTCAGAGAGTATATATAAAGGGGCTAGGATAACTCACTTGGGGTCAGGGAGAACTTATAGAGGTAATATGCTAACTCACTTGGGGTCAGGGAGTACTTATATGGGACTAGGGTAACTCACTTGGGGCCAGAGATTACATATAAAGGGGCTATGGTAACTCACTTGGGGTCAGGGAGTACTTATAAAGAGGCTATGGTAACTCACTTGGGGTCAGGGAGTACTAATAAGGGACTAGGGTAACTTACTTGCGATCAGAAAGTACATATGATTGGGCTAGGATAACTCACTTGGTGTCAGGGAGAACTTATAAAGGGGCTATGGTAACTCACTTGGGGACAGGGAGTACTTATATGAGACTAGGGTAACTCACATGGGGTCAGCGAGTACTTATATGGGACCAGGGTAACTCACTTGGGGCCAGGGTGTACTTATAAAGAGGCTATGGTAACTCACTTGGGGTCAGGGAGTACTACTATGGGACTAGGGTAACTCACTTGCGGTCAGAGAGTACATATAAAAAGGCTAGAATAACTCACTTGGGGTCAGTGAGTAATTATAAATGGGCTAGGGTAACTCATTTGGAGTCTGGGAGTACATATAAAGGGGCTAGGATAACACACTTGGGGTCAGGGAGTACTTATAAAGGGGCTAGGGTAACTCACTTGGGGTCAGGGAGTACATATAAAGGGGCTATGGTAACACACTTGAGGTCAGGGAGTACTACTATGGGACCAGGGTAACTCACTTGCAGTCAGAGAGTACATATAAAGGGGATAGGATAACTCACTTGGGGTCAGGGAGTACATATAAAGGGGCTATGGTAACTCACTTGGGGTCAGGGAGTACTACTATGGGACTAGGGTAACTTACTTGCTGTCAGAGAGTACATATAAAGGGGCTAGGATAACTAACTTGGGGTCAGGGAGTACATTTATGGGACTAGGTTAACTTACTTGCGGTCAGAGAGTACATATAAAGGGGCTAGGATAACTCACTTGGGATCAGTGTGAACTTATAAAGGGGTTTGCATAACTCACTTGCGGTCAGAGAGTACATATAAAGGGGCTAGGATAACTCACTTGGGGTCAGGGAGAACTAATCAAGGTGATATGGTAACTCAATTAGTGTCAGGGAGTACTACTATGGGACTAGGTTAACTTACTTGCGGTCAGAGAGTACATATAAAGGGGCTAGGATAACTCACTTGGGGTCAGGGAGAACTTATAGAGGTGATATGCTAACTCACTTGGGGTTAGGGAGTACTTATATGGGACTAGGGTAACTCACTTGGGGCCAGGGTGTACTTATAAAGGGGCTAGGGTAACTCACTTGGGGTCAGGGAGTACATATAAAGGGGCTATGGTAACTCACTTGGGGTCAGGGAGTACTTATAAAGGGGCATTGGTAACTCACTTGGGGTCAGGGAGTACATTTATGGGACTAGGGTGACTTAATTGCGGTCAGAGGGTACATATAAAGGGGCTAGGATAACTCACTTGGGTTCAGGGAGAACTTATAAAGGTGATATGGTAACTCACTTGGGGTCAGGGAGTACTTATAAAGGGGCTATAGTAACTCACTTGGGTTCAGGGAGTACTACTATGGGACTAGGGTAACTCACTTGGAGCCAGGGAGTACTTTTATGGGACTAGGGTAACTCACTTGCGGTCAGAGAGTACATATAAAGGGGCTAGGATAACTCACTTGGGGTCAGGGAGTACTTGTAAAGGGGCTATGGTAACTCACTTGGAGTCAGGGAGTACTTATATGAGACTAGGGTAACACACTTGGGGTCAGGGTGTACTTATAAAGGGGCTAGGGTAACTCACTTGGGGTCAAGGAGTACATATAAAGGGGCTATGGTAACTCACTTGGTGTCAGGGAGCACATATAAAGGGGCTATGGTAACTCACTTGCGGTCAGATTTTACATATAAAAAGGCTAGGATAACTCACTTGGGGTCAGTGAGTACTTATAAATGGGCTAGGGTAATTCATTTGGAGTCTGGGAGTACTTATAAAGGGGCTAGGGTAACTCACTTGGGGTCATGGAGTACATATAAAGGGGCTATGGTAACTCACTTGAGGTCAGGGAGTACTACTATGGGACCAGGGTAACTCACTTGCGGTCAGAGAGTACATATAAAGGGGATAGGATAACTCACTTGGGGTCAGGGAGTACTTATAAAGGTGATATGGTAACTCAATTGGGATCAGGGAGTACTTATATGGGACCAGGGTAACTCACTTGGGGCCAGGGTGTACTTATAAAGGGGCTAGGGTAACTCACTTGGGGTCAGGGAGTACATATAAAGGGGCTATGGTAACTCACTTGGGGTCAGGGAGTACTACTATGGGAACGGGGTAACTCACTTGGGGTCAGGGAGTACTACTATGGGACCGGGGTAACTCACTTGGGGTCAGGGAGTACATATAAAGGGGCTATGGTAACTCACTTGGGGTCAGGGAGTACTTATAAAGAGGCTATGGTAACTCACTTGGGGTCAGGGAGTACTACTATGGGACTAGGGTAACTTACTTGCGGTCAGAAAGTACATATGAATGGGCTAGGGTTACTCACTTGGGGTCAGGGAGAACTTATAAAGGGGCTATGGTAACTCACTTGGGGTCAGGGAGTACTTATAAAGGGGCTCTGGTAACTCAATTGGGGTCAGGGAGTACATTTATGGGGCTAGGGTAACTTACTTGCGGTCAGAGAGTACATATAAAGGGGCTAGGATAACTCACTTGGGATCAGTGAGAACTTATAAAGGGGTTTGCATAACTCACTTGCGGTCAGAGAGTACATATAAAGGGGCTATGGTGACTCACTTGGGGTCAGGGAGTACTACTATGGGACTAGGGTAACTTACTTGCGGTCAGAGAGTACATATAAAGGGGCTAGGATAACTCACTTGGGGTCAGGGAGAATTAATCAATGTGATATGGTAACTCATTTGGGGTCAGGGAGTACTTATATGGGACTAGGGTAACTCACTTGGGGTCAGGGAGTACATATAAAGGGGCTAGGATAACTCACTTGGGGTCAGGGAGAACTTATAGAGGTGATATGCTAACTCACTTGGGGTCAGGGAGTACTTATATGGGACTAGGGTAACTCACTTGGGGCCAGGGTGTACTTATAAAGGGGCTAGGGTAATTCACTTGGGGTCAGGGAGTACATATAAAGGTGCTATGGTAACTCACTTGGGGTCAGGGAGAACTATTATGGGACTAGGGTAACTCACTTGGGGTCAGGGAGTACATTTAAAGGGGCTATGGTAACTCACTTGGGGTCAGGGAGTACTTATAAAGGGGCATTGGTAACTCACTTGGGGTCAGGGAGTACATTTATGGGACTAGGGTAACTTACTTGCGGTCAGAGGGTACATATAAAGGGGCTAGGATAACTCACTTGGGTTCAGGGAGAACTTATAAAGGTGATATGGTAACTCACTTGGGGTCAGGGAGTACTTATATGAGACTAGGGTAACTCACATGGGGTCAGGGAGTACTTATATGGGACCAGGGTAACTCACTTGCGGTCAGAGAGTACATATAAAGGGGCTAGGATAACTCACTTGGGGTAAGGGAGTACTTGTAAAGGGGCTATGGTAACTCACTTGGGGTCAGGGAGTACTTATATGAGACTAGGGTAACACACTTGGGGTCAGGGTGTACTTATAAAGGGGCTAGGGTAACTCACTTGGGGTCAGGGAGTACATATAAAGGGGCTATGGTAACTCACTTGGGGTCAGGGAGTACATATAAAGGGGCTATGGTAACTCACTTGGGGTCAGGGAGTACTACTATGGGACTAGGGTAACTCACTTGCGGTCAGAGATTACATATAAAAAGGCTAGGATAACTCACTTGGGGTCAGTGAGTACTTATAAATGGGCTAGGGTAACTCATTTGGAGTCTGGGAGTACTTATATAGGGGCTAGCGTAACTCACTTGGGGTCATGGAGTACATATAAAGGGGCTATGGTAACTCACTTGAGGTCAGGGAGTACTACTATGGGACCAGGGTAACTCACTTGCGGTCAGAGAGTACATATAAAGGGGATAGGATAACTCACTTGGGGTCAGGGAGTACTTATAAAGGTGATTTGGTAACTTACTTGGGATCAGGGAGTACTTATATGGGACCAGGGTAACTCACTTGGGGCCAGGGTGTACTTATAAAGGGGCTAGGGTAACTCACTTGGGGTCAGGGAGTACATATAAAGGGGCTATGGTAACTAACTTGGGGTCAGGGAGTACTACTATGGGACCAGGATAACTCACTTGAGGTCAGGGAGTACTTATAAAGGTGATATGGTAACTCACTTGGGGTCAGGGAGTACTTATAAGGGGGCAATGGTAACTCACTTGGGGTCAGGGAGTACTACTATGGGACTAGGGTAACTTACTTGCTGTCAGAGAGTCCATATAAAGGGGCTAGGATAACTAACCAGGGGTCAGGGAGTACATTTATGGGACTAGGGTAACTTACTTGCGGTCAGAGAGTACATATAAAGGGGCTAGGATAACTCACTTGGGATCAGTGAGAACTTATAAAGGGGTTTGAATAACTCACTTGCGGTCAGAGAGTACATATAAAGGGGCTATGGTAACTCACTTGGGGTCAGGGAGTACTACTATGGGACTAGGGTAACTTACTTGCGGTCAGAGAGTACATATAAAGGGGCTAGGATAACTCACTTGCGGTCAGGGAGAACTAATCAATGTGATATGGTAACTCATTTGGGGTCAGGGAGTACTTATATGGGACTAGGGTAACTCACTTGGGGTCAGGGAGTACATATAAAGGGGCTATGGTAACTCACTTGGGGTCAGGGAGTACTTATAAAGGGGCTATGGTAACTCACTTAGTGTCAGGGAGTACTACTATGGGACTAGGGTAACTCACTTGCGGTCAGAGAGTACATATAAAGGGGCTAGGATAACTCACTTGGGGTCAGGGAGAACTTATAGAGGTGATATGCTAACTCACTTGGGGTCAGGGAGTACTTATATGGGACTAGGGTAACTCACTTGGGGCCAGTGTGTACTTATAAAGGGGCTAGGGTAATTCACTTGGGGTCAGGGAGTACATATAAAGGTGCTATGGTAACTCATTTGGGGTCAGGGAGAACTATTATGGGACTAGGGTAACTCTCTTGGGGTCAGGGAGTACATATAAAGGGGCTATGGTAACTCACTTGGGGTCAGGGAGTACTTATAAAGGGGCATTGGTAACTCACTTGGGGTCAGGGAGTACATTTATGGGACTAGGGTGACTTAATTGCGGTCAGAGGGTACATATAAAGGGGCTAGGATAACTCACTTGGGGTCAGGGAGAACTTATAAAGGTGATATGGTAACTCACTTGGGGTCAGGGAGTACTTATATGAGACTAGGGTAACTCACATGGGGTCAGGGAGTACTTAAATGGGACCAGGGTAACTCACTTGGGGTCAGGGAGTACTTATAAAGGGGCTATGGTAACTCACTTGGGGTCAGGGAGTACTACTATGGGACTAGGGTAACTCACTTGGGGTCAGGGAGTACTTTTATGGGACTAGGGTAACTCACTTGCGGTCAGAGAGTACATATAAAGGGGCTAGGATAACTCACTTGGGGTCAGGGAGTACTTGTAAAGGGGCTATGGTAACTCACTTGGGGTCAGGGAGTACTTATATGAGACTAGGGTAACACACTTGGGGTCAGGGAGTACTAATAAAGGGGTTAGATTAACTCATTTGCGGTCAGAGAGTACATATAAAGGGGCTAGGATAACTCACTTGGGGTCAGGGAGTACTTATAAAGGGGCTATGGTAACTCATTTGGGGTCAGGGAGTACTTATATGGGATTAGGGTAAATCACTTGGGGTCAGGGAGTACTTATATGAAACCAGGGTAACTCACTTGGGGCCATGGTGTACTTATAAAGGGGCTAGGGTAACTCACTTGGGGTCAGGGAGTACATATAAAGGTGCTATGGTAACTCACTTGGGGTCAGGGAGTACTTATAAAGGGGCATTGGTAACTCACTTGGGGTCAGGGAGTACATTTATGGGACTAGGGTAACTTACTTGCGGTCAGAGGGTACATATAAAGGGGCTAGGATAACTCACTTGGGTTCAGGGAGAACTTATAAAGGTGATATGGTAACTCACTTGGGGTCAGGGAGTACTTATATGAGACTAGGGTAACTCACATGGGGTCAGGGAGTACTTATATGGGACCAGGGTAAATCACTTGCGGTCAGAGAGTACATATAAAGGGGCTAGGATAACTCACTTGGGGTAAGGGAGTACTTGTAAAGGGGCTATGGTAACTCACTTGGGGTCAGGGAGTACTTATATGAGACTAGGGTAACACACTTGGGGTCAGGGTGTACTTATAAAGGGGCTAGGGTAACTCACTTGGGGTCAGGGAGTACATATAAAGGGGCTATGGTAACTCACTTGGGGTCAGGGAGTACATATAAAGGGGCTATGGTAACTCACTTGCGGTCAGAGGGTACATATAAAGGGGCTATGATAACTCACTTGGGGTCAGGGAGTACTACTATGGGACTAGGGTAACTCACTTGCGGTCAGAGAGTACATATAAAAAGGCTAGAATAACTCACTTGGGGTCAGTGAGTACTTATAAATGGGGTAGGGTAACTCATTTGGAGTCTGGGAGTACATATAAAGGGGCTAGGATAACGCACTTGGGGTCAGGGAGTACTTATAAAGGGGTTAGGGTAACTCACTTGGGGTCAGGGAGTACATATAAAGGGGCTATGGTAACTCACTTGAGGTCAGGGAGTACTACAATGGGACCAGGGTAACTCACTTGCAGTCAGAGAGTACATATAAAGGGGATAGAATAACTCACTTGGGGTCAGGGAGTACTTATAAAGGTGATATGGTAACTCACTTGGGATCAGGGAGTACTTATATGGGACCAGGGTAACTCACTTGGGGCCAGGGTGTACTTATAAAGGGGCTAGGGTAAGTCACTTGGGGTCAGGGAGTACATATAAAGGGGCTATGGTAACTCACTTGGGGTCAGGGAGTACTACTATGGTACCGGGGTAACTCACTTGTGGTCAGGGAGTACTACTATGGGACTAGGGTAACTTACTTGCGATCAGAAAGTACATATGATTGGGCTAGGATAACTCACTTGGGGTCAGGGAGAACTTATAAAGGGGCCATGGTAACTCACTTGGGGTCAGGGAGTACTTATAAAGAGGCTATGCTAACTCACTTGGGGTCAGTGAGTACTTATATGAGACTAGGGTAACTCACTTGGGGTCAGGGAGTACTAATAAAGGGGTTAGATTAACTCACTTGCGGACAGAGAGTACTTATAAAGGGGCTATGGTAACTCACTCAGGGTCAGGAAGTACTTCTATGGGATTAGGGTAACTCACTTGGGGTCAGGGAGTACTTTTATGGGACTAGGGTAACTTACTTGGGGTCATGGAGTACTTATATAGGGGCTAGGGTAACTCTCTTGGGGTCATTGAGTACTACTATGGGACTAGGGTAACTTACTTGCGGTCAGAGAGTACATATAAAGGGGCTATCATAACTCACTTGGGGTCAGGGAGAACTAATCAAGGTGATATGGTAACTCATTTGGGGTCAGGGAGTACTTATATGGGACTAGGGTAACTCACTTGGGGTCAGGGAGTACTTATATGGGACCAGGGTAACTGACTTGGGGCCAGGGTGTACTTATAAAGGGGCTGGGGTAACACACTTGGGGTCAGGGAGTACATATAAAGGGGCTATGGTAACTCACTTGGGGTCAGGGAGCACTACTATGGGACTAGGGTAACTCACTTGCGGTCAGAGAGTACATATAAAAAGGCTAGAATAACTCACTTGGGGTCAGTGAGTACTTATAAATGGGGTAGGGTAACTCATTTGGAGTCTGGGAGTACATATAAAGGGGCTAGGATAACACACTTGGGGTCAGGGAGTACTTATAAAGGGGCTAGGGTAACTCACTTGGGGTCAGGGAGTACATATAAAGGGGCTATGGTAACTCACTTGAGGTCAGGGAGTACTACAATGGGACCAGGGTAACTCACTTGCAGTCAGAGAGTACATATAAAGGGGATAGGATAACTCACTTGGGGTCAGGGAGTACTTATAAAGGTGATATGGTAACTCACTTGGGATCAGGGAGTACTTATATGGGACCAGGGTAACTCACTTAGGGCCAGGGTGTACTTATAAAGGGGCTAGGGTAACTCACTTGGGGTCAGGGAGTACATATAAAGGGGCTATGGTAACTCACTTGGGGTCAGGGAGTACTACTATCGGACTAGGGTAACTTACTTGCGATCAGAAAGTACATATGATTGGGCTAGGATAACTCACTTGGGGTCAGGGAGAACTTATAAAGGGGCTATGGTAACTCACTTGGGGTCAGGGAGTACATATAAAGGGGCTATGGTAACTCACTTAGGGTCAGGAAGTACTTCTATGGGATTAGGGTAACTCACTTGGGGTCAGGGAGTACTTTTATGGGACTAGGGTAACTCACTTGGGGTCATGGAGTACTTATATAGGGGCTAGGGTAACTCTCTTGGGGTCAGTGAGTACTACTATGGGACTAGGGTAATTCACTTGCGGTCAGAGAGTATATATAAAGGGGCTATGGTAACTCACTTGGGGTCAGGGAGTACTACTATGGGACTAGGGTAACTTACTTGCGGTCAGAGAGTACATATAAAGGGGCTAGGATAACTCACTTGGGGTCAGGGAGAACTAATCAAGGTGATATGGTAACTCATTTGGGGTCAGGGAGTACATATAAAGGGGCTATGGTAACTCACTTGTGGTCAGGGAGTACATATAAAGGGGCATTGGTAACTCACTTAGGGTCAGGGAGTACATTTATGGGACTAGGGTAACTCACTTGCGGTCAGAGAGTACATATAACTGGGCTAGGATAACTCACTTGGGGTCAGGGAGAACTTATAGAGGTGATATGCTAACTCACTTGGGGTCAGGGAGTACTTATATGGGACTAGGGTAACTCACTTGAAGCCAGGGTGTACTTATAAAGGGGCTAGGGTAATTCACTTGGGGTCAGGGAGTACATATAAAGGTGCTATGGTAACTCACTTGGGGTCAGGGAGTACATATAAAGGGGCTATGGTAACTCACTTGGGGTCAGGGAGTACATATAAAGGGGCATTGGTAACTCACTTGGGGTCAGGGAGTACATTTATGGGACTAGGGTGATTTACTTGCGGTCAGAGGGTACATATAAAGGGGCTAGGATAACTCACTTGGGTTCAGGGAGAACTTATAAAGGTGATATGGTAACTCACTTGGGGTCAGGGAGAACTAATCAATGTGATATGGTAACTCATTTGGGGTCAGGGAGTACTTATATGGGACCAGGGTAACTCACTTGGGGCCAGGGTGTACTTATAAAGGGGCTATGAAAACTCACTTGGTGTCAGGGAGTACTATTATGGGACTAGGGTAACTTACTTGCGGTCAGAGAGTACATATAAAGGGGCTATGATAACTCACTTGGGGTCAGGGAGAACTAATCAAGGTGATATGGTAACTCATTTGGGGTCAGGGAGTACTTATATGGGACTAGGGTAACTCACTTGGGGTCAGGGAGTACTTATATGGGACCAGGGTAACTGACTTGGGGCCAGGGTGTACTTATAAAAGGGCTGGGGTAACTCACTTGGGGTCAGGGAGTACATATAAAGGGGCTATGGTAACTCACTTGGGGTCAGGGATTACTACTATGGGACTAGGGTAACTCACTTGCGGTCAGAGAGTACATATAAAAAGGCTAGAATAACTCACTTGGGGTCAGTGAGTACTTATAAATGGGGTAGGGTAACTCATTTGGAGTCTGGGAGTACATATAAAGGGGCTAGGATAACGCACTTGGGGTCAGGGAGTACTTATAAAGGGGTTAGGGTAACTCACTTGGGGTCAGGGAGTACATATAAAGGGGCTATGGTAACTCACTTGAGGTCAGGGAGTACTACAATGGGACCAGGGTAACTCACTTGCAGTCAGAGAGTACATATAAAGGGGATAGAATAACTCACTTGGGGTCAGGGAGAACTTATAAAGGGGCTATGGTAACTCACTTGGGGTCAGGGAGTACATTTATGGGACTAGGGTAACTCACTTGCGGTCAGAGAGTACATATAAAGGGGCTAGGATAACTCACTTGGGGTCAGGGAGAACTTATAGAGGTGATATGCTAACTCACTTGGGGTCAGGGAGTACTTATATGGGACTAGGGTAACTCACTTGAAGCCAGGGTGTACTTATAAAGGGGCTAGGGTAATTCACTTGGGGTCAGGGAGTACATATAAAGGTGCTATGGTAACTCACTTGGGGTCAGGGAGTACATATAAAGGGGCTATGGTAACTCACTTGGGGTCAGGGAGTACATATAAAGGGGCATTGGTAACTCACTTGGGGTCAGGGAGTACATTTATGGGACTAGGGTGATTTACTTGCGGTCAGAGGGTACATATAAAGGGGCTAGGATAACTCACTTGGGTTCAGGGAGAACTTATAAAGGTGATATGGTAACTCACTTGGGGTCAGGGAGAACTAATCAATGTGATATGGTAACTCATTTGGGGTCAGGGAGTACTTATATGGGACCAGGGTAACTCACTTGGGGCCAGGGTGTACTTATAAAGGGGCTATGAAAACTCACTTGGTGTCAGGGAGTACTATTATGGGACTAGGGTATCTTACTTGCGGTCAGAGAGTACATATAAAGGGGCTATGATAACTCACTTGGGGTCAGGGAGAACTAATCAAGGTGATATGGTAACTCATTTGGGGTCAGGGAGTACTTATATGGGACTAGGGTAACTCACTTGGGGTCAGGGAGTACTTATATGGGACCAGGGTAACTGACTTGGGGCCAGGGTGTACTTATAAAAGGGCTGGGGTAACTCACTTGGGGTCAGGGAGTACATATAAAGGGGCTATGGTAACTCACTTGGGGTCAGGGATTACTACTATGGGACTAGGGTAACTCACTTGCGGTCAGAGAGTACATATAAAAAGGCTAGAATAACTCACTTGGGGTCAGTGAGTACTTATAAATGGGGTAGGGTAACTCATTTGGAGTCTGGGAGTACATATAAAGGGGCTAGGATAACGCACTTGGGGTCAGGGAGTACTTATAAAGGGGTTAGGGTAACTCACTTGGGGTCAGGGAGTACATATAAAGGGGCTATGGTAACTCACTTGAGGTCAGGGAGTACTACAATGGGACCAGGGTAACTCACTTGCAGTCAGAGAGTACATATAAAGGGGATAGAATAACTCACTTGGGGTCAGGGAGTACTTATAAAGGTGATATGGTAACTCACTTGGGATCAGGGAGTACTTATATGGGACCAGAGTAACTCACTTGGGGCCAGGGTGTACTTATAAAGGGGCTAGGGTAAGTCACTTGGGGTCAGGGAGTACATATAAAGGGGCTATGGTAACTCACTTGGGGTCAGGGAGTACTACTATGGTACCGGGGTAACTCACTTGTGGTCAGGGAGTACTACTATGGGACTAGGGTAACTTACTTGCGATCAGAAAGTACATATGATTGGGCTAGGATAACTCACTTGGGGTCAGGGAGAACTTATAAAGGGGCCATGGTAACTCACTTGGGGTCAGGGAGTACTTATAAAGAGGCTATGCTAACTCACTTGGGGTCAGTGAGTACTTATATGAGACTAGGGTAACTCACTTGGGGTCAGGGAGTACTAATAAAGGGGTTAGATTAACTCACTTGCGGACAGAGAGTACTTATAAAGGGGCTATGGTAACTCACTCAGGGTCAGGAAGTACTTCTATGGGATTAGGGTAACTCACTTGGGGTCAGGGAGTACTTTTATGGGACTAGGGTAACTTACTTGGGGTCATGGAGTACTTATATAGGGGCTAGGGTAACTCTCTTGGGGTCATTGAGTACTACTATGGGACTAGGGTAACTTACTTGCGGTCAGAGAGTACATATAAAGGGGCTATCATAACTCACTTGGGGTCAGGGAGAACTAATCAAGGTGATATGGTAACTCATTTGGGGTCAGGGAGTACTTATATGGGACTAGGGTAACTCACTTGGGGTCAGGGAGTACTTATATGGGACCAGGGTAACTGACTTGGGGCCAGGGTGTACTTATAAAGGGGCTGGGGTAACACACTTGGGGTCAGGGAGTACATATAAAGGGGCTATGGTAACTCACTTGGGGTCAGGGAGCACTACTATGGGACTAGGGTAACTCACTTGCGGTCAGAGAGTACATATAAAAAGGCTAGAATAACTCACTTGGGGTCAGTGAGTACTTATAAATGGGGTAGGGTAACTCATTTGGAGTCTGGGAGTACATATAAAGGGGCTAGGATAACACACTTGGGGTCAGGGAGTACTTATAAAGGGGCTAGGGTAACTCACTTGGGGTCAGGGAGTACATATAAAGGGGCTATGGTAACTCACTTGAGGTCAGGGAGTACTACAATGGGACCAGGGTAACTCACTTGCAGTCAGAGAGTACATATAAAGGAGATAGGATAACTCACTTGGGGTCAGGGAGTACTTATAAAGGTGATATGGTAACTCACTTGGGATCAGGGAGTACTTATATGGGACCAGGGTAACTCACTTAGGGCCAGGGTGTACTTATAAAGGGGCTAGGGTAACTCACTTGGGGTCAGGGAGTACATATAAAGGGGCTATGGTAACTCACTTGGGGTCAGGGAGTACTACTATCGGACTAGGGTAACTTACTTGCGATCAGAAAGTACATATGATTGGGCTAGGATAACTCACTTGGGGTCAGGGAGAACTTATAAAGGGGGTATGGTAACTCACTTGGGGTCAGGGAGTACATATAAAGGGGCTATGGTAACTCACTTAGGGTCAGGAAGTACTTCTATGGGATTAGGGTAACTCACTTGGGGTCAGGGAGTACTTTTATGGGACTAGGGTAACTCACTTGGGGTCATGGAGTACTTATATAGGGGCTAGGGTAACTCTCTTGGGGTCAGTGAGTACTACTATGGGACTAGGGTAATTCACTTGCGGTCAGAGAGTATATATAAAGGGGCTATGGTAACTCACTTGGGGTCAGGGAGTACTACTATGGGACTAGGGTAACTTACTTGCGGTCAGAGAGTACATATAAAGGGGCTAGGATAACTCACTTGGGGTCAGGGAGAACTAATCAAGGTGATATGGTAACTCATTTGGGGTCAGGGAGTACATATAAAGGGGCTATGGTAACTCACTTGTGGTCAGGGAGTACATATAAAGGGGCATTGGTAACTCACTTAGGGTCAGGGAGTACATTTATGGGACTAGGGTAACTCACTTGCGGTCAGAGAGTACATATAAAGGGGCTAGGATAACTCACTTGGGGTCAGGGAGAACTTATAGAGGTGATATGCTAACTCACTTGGGGTCAGGGAGTACTTATATGGGACTAGGGTAACTCACTTGAAGCCAGGGTGTACTTATAAAGGGGCTAGGGTAATTCACTTGGGGTCAGGGAGTACATATAAAGGTGCTATGGTAACTCACTTGGGGTCAGGGAGTACATATAAAGGGGCTATGGTAACTCACTTGGGGTCAGGGAGTACATATAAAGGGGCATTGGTAACTCACTTGGGGTCAGGGAGTACATTTATGGGACTAGGGTGATTTACTTGCGGTCAGAGGGTACATATAAAGGGGCTAGGATAACTCACTTGGGTTCAGGGAGAACTTATAAAGGTGATATGGTAACTCACTTGGGGTCAGGGAGAACTAATCAATGTGATATGGTAACTCATTTGGGGTCAGGGAGTACTTATATGGGACCAGGGTAACTCACTTGGGGCCAGGGTGTACTTATAAAGGGGCTATGAAAACTCACTTGGTGTCAGGGAGTACTATTATGGGACTAGGGTAACTTACTTGCGGTCAGAGAGTACATATAAAGGGGCTATGATAACTCACTTGGGGTCAGGGAGAACTAATCAAGGTGATATGGTAACTCATTTGGGGTCAGGGAGTACTTATATGGGACTAGGGTAACTCACTTGGGGTCAGGGAGTACTTATATGGGACCAGGGTAACTGACTTGGGGCCAGGGTGTACTTATAAAAGGGCTGGGGTAACTCACTTGGGGTCAGGGAGTACATATAAAGGGGCTATGGTAACTCACTTGCGGTCAGAGAGTACATATAAAAAGGCTAGAATAACTCACTTGGGGTCAGTGAGTACTTATAAATGGGGTAGGGTAACTCATTTGGAGTCTGGGAGTACATATAAAGGGGCTAGGATAACACACTTGGGGTCAGGGAGTACTTATATGGGACCAGGGTAACTCACTTGGGGCCAGGGTGTACTTATAAAGGGGCTATGAAAACTCACTTGGTGTCAGGGAGTACTATTATGGGACTAGGGTAACTTACTTGCGGTCAGAGAGTACATATAAAGGGGCTATGATAACTCACTTGGGGTCAGGGAGAACTAATCAAGGTGATATGGTAACTCATTTGGGGTCAGGGAGTACTTATATGGGACTAGGGTAACTCACTTGGGGTCAGGGAGTACTTATATGGGACCAGGGTAACTGACTTGGGGCCAGGGTGTACTTATAAAAGGGCTGGGGTAACTCACTTGGGGTCAGGGAGTACATATAAAGGGGCTATGGTAACTCACTTGGGGTCAGGGATTACTACTATGGGACTAGGGTAACTCACTTGCGGTCAGAGAGTACATATAAAAAGGCTAGAATAACTCACTTGGGGTCAGTGAGTACTTATAAATGGGGTAGGGTAACTCATTTGGAGTCTGGGAGTACATATAAAGGGGCTAGGATAACGCACTTGGGGTCAGGGAGTACTTATAAAGGGGTTAGGGTAACTCACTTGGGGTCAGGGAGTACATATAAAGGGGCTATGGTAACTCACTTGAGGTCAGGGAGTACTACAATGGGACCAGGGTAACTCACTTGCAGTCAGAGAGTACATATAAAGGGGATAGAATAACTCACTTGGGGTCAGGGAGTACTTATAAAGGTGATATGGTAACTCACTTGGGATCAGGGAGTACTTATATGGGACCAGGGTAACTCACTTGGGGCCAGGGTGTACTTATAAAGGGGCTAGGGTAAGTCACTTGGGGTCAGGGAGTACATATAAAGGGGCTATGGTAACTCACTTGGGGTCAGGGAGTACTACTATGGTACCGGGGTAACTCACTTGTGGTCAGGGAGTACTACTATGGGACTAGGGTAACTTACTTGCGATCAGAAAGTACATATGATTGGGCTAGGATAACTCACTTGGGGTCAGGGAGAACTTATAAAGGGGCCATGGTAACTCACTTGGGGTCAGGGAGTACTTATAAAGAGGCTATGGTAACTCACTTGGGGTCAGTGAGTACTTATATGAGACTAGGGTAACTCACTTGGGGTCAGGGAGTACTAATAAAGGGGTTAGATTAACTCACTTGCGGACAGAGAGTACTTATAAAGGGGCTATGGTAACTCACTCAGGGTCAGGAAGTACTTCTATGGGATTAGGGTAACTCACTTGGGGTCAGGGAGTACTTTTATGGGACTAGGGTAACTCACTTGGGGTCATGGAGTACTTATATAGGGGCTAGGGTAACTCTCTTGGGGTCATTGAGTACTACTATGGGACTAGGGTAACTTACTTGCGGTCAGAGAGTACATATAAAGGGGCTATCATAACTCACTTGGGGTCAGGGAGAACTAATCAAGGTGATATGGTAACTCATTTGGGGTCAGGGAGTACTTATATGGGACTAGGGTAACTCACTTGGGGTCAGGGAGTACTTATATGGGACCAGGGTAACTGACTTGGGGCCAGGGTGTACTTATAAAGGGGCTGGGGTAACACACTTGGGGTCAGGGAGTACATATAAAGGGGCTATGGTAACTCACTTGGGGTCAGGGAGCACTACTATGGGACTAGGGTAACTCACTTGCGGTCAGAGAGTACATATAAAAAGGCTAGAATAACTCACTTGGGGTCAGTGAGTACTTATAAATGGGGTAGGGTAACTCATTTGGAGTCTGGGAGTACATATAAAGGGGCTAGGATAACACACTTGGGGTCAGGGAGTACTTATAAAGGGGCTAGGGTAACTCACTTGGGGTCAGGGAGTACATATAAAGGGGCTATGGTAACTCACTTGAGGTCAGGGAGTACTACAATGGGACCAGGGTAACTCACTTGCAGTCAGAGAGTACATATAAAGGGGATAGGATAACTCACTTGGGGTCAGGGAGTACTTATAAAGGTGATATGGTAACTCACTTGGGATCAGGGAGTACTTATATGGGACCAGGGTAACTCACTTAGGGCCAGGGTGTACTTATAAAGGGGCTAGGGTAACTCACTTGGGGTCAGAGAGTATATATAAAGGGGCTATGGTAACTCACTTGGGGTCAGGGAGTACTACTATGGGACTAGGGTAACTTACTTGCGGTCAGAGAGTACATATAAAGGGGCTAGGATAACTCACTTGGGGTCAGGGAGAACTAATCAAGGTGATATGGTAACTCATTTGGGGTCAGGGAGTACTTATATGGGACTAGGGTAACTCACTTGGGGTCAGGGAGTACTTATATGGGACCAGGGTAACTGACTTGGGGCCAGGGTGTACTTATAAAGGGGCTGGGGTAACTCACTTGGGGTCAGGGAGTACATATAAAGGGGCTATGGTAACTCACTTGGGGTCAGGGAGTACTACTATGGGACTAGGGTAACTCACTTGCGGTCAGAGAGTACATATAAAAAGGCTAGGATAACTCACTTGGGGTCAGTGAGTACTTATAAATGGGGTAGGGTAACTCATTTGGAGTCTGGGAGTACATATAAAGGGGCTAGGATAACACACTTGGGGTCAGGGAGTACATATAAAGGGGCTATGGTAACTCACTTGAGGTCAGGGAGTACTACTATGGGACCAGGGTAACTCACTTGCAGTCAGAGAGTACATATAAAGGGGATAGGATAACTCACTTGGGGTCAGGGAGTACTTATAAAGGTGATATGGTAACTCACTTGGGATCAGGGAGTACTTATATGGGACCAGGGTAACTCACTTGGGGCCAGGGTGTACTTATAAAGGGGCTAGGGTAACTCACTTGGGGTCAGGGAGTACTTATATGAGACTAGGGTAACTCACATGGCGTCAGCGAGTACTAATATGGGACCAGGGTAACTCACTTGGGGCCAGGGTGTACTTATAAAGGGGCTATGGTAATTCACTTGGGGTCAGGGAGTACTTATAAAGGGGTTATGGTAATTCACTTGGGGTCAGGGAGTACATATAAAGGTGCTATGGTAACTCTCTTGGGGTCAGGGAGTACATATAAAGGGGCTATGGTAACTCACTTGGGGTCAGGGAGTACATATAAAGGGGCATTGGTAACTCACTTGGGGTCAGGGAGTACATTTATGGGACTAGGGTAATTCACTTGCGGTCAGGGAGTACTACTATGGGACTAGTGTAACTCACTTGCGGTCAGAGGGTACATATAAAGGGGCTAGGATAACTCACTTGGGTTCAGGGAGAACTTATAAAGGTGATATGGTAACTCATTTGGGGTCAGGGAGTACTTATATGGGACCAGGGTAACTCACTTGGGGCCAGGGTGTACTTATAAAGGGGCTATGATAACTCACTTGGGGTCAGGGAGTACTACTATGGGACTAGGGTAACTTACTTGCGATCAGAAAGTACATATGATTGGGCTAGGATAACTCACTTGGGGTCAGGGAGAACTTATAAAGGGGCTATGGTAACTCACTTGGGGTCAGTGAGTACTTATATGAGACTAGGGTAACTCACATGGCGTCAGCGAGTACTAATATGGGACCAGGGTAACTCACTTGGGGCCAGGGTGTACTTATAAAGGGGCTATGGTAACTCACTTGGGGTCAGGGAGTACTTATAAAGGGGCTATGGTAACTCACTTGGGGTCAGGGAGTACTTATAAAGAGGCTATGGTAACTCACTTAGTGTCAGGGAGTACTATTATGGGACTAGGGTAACTCACTTGCGGTCAGAGAGTACATATAAAGGGGCTAGGATAACTAACTTGGGGTCAGGGAGAAATTATAGAGGTGATATGCTAACTCACTTGGGGTCAGGGAGTACATATAAAGGGGCTATGGTAACTCACTTGGAGTCAGGGAGTACATATAAAGGGGCATTGGTAACTCACTTGGGGTCAGGGAGTACATTTATGGGACTAGGGTAACTCACTTGCGGTCAGAGAGTACATATAAAGGGGCTAGGATAACTCACTTGGGGTCAGGGAGAACTTATAGAGGTGATATGCTAACTCACTTGGGGTCAGGGAGTACTTATATGGGACTAGGGTAACTCACTTGAAGCCAGGGTGTACTTATAAAGGGGCTAGGGTAATTCACTTGGGGTCAGGGAGTACATATAAAGGTGCTATGGTAACTCACTTGGGGTCAGGGAGTACATATAAAGGGGCTATGGTAACTCACTTGGGGTCAGGGAGTACATATAAAGGGGCATTGGTAACTCACTTGGGGTCAGGGAGTACATTTATGGGACTAGGGTGATTTACTTGCGGTCAGAGGGTACATATAAAGGGGCTAGGATAACTCACTTGGGTTCAGGGAGAACTAATAAAGGTGATATGGTAACTCACTTGGGGTCAGGGAGAACTAATCAATGTGATATGGTAACTCATTTGGGGTCAGGGAGTACTTATATGGGACCAGGGTAACTCACTTGGGGCCAGGGTGTGCTTATAAAGGGGCTATGATAACTCACTTGGTGTCAGGGAGTACTACTATGGGACTAGGGTAACTTACTTGCGGTCAGAGAGTACATATAAAGGGGCTATGATAACTCACTTGGGGTCAGGGAGAACTAATCAAGGTGATATGGTAACTCATTTGGGGTCAGGGAGTACTTATATGGGACTAGGGTAACTCACTTGGGGTCAGGGAGTACTTATATGGGACCAGGGTAACTGACTTGGGGCCAGGGTGTACTTATAAAAGGGCTGGGGTAACTCACTTGGGGTCAGGGAGTACATATAAAGGGGCTATGGTAACTCACTTGGGGTCAGGGAGTACTACTATGGGACTAGGGTAACTCACTTGCGGTCAGAGAGTACATATAAAAAGGCTAGAATAACTCACTTGGGGTCAGTGAGTACTTATAAATGGGGTAGGGTAACTCATTTGGAGTCTGGGAGTACATATAAAGGGGCTAGGATAACACACTTGGGGTCAGGGAGTACTTATAAAGGGGCTAGGGTAACTCACTTGGGGTCAGGGAGTACATATAAAGGGGCTATGGTAACTCACTTGAGGTCAGGGAGTACTACAATGGGACCAGGGTAACTCACTTGCAGTCAGAGAGTACATATAAAGGGGATAGGATAACTCACTTGGGGTCAGGGAGTACTTATAAAGGTGATATGGTAACTCACTTGGGATCAGGGAGTACTTATATGGGACCAGGGTAACTCACTTGGGGCCAGGGTGTACTTATAAAGGGGCTAGGGTAAGTCACTTGGGGTCAGGGAGTACATATAAAGGGGCTATGGTAACTCACTTGGGGTCAGGGAGTACTACTATGGTACCGGGGTAACTCACTTGGGGTCAGGGAGTACTACTATGGGACCAGGGTAACTCACTTGCGGTCAGAGAGTACATATAAAGGGGATAGGATAATTCACTTGGGGTCAGGGAGTACTTATAAAGGGGCTAGGGTAACTCACTTGGGGTCAGGGAGTACATATAAAGGGGCTATGGTAACTCACTTGAGGTCAGGGAGTACTACAATGGGACCAGGGTAACTCACTTGCAGTCAGAGAGTACATATAAAGGGGATAGGATAACTCACTTGGGGTCAGGGAGTACTTATAAAGGTGATATGGTAACTCACTTGGGATCAGGGAGTACTTATATGGGACCAGGGTAACTCACTTGGGGCCAGGGTGTACTTATAAAGGGGCTAGGGTAAGTCACTTGGGGTCAGGGAGTACATATAAAGGGGCTATGGTAACTCACTTGGGGTCAGGGAGTACTTATATGGGATTAGGGTAAATCACATGGGGTCAGGGAGTACTTATATGAAACCAGGGTAACTCACTTGGGGCCATGGTGTACTTATAAAGGGGCTAGGGTAACTCACTTGGGGTCAGGGAGTACATATAAAGGTGCTATGGTAACTCACTTGGGGTCAGGGAGTACATATAAAGGGGCTATGGTAACTCACTTGGGGTCTGGGAGTACTTATAAAGGGGCATTGGTAACTCACTTGGGGTCAGGGAGTACATTAAGGGACTAGGGTGATTTACTTGCGGTCAGAGGGTACATATAAAGGGGCTAGGATAACTCACTTGGGTTCAGGGAGAACTTATAAAGGTGATATGGTAACTCACATGGGGTCAGGGAGAACTAATCAATGTGATATGGTAACTCATTTGGGGTCAGGGAGTACTTATATGGGACCAGGGTAACTCACTTGGGGCCAGGGTGTACTTATAAAGGGGCTATGATAACTCACTTGGGGTCAGGGAGTACTACCATGGGACTAGGGTAACTTACTTGCGATCAGAAAGTACATATGATAGGGCTAGGATAACTCACTTGGGGTCAGGGAGAACTTATAAAGGGGCTATGGTAACTCACTTGGGGTCAGGGAGTACATATAAAGGGGCTATGGTAACTCACTTGGGGTCAGGGAGTACTTATATGAGACTGGGGTAACACACTTGGGGTCAGGGAGTACTAATAAAGGGGTTAGATTAACTCACTTGCGGTCAGAGAGTACATATAAAGGGGCAAGGATAACTCACTTGGGGTCGGGGGTACTTATAAAGGGGCTATGGTAACTCACTTAGGGTCAGGAAGTACTTCTATGGGATTAGGGTAACTCACTTGTGGTCAGGGATTACTTTTATGGGACTAGGGTAACTCACTTGGGGTCAGGGAGTACTTATATAGGAGCTAGGGTAACTCTCTTGGGGTCAGTGAGTACTACTATGGGACTAGGGTAATTCACTTGCGGTCAGAGAGTACATATAAAGAGGCTATGGTAACTCACTTGGGGTCAGGGAGTACTATTATAGGACTAGGGTAACTTACTTGCGGTCAGAGAGTACATATAAAGGGGCTAGGATAACTCACTTGGGGTCAGGGAGAACTAATCAAGGTGATATGGTAACTCATTTGGGGTCAGGGAGTACTTATATGGGATTAGGGTAAATCACTGGAGGGCAGGGAGTACTTAAATGGGACCAGGGTAACTCACTTGGGGCCAGGGTGTACTTATAAAGGGGCTAGGGTAACTCACTTTGGGTCAGGGAGTACTACTATGGGACTAGGGTAACTTACTTGCGATCAGAAAGTACATATGATTGGGCTAGGATAATTCACTTGGGGTCAGGGAGAACTTATAAAGGGGCTATGGTAACTCACTTGGGGTCAGGGAGTACATATAAAGGGGCTATGGTAACTCACTTGGGATCAGGGAGTACTTATATGGGACCAGGGTAACTCACTTGGGGCCAGGGTGTACTTATAAAGGGGCTATGATAACTCACTTGGGGTCAGGGAGTACTACTATGGGACTAGGGTAACTTACTTGCGATCAGAAATGACATATGATTGGGCTAGGATAACTCACTTGGGGTCAGGGAGAACTTATAAAGGGGCTATAGTAACTCACTTGGGGTCAGGGAGTACATATAAAGGGGCTATGGTAACTCACTTGGGGTCAGGGAGAACTAATAAAGGGGCTATGGTAACTCACTTGGGGTCAGGGAGTACTACTATGGGACCAGGGTTACACAATTGCAGTCAAAGAGTACATATAAATGGGCTATGGTAACTCACTTGGGGTCAGGGAGTACTTATAAAGAGGCTATGGTAACTCACTTGGCGTCAGGGAGTACTACTATGGGACTAGTGTAACTTACTTGCGATCAGAAAGTACATTAGATTGGGCTAGGATAACTCACTTGGGGTCAGGGAGAACATATAAAGGGGCTATGGTAACTCACTTCGGGTCAGGGAGTACTGATAAAGAGGCTATGGTAACTCACTTGGGGTCAGGGAGTACTACTATGGGACTAGGGTAACTTACTTGCGATCAGAAAGTACATATGATTGGGCTAGGATAACTCACTTGGGGTCAGGGAGAAGTTATAAAGGGGCTATGGTAACTCACTTGGGGTCAGGGAGTACTTATAAAGAGGCTATGGTAACTCACTTGGGGTCAGGGAGTACTACTATGGGACTAGGGTAACTTACTTGCGATCAGAAAGTACATATGATTGGGCTAGGATAACTCACTTGGGGTAAGGGAGAACTTATAAAGGGGCTATGGTAACTAACTTGGGGTCAGTGAGTACTTATATGAGACTAGGGTAACTCACATGGGGTCAGCGAGTACTTATATGGGACCAGGGTAACTCACTTGGGGCCAGGGTGTACTTATAAAGGGGCTATGGTAACTCACTTGGGGTCAGGGAGTACTTATAAAGGGGCTATGGTAACTCACTTGGGGTCAGGGAGTACTTATAAAGGGGCTATGGTAACTCACTTAGTGTCAGGGAGTACTACTATGGGACTAGGGTAACTCACTTGCGGTCAGAGAGTACATATAAAGGGGCTAGGATAACTCACTTGGGGTCAGGGAGAACTTATAGAGGTGATATGCTAACTCACTTGGGGTCAGGGAGTACTTATATGGGACTAGGGTAACTCACTTGGGGCCAGGGTGTACTTATAAAGGGGCTAGGGTAATTCACTTGGGGTCAGGGAGTACATATAAAGGTGCTATGGTAACTCACTTGGGGTCAGGGAGTACATATAAAGGGGCTATGGTAACTCACTTGGGGTCAGGGAGTACTTATAAAGGGGCATTGGTAACTCACTTGGGGTCAGGGAGTACATTTATGGGACTAGGGTGATTTACTTGCGGTCAGAGGGTACATATAAAGGGGCTAGGATAACTCACTTGGGGCCAGGGTGTACTTATAAAGGGGCTAGGGTAATTCACTTGGGGTCAGGGAGTACATATAAAGGTGCTATGGTAACTCACTTGGGGTCAGGGAGTACATATAAAGGGGCTATGGTAACTCACTTGGGTTCAGGGAGAACTTATAAAGGTGATATGGTAACTCACTTGGGGTCAGGGAGAACTAATCAATGTGATATGGTAACTCATTTGGGGTCAGGGAGTACTTATATGGGACCAGGGTAACTCACTTGGGGCCAGGGTGTACTTATAAAGGGGCTATGATAACTCACTTGGGGTCAGGGAGTACTACTATGGGACTAGGGTAACTTACTTGCGATCAGAAAGTACATATGATTGGGCTAGGATAACTCACTTGGGGTCAGGGAGAACTTATAAAGGGGCTATGGTAACTCACTTGGGGTCAGTGAGTACTTATATGAGAATAGGGTAACTCACATGGCGTCAGCGAGTACTTATATGGGACCAGGGTAACTCACTTGGGGCCAGGGTGTACTTATAAAGGGGCTATGGTAACTCACTTGGGGTCAGGGAGTACTTATAAAGGGGCTATGGTAACTCACTTGGGGTCAGGGAGTACTTATAAAGGGGCTATGGTAACTCACTTAGTGTCAGGGAGTACTACTATGGGACTAGGGTAACTCACTTGCGGTCAGAGAGTACATATAAAGGTGCTAGGATAACTCACTTGGGGTCAGGGAGAACTTATAGAGGTGATATGCTAACTCACTTGGGGTCAGGGAGTACTTATATGGGACTAGGGTGACTCACTTGAAGCCAGGGTGTACTTATAAAGGGGCTAGGGTAATTCACTTGGGTTCAGGGAGTACATATAAAGGTGCTATGGTAACTCACTTGGGGTCAGGGAGTACATATAAAGGGGCTATGGTAACTCACTTGGGGTCAGGGAGTACATTTAAGGGACTAGGGTGATTTACTTGCGGTCAGAGGGTACATATAAAGGGGCTAGGATAACTCACTTGGGGTCAGGGAGAACTTATAGAGGTGATATGCTAACTCACTTGGGGTCAGGGAGTACTTATATGGGACTAGGGTAACTCACTTGGGGCCAGGGTGTACTTATAAAGGGGCTAGGGTAATTCACTTGGGTTCAGGGAGTACATATAAAGGTGCTATGGTAACTCACTTGGGGTCAGGGAGTACATATAAAGGGGCTATGGTAACTCACTTGGGGTCAGGGAGTACTTATAAAGGGGCATTGGTAACTCACTTGGGGTCAGGGAGTACATTTATGGGACTAGGGTGATTTACTTGCGGTCAGAGGGTACATATAAAGGGGCTAGGATAACTCACTTGGGTTCAGGGAGAACTTATAAAGGTGATATGGTAACTCACTTGGCGTCAGGGAGAACTAATCAATGTGATATGGTAACTCATTTGGGGTCAGGGAGTACTTATATGGGACCAGGGTAACTCACTTGGGTCCAGGGTGTACTTATAAAGGGGCTATGATAACTCACTTGGGGTCAGGGAGTACTACTATGGGACTAGTGTAACTTACTTGCGATCAGAATGTACATATGATTGGGCTAGGATAACTCACTTGGGGTCAGGGAGAACTTATAAAGGGGCTATGGTAACTCACTTGGGGTCAGTGAGTACTTATATGAGAATAGGGTAACTCACATGGCGTCAGCGAGTACTTATATGGGACCAGGGTAACTCACTTGGGGCCAGGGTGTACTTATAAAGGGGCTATGGTAACTCACTTGGGGTCAGGGAGTACTTATATAGGGGCTATGGTAACTCACTTGGTATCAAGGAGTACTTATAAAGGGGCTATGGTAACTCACTTAGTGTCAGGGAGTACTACTATGGGACTAGGGTAACTCACTTGCGGTCAGAGAGTACATATAAAGGGGCTAGGATAACTCACTTGGGGTCAGGGAGAACTTATAGAGGTGATATTCTAACTCACTTGGGGTCAGGGAGTACTTATATGGGACTAGGGTAACTCACTTGGGGCTAGGGTGTACTTATAAAGGGGCTAGGGTAATTCACTTGGGGTCAGGGAGTACATATAAAGGTGCTATGGTAACTCACTTGGGGTCAGGGAGTACATATAAAGGGGCTATGGTAACTCACTTGGGGTCAGGGAGTACTTATAAAGGGGCATTGGTAACTCACTTGGGGTCAGGGAGTACATTTATGGGACTAGGGTGATTTACTTGCGGTCAGAGGGTACATATAAAGGGGCTAGGATAACTCACTTGGGTTCAGGGAGAACTTATAAAGGTGATATGGTAACTCACTTGGGGTCAGGGAGAACTAATCAATGTGATATGGTAACTCATTTGGGGTCAGGGAGTACTTATATGGGACCAGGGTAACTCACTTGGGGCCAGGGTGTACTTATAAAGGGGCTATGATAACTCACTTGGGGTCAGGGAGTACTACTATGGGACTAGGGTAACTTACTTGCGATCAGAAAGTAGATATGATTGGGCTAGGATAACTCACTTTGGGTCAGGGAGAACTTATAAAGGGGCTATGGTAACTCACTTGGGGTCAGTGAGTACTTATATGAGAATAGGGTAACTCACATGGCGTCAGCGAGTACTTATATGGGACCAGGGTAACTCACTTGGGGCCAGGGTGTACTTATAAAGGGGCTATGGTAACTCACTTGGGGTCAGGGAGTACTTATAAAGGGGCTATGGTAACTCACTTGGGGTCAGGGAGTACTTATATGGGACTAGGGTAACTCACTTGGGGCCAGGGTGTACTTATAAAGGGGCTAGGGTAATTCACTTGGGGTCAGGGAGTACATATAAAGGTGCTATGGTAACTCACTTGGGGTCAGGGAGTACATATAAAGGGGCTATGGTAACTCACTTGGGGTCAGGGAGTACTTATAAAGGGGCATTGGTAACTCACTTGGGGTCAGGGAGTACATTTATGGGACTAGGGTGATTTACTTGCGGTCAGAGGGTACATATAAAGGGGCTAGGATAACTCACTTGGGTTCAGGGAGAACTTATAAAGGTGATATGGTAACTCACTTGGGGTCAGGGAGAACTAATCAATGTGATATGGTAACTCATTTGGGGTCAGGGAGTACTTATATGGGACCAGGGTAACTCACTTGGGGCCAGGGTGTACTTATAAAGGGGCTATGATAACTCACTTGGGGTCAGGGAGTACTACTATGGGACTAGGGTAACTTACTTGCGATCAGAAAGTACATATGATTGGGCTAGGATAACTCACTTGGGGTCAGGGAGAACTTATAAAGGGGCTATGGTAACTCACTTGGGGTCAGTGAGTACTTATATGAGAATAGGGTAACTCACATGGCGTCAGCGAGTACTTATATGGGACCAGGGTAACTCACTTGGGGCCAGGGTGTACTTATAAAGGGGCTATGGTAACTCACTTGGGGTCAGGGAGTACTTATAAAGGGGCTATGGTAACTCACTTGGGGTCAGGGAGTACTTATAAAGGGGCTATGGTAACTCACTTAGTGTCAGGGAGTACTACTATGGGACTAGGGTAACTCACTTGCGGTCAGAGAGTACATATAAAGGTGCTAGGATAACTCACTTGGGGTCAGGGAGAACTTATAGAGGTGATATGCTAACTCACTTGGGGTCAGGGAGTACTTATATGGGACTAGGGTGACTCACTTGAAGCCAGGGTGTACTTATAAAGGGGCTAGGGTAATTCACTTGGGTTCAGGGAGTACATATAAAGGTGCTATGGTAACTCACTTGGGGTCAGGGAGTACATATAAAGGGGCTATGGTAACTCACTTGGGGTCAGGGAGTACATTTAAGGGACTAGGGTGATTTACTTGCGGTCAGAGGGTACATATAAAGGGGCTAGGATAACTCACTTGGGGTCAGGGAGAACTTATAGAGGTGATATGCTAACTCACTTGGGGTCAGGGAGTACTTATATGGGACTAGGGTAACTCACTTGGGGCCAGGGTGTACTTATAAAGGGGCTAGGGTAATTCACTTGGGTTCAGGGAGTACATATAAAGGTGCTATGGTAACTCACTTGGGGTCAGGGAGTACATATAAAGGGGCTATGGTAACTCACTTGGGGTCAGGGAGTACTTATAAAGGGGCATTGGTAACTCACTTGGGGTCAGGGAGTACATTTATGGGACTAGGGTGATTTACTTGCGGTCAGAGGGTACATATAAAGGGGCTAGGATAACTCACTTGGGTTCAGGGTGAACTTATAAAGGTGATATGGTAACTCACTTGGCGTCAGGGAGAACTAATCAATGTGATATGGTAACTCATTTGGGGTCAGGGAGTACTTATATGGGACCAGGGTAACTCACTTGGGTCCAGGGTGTACTTATAAAGGGGCTATGATAACTCACTTGGGGTCAGGGAGTACTACTATGGGACTAGTGTAACTTACTTGCGATCAGAATGTACATATGATTGGGCTAGGATAACTCACTTGGGGTCAGGGAGAACTTATAAAGGGGCTATGGTAACTCACTTGGGGTCAGTGAGTACTTATATGAGAATAGGGTAACTCACATGGCGTCAGCGAGTACTTATATGGGACCAGGGTAACTCACTTGGGGCCAGGGTGTACTTATAAAGGGGCTATGGTAACTCACTTGGGGTCAGGGAGTACTTATATAGGGGCTATGGTAACTCACTTGGTATCAAGGAGTACTTATAAAGGGGCTATGGTAACTCACTTAGTGTCAGGGAGTACTACTATGGGACTAGGGTAACTCACTTGCGGTCAGAGAGTACATATAAAGGGGCTAGGATAACTCACTTGGGGTCAGGGAGAACTTATAGAGGTGATATTCTAACTCACTTGGGGTCAGGGAGTACTTATATGGGACTAGGGTAACTCACTTGGGGCCAGGGTGTACTTATAAAGGGGCTAGGGTAATTCACTTGGGGTCAGGGAGTACATATAAAGGTGCTATGGTAACTCACTTGGGGTCAGGGAGTACATATAAAGGGGCTATGGTAACTCACTTGGGGTCAGGGAGTACTTATAAAGGGGCATTGGTAACTCACTTGGGGTCAGGGAGTACATTTATGGGACTAGGGTGATTTACTTGCGGTCAGAGGGTACATATAAAGGGGCTAGGATAACTCACTTGGGTTCAGGGAGAACTTATAAAGGTGATATGGTAACTCACTTGGGGTCAGGGAGAACTAATCAATGTGATATGGTAACTCATTTGGGGTCAGGGAGTACTTATATGGGACCAGGGTAACTCACTTGGGGCCAGGGTGTACTTATAAAGGGGCTATGATAACTCACTTGGGGTCAGGGAGTACTACTATGGGACTAGGGTAACTTACTTGCGATCAGAAAGTAGATATGATTGGGCTAGGATAACTCACTTTGGGTCAGGGAGAACTTATAAAGGGGCTATGGTAACTCACTTGGGGTCAGTGAGTACTTATATGAGAATAGGGTAACTCACATGGCGTCAGCGAGTACTTATATGGGACCAGGGTAACTCACTTGGGGCCAGGGTGTACTTATAAAGGGGCTATGGTAACTCACTTGGGGTCAGGGAGTACTTATAAAGGGGCTATGGTAACTCACTTGGGGTCAGGGAGTACTTATAAAGGGGCATTGGTAACTCACTTGGGGTCAGGGAGTACATTTATGGGACTAGGGTGATTTACTTGCGGTCAGAGGGTACATATAAAGGGGCTAGGATAACTCACTTGGGTTCAGGGAGAACTTATAAAGGTGATATGGTAACTCACTTGGGGTCAGGGAGAACTAATCAATGTGATATGGTAACTCATTTGGGGTCAGGGAGTACTTATATGGGACCAGGGTAACTCACTTGGGGCCAGGGTGTACTTATAAAGGGGCTATGATAACTCACTTGGGGTCAGGGAGTACTACTATGGGACTAGTGTAACTTACTTGCGATCAGAAAGTACATATGATTGGGCTAGGATAACTCACTTGGGGTCAGGGAGAACTTATAAAGGGGCTATGGTAACTCACTTGGGGTCAGTGAGTACTTATATGAGAATAGGGTAACTCACATGGCGTCAGCGAGTACTTATATGGGACCAGGGTAACTCACTTGGGGCCAGGGTGTACTTATAAAGGGGCTATGGTAACTCACTTGGGGTCAGGGAGTACTTATAAAGGGGCTATGGTAACTCACTTGGGGTCAGGGAGTACTTATAAAGGGGCTATGGTAACTCACTTAGTGTCAGGGAATACTACTATGGGACTAGGGTAACTCACTTGCGGTCAGAGAGTACATATAAAGGGGCTAGGATAACTCACTTGGGGTCAGGGAGTACTTATATGGGACTAGGGTAACTCACTTGAAGCCAGGGTGTACTTATAAAGGGGCTAGGGTAATTCACTTGGGGTCAGGGAGTACATATAAAGGTGCTATGGTAACTCACTTGGGGTCAGGGAGTACATATAAAGGGGCTATGTTAACTCACTTGGGGTCAGGGAGTACTTATAAAGGGGCATTGGTAACTCACTTGGGGTCAGGGAGTACATTTAAGGGACTAGGGTGATTTACTTGCGGTCAGAGGGTACATATAAAGGGGCTAGGATAACTCACTTGGGGTCAGGGAGAACTTATAGAGGTGATATGCTAACTCACTTGGGGTCAGGGAGTACTTATATGGGACTAGGGTAACTCACTTGGGGCCAGGGTGTACTTATAAAGGGGCTAGGGTAATTCACTTGGGGTCAGGGAGTAAATATAAAGGTGCTATGGTAACTCACTTGGGGTCAGGGAGTACTTATAAAGGGGCTATGGTAACTCACTTGGGGTCAGGGAGTACTTATAAAGGTGCTATGGTAACTCACTTAGTGTCAGGGAGTACTACTATGGGACTAGGGTAACTTACTTGCGGTCAGAGAGTACATATAAAGGGGCTAGGATAACTCACTTGGGGTCAGGGAGAACTTATAGAGGTGATATGCTAACTCACTTGGGGTCAGGGAGAACTAATCAATGTGATATGGTAACTCATTTGGGGTCAGGGAGTACTTATAAAGGGGCTATGGTAACTCACTTGGGGTCAGGGAGTACTTATAAAGGGGCTATGGTAACTCACTTAGTGTCAGGGAGTACTACTATGGGACTAGGGTAACTTACTTGCGGTCAGAGAGTACATATAAAGGGGCTAGGATAACTCACTTGGGGTCAGGGAGAACTTATAGAGGTGATATGCTAACTCACTTGGGGTCAGGGAGAACTAATCAATGTGATATGGTAACTCATTTGGGGTCAGGGAGTACTTATATGGGACCAGGGTAACACACTTGGGGCCAGGGTGTACTTATAAAGGGGCTATGATAACTCACTTGGGGTCAGGGAGTACTACTATGGGACTAGGGTAACTTACTTGCGATCAGAAAGTACATACGATTGGGCTAGGATAACTCACTTGGGGTCAGGGAGAACTTATAAAGGGGCTATGGTAACTCACTTGGGGTCAGTGAGTACTTATATGAGACTAGGGTAACTCACATGGCGTCAGCGAGTACTAATATGGGACTAGGGTAACTTACTTGCGGTCAGAGAGTACATATAAAGGGGCTAGGATAACTCACTTGGGGTCAGGGAGAACTTATAGAGGTGATATGCTAACTCACTTGGGGTCAGGGAGAACTAATCAATGTGATATGGTAACTCATTTGGGGTCAGGGAGTACTTATAAAGGGGCTATGGTAACTCACTTGGGGTCAGGGAGTACTTATAAAGGGGCTATGGTAACTCACTTAGTGTCAGGGAGTACTACTATGGGACTAGGGTAACTTACTTGCGGTCAGAGAGTACATATAAAGGGGCTAGGATAACTCACTTGGGGTCAGGGAGAACTTATAGAGGTGATATGCTAACTCACTTGGGGTCAGTGAGTACTTATATGAGACTAGGGTAACTCACATGGGGTCAGCGAGTACTTATATGGGACCAGGGTAACTCACTTGGGGCCAGGGTGTACTTATAAAGGGGCTATGGTAACTCACTTGGGGTCAGGGAGTACTTATAAAGGGGCTATGGTAACTCACTTGGGGTCAGGGAGTACTTATAAAGGGGCTATGGTAACTCACTTAGTGTCAGGGAGTACTACTATGGGACTAGGGTAACTCACTTGCGGTCAGAGAGTACATATAAAGGGGCTAGGATAACTCACTTGGGGTCAGGGAGAACTTATAGAGGTGATATGCTAACTCACTTGGGGTCAGGGAGTACTTATATGGGACTAGGGTAACTCACTTGGGGCCAGGGTGTACTTATAAAGGGGCTAGGGTAATTCACTTGGGGTCAGGGAGTACTACTATGGGACTAGGGTAACTTACTTGCGATCAGAAAGTACATATGATTGGGCTAGGATAACTCACTTGGGGTCAGGGAGAACATATAAAGGGGCTATGGTAACTCACTTGGGGTCAGGGAGTACTTATAAAGGGGCATTGGTAACTCACTTGGGGTCAGGGAGTACATTTATGGGACTAGGGTGATTTACTTGCGGTCAGAGGGTACATATAAAGGGGCTAGGATAACTCACTTGGGTTCAGGGAGAACTTATAAAGGTGATATGGTAACTCACTTGGGGTCAGGGAGAACTAATCAGTGTGATATGGTAACTCATTTGGGGTCAGGGAGTACTTATATGGGACCAGGGTAACTCACTTGGGGCCAGGGTGTACTTATAAAGGGGCTATGATAACTCACTTGGGGTCAGGGAGTACTACTATGGGACTAGGGTAACTTACTTGCGATCAGAAAGTACATATGATTGGGCTAGGATAACTCACTTGGGGTCAGGGAGAACTTATAAAGGGGCTATGGTAACTCACTTGGGGTCAGTGAGTACTTATATGAGAATAGGGTAACTCACATGGCGTCAGCGAGTACTTATATGGGACCAGGGTAACTCACTTGGGGCCAGGGTGTACTTATAAAGGGGCTATGGTAACTCACTTGGGGTCAGGGAGTCATATAAAGGGGCTAGGATAACTCACTTGGGGTCAGGGAGAACTTATAGAGGTGATATGCTAACTCACTTGGGGTCAGGGAGTACTTATATGGGACTAGGGTAACTCACTTGAAGCCAGGGTGTACTTATAAAGGGGCTAGGGTAATTCACTTGGGGTCAGGGAGTACATATAAAGGTGCTATGGTAACTCACTTGGGGTCAGGGAGTACATATAAAGGGGCTATGGTAACTCACTTGGGGTCAGGGAGTACTTATAAAGGGGCATTGGTAACTCACTTGGGGTCAGGGAGTACATTTAAGGGACTAGGGTGATTTACTTGCGGTCAGAGGGTACATATAAAGGGGCTAGGATAACTCACTTGGGGTCAGGGAGAACTTATAGAGGTGATATGCTAACTCACTTGGGGTCAGGGAGTACTTATATGGGACTAGGGTAACTCACTTGGGGCCAGGGTGTACTTATAAAGGGGCTAGGGTAATTCACTTGGGTTCAGGGAGTACATATAAAGGTGCTATGGTAACTCACTTGGGGTCAGGGAGTACATATAAAGGGGCTATGGTAACTCACTTGGGGTCAGGGAGTACTTATAAAGGGGTATTGGTAACTCACTTGGGGTCAGGGAGTACATTTATGGGACTAGGGTGATTTACTTGCGGTCAGAGGGTACATATAAAGGGGCTAGGATAACTCACTTGGGTTCAGGGAGAACTTATAAAGGTGATATGGTAACTCACTTGGCGTCAGGGAGAACTAATCAATGTGATATGGTAACTCATTTGGGGTCAGGGAGTACTTATATGGGACCAGGGTAACTCACTTGGGTCCAGGGTGTATTTATAAAGGGGCTATGATAACTCACTTGGGGTCAGGGAGTACTACTGTGGGACTAGGGTAACTTACTTGCGATCAGAATGTACATATGATTGGGCTAGGATAACTCACTTGGGGTCAGGGAGAACTTATAAAGGGGCTATGGTAACTCACTTGGGGTCAGTGAGTACTTATATGAGAATAGGGTAACTCACATGGCGTCAGCGAGTACTTATATGGGACCAGGGTAACTCACTTGGGGCCAGGGTGTACTTATAAAGGGGCTATGGTAACTCACTTGGGGTCAGGGAGTACTTATATAGGGGCTATGGTAACTCACTTGGGGTCAAGGAGTACTTATAAAGGGGCTATGGTAACTCACTTAGTGTCAGGGAGTACTCCTATGGGACTAGGGTAACTCACTTGCGGTCAGAGAGTACATATAAAGGGGCTAGGATAACTCACTTGGGGTCAGGGAGAACTTATAGAGGTGATATTCTAACTCACTTGGGGTCAGGGAGTACTTATATGGGACTAGGGTAACTCACTTGGGGCCAGGGTGTACTTATAAAGGGGCTAGGGTAATTCACTTGGGGTCAGGGAGTACATATAAAGGTGCTATGGTAACTCACTTGGGGTCAGGGAGTACATATAAAGGGGCTATGGTAACTCACTTGGGGTCAGGGAGTACTTATAAAGGGGCATTGGTAACTCACTTGGGGTCAGGGAGTACATTTATGGGACTAGGGTGATTTACTTGCGGTCAGAGGGTACATATAAAGGGGCTAGGATAACTCACTTGGGTTCAGGGAGAACTTATAAAGGTGATATGGTAACTCACTTGGGGTCAGGGAGAACTAATCAATGTGATATGGTAACTCATTTGGGGTCAGGGAGTACTTATATGGGACCAGGGTAACTCACTTGGGGCCAGGGTGTACTTATAAAGGGGCTATGATAACTCACTTGGGGTCAGGGAGTACTACTATGGGACTAGGGTAACTTACTTGCGATCAGAAAGTAGATATGATTGGGCTAGGATAACTCACTTGGGGTCAGGGAGAACTTATAAAGGGGCTATGGTAACTCACTTGGGGTCAGTGAGTACTTATATGAGAATAGGGTAACTCACATGGCGTCAGCGAGTACTTATATGGGACCAGGGTAACTCACTTGGGGCCAGGGTGTACTTATAAAGGGGCTATGGTAACTCACTTGGGGTCAGGGAGTACTTATAAAGGGGCTATGGTAACTCACTTGGGGTCAGGGAGTACTTATAAAGGGGCATTGGTAACTCACTTGGGGTCAGGGAGTACATTTATGGGACTAGGGTGATTTACTTGCGGTCAGAGGGTACATATAAAGGGGCTAGGATAACTCACTTGGGTTCAGGGAGAACTTATAAAGGTGATATGGTAACTCACTTGGGGTCAGGGAGAACTAATCAATGTGATATGGTAACTCATTTGGGGTCAGGGAGTACTTATATGGGACCAGGGTAACTCACTTGGGGCCAGGGTGTACTTATAAAGGGGCTATGATAACTCACTTGGGGTCAGGGAGTACTACTATGGGACTAGTGTAACTTACTTGCGATCAGAAAGTACATATGATTGGGCTAGGATAACTCACTTGGGGTCAGGGAGAACTTATAAAGGGGCTATGGTAACTCACTTGGGGTCAGTGAGTACTTATATGAGAATAGGGTAACTCACATGGCGTCAGCGAGTACTTATATGGGACCAGGGTAACTCACTTGGGGCCAGGGTGTACTTATAAAGGGGCTATGGTAACTCACTTGGGGTCAGGGAGTACTTATAAAGGGGCTATGGTAACTCACTTGGGGTCAGGGAGTACTTATAAAGGGGCTAGGGTAATTCACTTGGGGTCAGGGAGTACATATAAAGGTGCTATGGTAACTCACTTGGGGTCAGGGAGTACATATAAAGGGGCTATGTTAACTCACTTGGGGTCAGGGAGTACTTATAAAGGGGCATTGGTAACTCACTTGGGGTCAGGGAGTACATTTAAGGGACTAGGGTGATTTACTTGCGGTCAGAGGGTACATATAAAGGGGCTAGGATAACTCACTTGGGGTCAGGGAGAACTTATAGAGGTGATATGCTAACTCACTTGGGGTCAGGGAGTACTTATATGGGACTAGGGTAACTCACTTGGGGCCAGGGTGTACTTATAAAGGGGCTATGATAACTCACTTGGGGTCAGGGAGTACTACTATGGGACTAGGGTAACTTACTTGCGATCAGAATGTACATATGATTGGGCTAGGATAACTCACTTGGGGTCAGGGAGAACTTATAAAGGGGCTATGGTAACTCACTTGGGGTCAGTGAGTACTTATATGAGAATAGGGTAACTCACATGGCGTCAGCGAGTACTTATATGGGACCAGGGTAACTCACTTGGGGCCAGGGTGTACTTATAAAGGGGCTATGGTAACTCACTTGGGGTCAGGGAGTACTTATATAGGGGCTATGGTAACTCACTTGGGGTCAAGGAGTACTTATAAAGGGGCTATGGTAACTCACTTAGTGTCAGGGAGTACTCCTATGGGACTAGGGTAACTCACTTGCGGTCAGAGAGTACATATAAAGGGGCTAGGATAACTCACTTGGGGTCAGGGAGTACATATAAAGGTGCTATGGTAACTCACTTGGGTTCAGGGAGTACATATAAAGGGGCTATGGTAACTCACTTGGGGTCAGGGAGTACTTATAAAGGGGCATTGGTAACTCACTTGGGGTCAGGGAGTACATTTATGGGACTAGGGTGATTTACTTGCGGTCAGAGGGTACATATAAAGGGGCTAGGATAACTCACTTGGGTTCAGGGAGAACTTATAAAGGTGATATGGTAACTCACTTGGGGTCAGGGAGAACTAATCAATGTGATATGGTAACTCATTTGGGGTCAGGGAGTACTTATATGGGTCCAGGGTAACTCACTTGGGGCCAGGGTGTACTTATAAAGGGGCTATGATAACTCACTTGGGGTCAGGGAGTACTACTATGGGACTAGGGTAACTTACTTGCGATCAGAAAGTAGATATGATTGGGCTAGGATAACTCACTTGGGGTCAGGGAGAACTTATAAAGGGGCTATGGTAACTCACTTGGGGTCAGTGAGTACTTATATGAGAATAGGGTAACTCACATGGCGTCAGCGAGTACTTATATGGGACCAGGGTAACTCACTTGGGGCCAGGGTGTACTTATAAAGGGGCTATGGTAACTCACTTGGGGTCAGGGAGTACTTATAAAGGGGCTATGGTAACTCACTTGGGGTCAGGGAGTACTTATAAAGGGGCATTGGTAACTCACTTGGGGTCAGGGAGTACATTTATGGGACTAGGGTGATTTACTTGCGGTCAGAGGGTACATATAAAGGGGCTAGGATAACTCACTTGGGTTCAGGGAGAACTTATAAAGGTGATATGGTAACTCACTTGGGGTCAGGGAGAACTAATCAATGTGATATGGTAACTCATTTGGGGTCAGGGAGTACTTATATGGGACCAGGGTAACTCACTTGGGGCCAGGGTGTACTTATAAAGGGGCTATGATAACTCACTTGGGGTCAGGGAGTACTACTATGGGACTAGTGTAACTTACTTGCGATCAGAAAGTACATATGATTGGGCTAGGATAACTCACTTGGGGTCAGGGAGAACTTATAAAGGGGCTATGGTAACTCACTTGGGGTCAGTGAGTACTTATATGAGAATAGGGTAACTCACATGGCGTCAGCGAGTACTTATATGGGACCAGGGTAACTCACTTGGGGCCAGGGAGAACTTATAGAGGTGATATGCTAACTCACTTGGGGTCAGGGAGTACTTATATGGGACTAGGGTAACTCACTTGAAGCCAGGGTGTACTTATAAAGGGGCTAGGGTAATTCACTTGGGGTCAGGGAGTACATATAAAGGTGCTATGGTAACTCACTTGGGGTCAGGGAGTACATATAAAGGGGCTATGTTAACTCACTTGGGGTCAGGGAGTACTTATAAAGGGGCATTGGTAACTCACTTGGGGTCAGGGAGTACATTTAAGGGACTAGGGTGATTTACTTGCGGTCAGAGGGTACATATAAAGGGGCTAGGATAACTCACTTGGGGTCAGGGAGAACTTATAGAGGTGATATGCTAACTCACTTGGGGTCAGGGAGTACTTATATGGGACTAGGGTAACTCACTTGGGGCCAGGGTGTACTTATAAAGGGGCTAGGGTAATTCACTTGGGGTCAGGGAGTAAATATAAAGGTGCTATGGTAACTCACTTGGGGTCAGGGAGTACTTATAAAGGGGCTATGGTAACTCACTTGGGGTCAGGGAGTACTTATAAAGGGGCTATGGTAACTCACTTAGTGTCAGGGAGTACTACTATGGGACTAGGGTAACTTACTTGCGGTCAGAGAGTACATATAAAGGGGCTAGGATAACTCACTTGGGGTCAGGGAGAACTTATAGAGGTGATATGCTAACTCACTTGGGGTCAGGGAGAACTAATCAATGTGATATGGTAACTCATTTGGGGTCAGGGAGTACTTATAAAGGGGCTATGGTAACTCACTTGGGGTCAGGGAGTACTTATAAAGGGGCTATGGTAACTCACTTAGTGTCAGGGAGTACTACTATGGGACTAGGGTAACTTACTTGCGGTCAGAGAGTACATATAAAGGGGCTAGGATAACTCACTTGGGGTCAGGGAGAACTTATAGAGGTGATATGCTAACTCACTTGGGGTCAGGGAGAACTAATCAATGTGATATGGTAACTCATTTGGGGTCAGGGAGTACTTATATGGGACCAGGGTAACTCACTTGGGGCCAGGGTGTACTTATAAAGGGGCTATGATAACTCACTTGGGGTCAGGGAGTACTACTATGGGACTAGGGTAACTTACTCGCGATCAGAAAGTACATACGATTGGGCTAGGATAACTCACTTGGGGTCAGGGAGAACTTATAAAGGGGCTATGGTAACTCACTTGGGGTCAGTGAGTACTTATATGAGACTAGGGTAACTCACATGGCGTCAGCGAGTACTAATATGGGACTAGGGTAACTTACTTGCGGTCAGAGAATACATATAAAGGGGCTAGGATAACTCACTTGGGGTCAGGGAGAACTTATAGAGGTGATATGCTAACTCACTTGGGGTCAGGGAGAACTAATCAATGTGATATGGTAACTCATTTGGGGTCAGGGAGTACTTATAAAGGGGCTATGGTAACTCACTTGGGGTCAAGGAGTACTTATAAAGGGGCTATGGTAACTCACTTAGTGTCAGGGAGTACTACTATGGGACTAGGGTAACTTACTTGCGGTCAGAGAGTACATATAAAGGGGCTAGGATAACTCACTTGGGGTCAGGGAGAACTAATCAATGTGATATGGTAACTCATTTGGGGTCAGGGAGTACTTATATGGGACCAGGGTAACTTACTTGGGGCCAGGGTGTACTTATAAAGGGGCTATGATAACTCACTTGGGGTCAGGGAGTACTACTATGGGACTAGGGTAACTTACTTGCGATCAGAAAGTACATACGATTGGGCTAGGATAACTCACTTGGGGTCAGGGAGAACTTATAAAGGGGCTATGGTAACTCACTTGGGGTCAGTGAGTACTTATATGAGACTAGGGTAACTCACATGGCGTCAGCGAGTACTAATATGGGACCAGGGTAACTCACTTGGGGCCAGGGTGTACTTATAAAGGGGCTATGGTAACTCACTTGGGGTCAGGGAGTACTTATAAAGGGGCTATCGTAACTCACTTGGGGTCAGGGAGTACTTATAAAGAGGCTATGGTAACTCACTTAGTGTCAGGGAGTACTACTATGGGACTAGGGTAACTCACTTGCGGTCAGAGAGTACATATAAAGGGGCTAGGATAACTCACTTGGGGTCAGGGAGAAATTATAGAGGTGATATGCTAACTCACTTGGGGTCAGGGAGTACTTATATGGGACTAGGGTAACTCACTTGAAGCCAGGGTGTACTTATAAAGGGGCTAGGGTAATTCACTTGGGGTCAGGGAGTACATATAAAGGTGCTATGGTAACTCACTTGGGGTCAGGGAGTACATATAAAGGGGCTATGGTAACTCACTTGGGGTCAGGGAGTACATATAAAGGGGCATTGGAAACTCACTTGGGGTCAGGGAGTACATTTATGGGACTAGGGTAACTCACTTGCGGTCAGAGAGTACATATAAAGGGGCTAGGATAACTCACTTGGGGTCAGGGAGAACTTATAGAGGTGATATGCTAACTCACTTGGGGTCAGGGAGTACTTATATGGGACTAGGGTAACTCACTTGAAGCCAGGGTGTACTTATAAAGGGGCTAGGGTAATTCACTTGGGGTCAGGGAGTACATATAAAGGTGCTATGGTAACTCACTTGGGGTCAGGGAGTACATATAAAGGGGCTATGGTAACTCACTTGGGGTCAGGGAGTACATATAAAGGGGCATTGGTAACTCACTTGGGGTCAGGAAGTACATTTATGGGACTAGGGTGATTTACTTGCGGTCAGAGGGTACATATAAAGGGGCTAGGATAACTCACTTGGGTTCAGGGAGAACTTATAAAGGTGATATGGTAACTCACTTGGGGTCAGGGAGAACTAATCAATGTGATATGGTAACTCATTTGGGGTCAGGGAGTACTTATATGGGACCAGGGTAACTCACTTGGGGCCAGGGTGTACTTATAAAGGGGCTATGATAACTCACTTGGTGTCAGGGAGTACTACTATGGGACTAGGGTAACTTACTTGCGGTCAGAGAGTACGTATAAAGGGGCTATGATAACTCACTTGGGGTCAGGGAGAACTAATCAAGGTGATATGGTAACTCATTTGGGGTCAGGGAGTACTTATATGGGACTAGGGTAACTCACTTGGGGTCAGGGAGTACTTATATGGGACCAGGGTAACTGACTTGGGGCCAGGGTGTACTTATAAAAGGGCTGGGGTAACTCACTTGGGGTCAGGGAGTACATATAAAGGGGCTATGGTAACTCACTTGGGGTCAGGGATTACTACTATGGGACTAGGGTAACTCACTTGCGGTCAGAGAGTACTTATAAATGGGGTAGGGTAACTCATTTGGAGTCTGGGAGTACATATAAAGGGGCTAGGATAACACACTTGGGGTCAGGGAGTACTTATAAAGGGGCTAGGGTAACTCACTTGGGGTCAGGGAGTACATATAAAGGGGCTATGGTAACTCACTTGAGGTCAGGGAGTACTACAATGGGACCAGGGTAACTCACTTGCAGTCAGAGAGTACATATAAAGGGGATAGAATAACTCACTTGGGGTCAGGGAGTACTTATAAAGGTGATATGGTAACTCACTTGGGATCAGGGAGTACTTATATGGGACCAGGGTAACTCACTTGGGGCCAGGGTGTACTTATAAAGGGGCTAGGGTAAGTCACTTGGGGTCAGGGAGTACATATAAAGGGGCTATGGTAACTCACTTGGGGTCAGGGAGTACTACTATGGTACCGGGGTAACTCACTTGGGGTCAGGGAGTACTACTATGGGACTAGGGTAACTTACTTGCGATCAGTAAGTACATATGATTGGGCTAGGATAACTCACTTGGGGTCAGGGAGAACTTATAAAGGGGCCATGGTAACTCACTTGGGGTCAGGGAGTATTTATAAAGAGGCTATGGTAACTCACTTGGGGTCAGTGAGTACTTATATGAGACTAGGGTAACTCACTTGGGGTCAGGGAGTACTAATAAAGGGGTTAGATTAACTCACTTGCGGACAGAGAGTACTTATAAAGGGGCTATGGTAACTCACTCAGGGTCAGGAAGTACTTCTATGGGATTAGGGTAACTCACTTGGGGTCAGGGAGTACTTTTATGGGACTAGGGTAACTCACTTGGGTTCATGGAGTACTTATATAGGGGCTAGGGTAACTCTCTTGGGGTCATTGAGTACTACTATGGGACTAGGGTAATTCACTTGCGGTCAGAGAGTATATATAAAGGGGCTATGGTAACTCACTTGGGGTCATGGAGTACTTATATAGGGGCTAGGGTAACTCTCTTGGGGTCAGTGAGTACTACTATGGGACTAGGGTAATTCACTTGCGGTCAGAGAGTATATATAAAGGGGCTATGGTAACTCACTTGGGGTCAGGGAGTACTACTATGGGACTAGGGTAACTTACTTGCGGTCAGAGAGTACATATAAAGGGGCTATCATAACTCACTTGGGGTCAGGGAGAACTAATCAAGGTGATATGGTAACTCATTTGGGGTCAGGGAGTACTTATATGGGACTAGGGTAACTCACTTGGGGTCAGGGAGTACTTATATGGGACCAGGGTAACTGACTTGGGGCCAGGGTGTACTTATAAAGGGGCTGGGGTAACTCACTTGGGGTCAGGGAGTACATATAAAGGGGCTATGGTAACTCACTTGGGGTCAGGGAGCACTACTATGGGACTAGGGTAACTCACTTGCGGTCAGAGAGTACATATAAAAAGGCTAGAATAACTCACTTGGGGTCAGTGAGTACTTATAAATGGGGTAGGGTAACTCATTTGGAGTCTGGGAGTACATATAAAGGGGCTAGGATAACACACTTGGGGTCAGGGAGTAATTATAAAGGGGCTAGGGTAACTCACTTGGGGTCAGGGAGTACATATAAAGGGGCTATGGTAACTCACTTGAGGTCAGGGAGTACTACAATGGGACCAGGGTAACTCACTTGCAGTCAGAGAGTACATATAAAGGGGATAGGATAACTCACTTGGGGTCAGGGAGTACTTATAAAGGTGATATGGTAACTCACTTGGGATCAGGGAGTACTTATATGGGACCAGGGTAACTCACTTAGGGCCAGGGTGTACTTATAAAGGGGCTAGGGTAACTCACTTGGGGTCAGGGAGTACATATAAAGGGGCTATGGTAACTCACTTGGGGTCAGGGAGTACTACTATCGGACTAGGGTAACTTACTTGCGATCAGAAAGTACATATGATTGGGCTAGGATAACTCACTTGGGGTCAGGGAGTACTTTTATGGGACTAGGGTAACTCACTTGGGGTCATGGAGTACTTATATAGGGGCTAGGGTAACTCTCTTGGGGTCAGGGAGTACTTTTATGGGACTAGGGTAACTCACTTGGGGTCATGGAGTACTTATATAGGGGCTAGGGTAACTCTCTTGGGGTCAGTGAGTACTACTATGGGACTAGGGTAATTCACTTGCGGTCAGAGAGTATATATAAAGGGGCTATGGTAACTCACTTGGGGTCAGGGAGTACTACTATGGGACTAGGGTAACTTACTTGCGGTCAGAGAGTACATATAAAGGGGCTGGGATAACTCACTTGGGGTCAGGGAGAACTAATCAAGGTGATATGGTAACTCATTTGGGGTCAGGGAGTACTTATATGGCACTAGGGTAACTCACTTGGGGTCAGGGAGTACTTATATGGGACCAGGGTAACTGACTTGGGGCCAGGGTGTACTTATAAAGGGGCTGGGGTAACTCACTTGGGGTCAGGGAGTACTTATAAAGGGGCTAGGGTAACTCACTTGGGGTCAGGGAGTACATATAAAGGGGCTATGGTAACTCACTTGAGGTCAGGGAGTACTACAATGGGACCAGGGTAACTCACTTGCAGTCAGAGAGTACATATAAAGGGGATAGGATAACTCACTTGGGGTCAGGGAGAACTTATAAAGGGGCTATGGTAACTCACTTAGGGTCAGGAAGTACTTCTATGGGATTAGGGTAACTCACTTGGGGTCAGGGAGTACTTTTATGGGACCAGGGTAACTCACTTGGGGTCATGGAGTACTTATATAGGGGCTTGGGTAACTCTCTTGGGGTCAGTGAGTACTACTATGGGACTAGGGTAATTCACTTGCGGTCAGAGAGTATATATAAAGGGGCTATGGTAACTCACTTGGGGTCAGGGAGTACTACTATGGGACTAGGGTAACTTACTTGCGGTCAGAGAGTACATATAAAGGGGCTAGGATAACTCACTTGGGGTCAGGGAGAACTAATCAAGGTGATATGGTAACTCATTTGGGGTCAGGGAGTACTTATATGGGACTAGGGTAACTCACTTGGGGTCAGGGAGTACTTATATGGGACCAGGGTAACTGACTTGGGGCCAGGGTGTACTTATAAAGGGGCTGGGGTAACTCACTTGGGGTCAGGGAGTACATATAAAGGGGCTATGGTAACTCACTTGGGGTCAGGGAGTACTACTATGGGACTAGGGTAACTCACTTGCGGTCAGAGAGTACATATAAAAAGGCTAGGATAACTCACTTGGGGTCAGTGAGTACTTATAATTGGGTAGGGTAACTCATTTGGAGTCTGGGAGTACATATAAAGGGGCTAGGATAACACACTTGGGGTCAGGGAGTACATATAAAGGGGCTATGGTAACTCACTTGAGGTCAGGGAGTACTACTATGGGACCAGGGTAACTCACTTGCAGTCAGAGAGTACATATAAAGGGGATAGGATAACTCACTTGGGGCCAGGGTGTACTTATAAAGGGGATAGGGTAACTCACTGGGGGTCAGGGAGTACTTATATGAGACTAGGGTAACTCACATGGCGTCAGCGAGTACTAATATGGGACCAGGGTAACTCACTTGGGGCCAGGGTGTACTTATAAAGGGGCTATGGTAACTCACTTGGGGTCAGGGAGTACTTATAAAGGGGTTATGGTAATTCACTTGGGGTCAGGGAGTACATATAAAGGTGCTATGGTAACTCTCTTGGGGTCAGGGAGTACATATAAAGGGGCTATGGTAACTCACTTGGGGTCAGGGAGTACATATAAAGGGGCATTGGTAACTCACTTGGGGTCAGGGAGTACATTTATGGGACTAGGGTAATTCACTTGCGGTCAGGGAGTACTACTATGGGACTAGTGTAACTCACTTGCGGTCAGAGGGTACATATAAAGGGGCTAGGATAACTCACTTGGGTTCAGGGAGAACTTATAAAGGTGATATGGTAACTCACTTGGGGTCAGGGAGAACTAATCAATGTGATATGGTAACTCATTTGGGGTCAGGGAGTACTTATATGGGACCAGGGTAACTCACTTGGGGCCAGGGTGTACTTATAAAGGGGCTATGATAACTCACTTGGGGTCAGGGAGTACTACTATGGGACTAGGGTAACTTACTTGCGATCAGAAAGTACATATGATTGGGCTAGGATAACTCACTTGGGGTCAGGGAGAACTTATAAAGGGGCTATGGTAACTCACTTGGGGTCAGTGAGTACTTATATGAGACTAGGGTAACTCACATGGCGTCAGCGAGTACTAATATGGGACCAGGGTAACTCAATTGGGGCCAGGGTGTACTTATAAAAGGGCTATGGTAACTCACTTGGGGTCAGGGAGTACTTATAAAGGGGCTATGGTAACTCACTTGGGGTCAGGGAGTACTTATAATGAGGCTATGGTAACTCACTTAGTGTCAGGGAGTACTATTATGGGACTAGGGTAACTCACTTGCGGTCAGAGAGTACATATAAAGGGGCTAGGATAACTAACTTGGGGTCAGGGAGAAATTATAGAGGTGATATGCTAACTCACTTGGGGTCAGGGAGTACTTATATGGGACTAGGGTAACTCACTTGAAGCCAGGGTGTACTTATAAAGAGGCTAGGGTAATTCACTTGGGGTCAGGGAGTACATATAAAGGTGCTATGGTAACTCACTTGGGGTCAGGGAGTACATATAAAGGGGCTATGGTAACTCACTTGGGGTCAGGGAGTACATATAAAGGGGCATTGGTAACTCACTTGGGGTCAGGGAGTACATTTATGGGACTAGGGTAACTCACTTGCGGTCAGAGAGTACATATAAAGGGGCTAGGATAACTCACTTGGGGTCAGGGAGAACTTATAGAGGTGATATGCTAACTCACTTGGGGTCAGGGAGTACTTATATGGGACTAGGGTAACTCACTTGAAGCCAGGGTGTACTTATAAAGGGGCTAGGGTAACTCACTTGGGGTCAGGGAGTACATATAAAGGGGCTATGGTAACTCACTTGGGGTCAGGGAGTACATATAAAGGGGCATTGGTAACTCACTTGGGGTCAGGGAGTACATTTATGGGACTAGGGTGATTTACTTGCGGTCAGAGGGTACATATAAAGGGGCTAGGATAACTCACTTGGGTTCAGGGAGAACTTATAAAGGTGATATGGTAACTCACTTGGGGTCAGGGAGTACATATAAAGGGGCATTGGTAACTCACTTGGGGTCAGGGAGTACATATAAAGGGGCATTGGTAACTCACTTGGGGTCAGGGAGTACATTTATGGGACTAGGGTAATTCACTTGCGGTCAGGGAGTACTACTATGGGACTAGTGTAACTCACTTGCGGTCAGAGGGTACATATAAAGGGGCTAGGATAACTCACTTGGGTTCAGGGAGAACTTATAAAGGTGATATGGTAACTCACTTGGGGTCAGGGAGAACTAATCAATGTGATATGGTAACTCATTTGGGGTCAGGGAGTACTTATATGGGACCAGGGTAACTCACTTGGGGCCAGGGTGTACTTATAAAGGGGCTATGATAACTCACTTGGGGTCAGGGAGTACTACTATGGGACTAGGGTAACTTACTTGCGATCAGAAAGTACATATGATTGGGCTAGGATAACTCACTTGGGGTCAGGGAGAACTTATAAAGGGGCTATGGTAACTCACTTGGGGTCAGTGAGTACTTATATGAGACTAGGGTAACTCACATGGCGTCAGCGAGTACTAATATGGGACCAGGGTAACTCACTTGGGGCCAGGGTGTACTTATAAAGGGGCTATGGTAACTCACTTGGGGTCAGGGAGTACTTATAAAGGGGCTATGGTAACTCACTTGGGGTCAGGGAGTACTTATAAAGAGGCTATGGTAACTCACTTAGTGTCAGGGAGTACTATTATGGGACTAGGGTAACTCACTTGCGGTCAGAGAGTACATATAAAGGGGCTAGGATAACTAACTTGGGGTCAGGGAGAAATTATAGAGGTGATATGCTAACTCACTTGGGGTCAGGGAGTACTTATATGGGACTAGGGTAACTCACTTGAAGCCAGGGTGTACTTATAAAGAGGCTAGGGTAATTCACTTGGGGTCAGGGAGTACATATAAAGGTGCTATGGTAACTCACTTGGGGTCAGGGAGTACATATAAAGGGGCTATGGTAACTCACTTGGGGTCAGGGAGTACATATAAAGGGGCATTGGTAACTCACTTGGGGTCAGGGAGTACATTTATTGGACTAGGGTAACTCACTTGCGGTCAGAGAGTACATATAAAGGGGCTAGGATAACTCACTTGGGGTCAGGGAGAACTTATAGAGGTGATATGCTAACTCACTTGGGGTCAGGGAGTACTTATATGGGACTAGGGTAACTCACTTGAAGCCAGGGTGTACTTATAAAGGGGCTAGGGTAATTCACTTGGGGTCAGGTAGTACATATAAAGGTGCTATGGTAACTCACTTGGGGTCAGGGAGTACATATAAAGGGGCTATGGTAACTCACTTGGGGTCAGGGAGTACATATAAAGGGGCATTGGTAACTCACTTGGGGTCAGGGAGTACATTTATGGGACTAGGGTGATTTACTTGCGGTCAGAGGGTACATATAAAGGGGCTAGGATAACTCACTTGTGTTCAGGGAGAACTTATAAAGGTGATATGGTAACTCACTTGGGGTCAGGGAGAACTAATCAATGTGATATGGTAACTCATTTAGGGTCAGGGAGTACTTATATGGGACCAGGGTAACTCACTTGGGGCCAGGGTGTACTTATAAAGGGGCTATGATAACTCACTTGGTGTCAGGGAGTACTACTATGGGACTAGGGTAACTTACTTGCGGTCAGAGAGTACATATAAAGGGGCTATGATAACTCACTTGGGGTCAGGGAGAACTAATCAAGGTGATATGGTAACTCATTTGGGGTCAGGGAGTACTTATATGGGACTAGGGTAACTCACTTGGGGTCAGGGAGTACTTATATGGGAACAGGGTAACTGACTTGGGGCCAGGGTGTACTTATAAAAGGGCTGGGGTAACTCACTTGGGGTCAGGGAGTACATATAAAGGGGCTATGGTAACTCACTTGGGGTCAGGGAGTACTACTATGGGACTAGGGTAACTCACTTGCGGTCAGAGAGTACATATAAAAAGGCTAGAATAACTCACTTGGGGTCAGTGAGTACTTATAAATGGGGTAGGGTAACTCATTTGGAGTCTGGGAGTACATATAAAGGGGCTAGGATAACACACTTGGGGTCAGGGAGTACTTATAAAGGGGCTAGTGTAACTCACTTGGGGTCAGGGAGTACATATAAAGGGGCTATGGTAACTCACTTGAGGTCAGGGAGTACTACAATGGGACCAGGGTAACTCACTTGCAGTCAGAGAGTACATATAAAGGGGATAGGATAACTCACTTGGGGTCAGGGAGTACTTATAAAGGTGATATGGTAACTCACTTGGGATCAGGGAGTACTTATATGGGACCAGGGTAACTCACTTGGGGCCAGGGTGTACTTATAAAGGGGCTAGGTTAAGTCACTTGGGGTCAGGGAGTACATATAAAGGGGCTATGGTAACTCACTTGGGGTCAGGGAGTACTTATAAAGGGGCTATGGTAACTCACTTGGGGTCAGGGAGTACTTATAAAGAGGCTATGGTAACTCACTTAGTGTCAGGGAGTACTACTATGGGACTAGGGTAACTCACTTGCGGTCAGAGAGTACATATAAAGGGGCTAGGATAACTCACTTGGGGTCAGGGAGAACTTATAGAGGTGATATTCTAACTCACTTGGGGTTAGGGAGTACTTATATGGGACTAGGGTAACTCACTTGGGGTCAGGGTGTACTTATAAAGGGGCTAGGGTAATTCACTTGGGGTCAGGGAGTACATATAAAGGTGCTATGGTAACTCACTTGGGGTCAGGGAGTACATATAAAGGGGCTATGGTAACTCACTTGGGGTCAGGGAGTACTTATAAAGGGGCATTGGTAACTCACTTGGGGTCAGGGAGTACATTTATGGGATTATGGTGATTTACTTGCGGTCAGAGGGTACATATAAAGGGGCTAGGATAACTCACTTGGGTTCAGGGAGAACTTATAAAGGTGATATGGTAACTCACTTGGGGTCAGGGAGTACTACTATGGGACTAGGGTAACTTACTTGCGATCAGAAAGTACATATGATTGGGCTAGGATAACTCACTTGGGGTCAGGGAGAACTTATAAAGGGGCTATGGTAACTCACTTGGGGTCAGTGAGTACTTATATGAGAATAGGGTAACTCACATGGCGTCAGCGAGTACTTATATGGGACCAGGGTAACTCACTTGGGGCCAGGGTGTACTTATAAAGGGGCTATGGTATCTCACTTGGGGTCAGGGAGTACTTATAAAGGGGCTATGGTAACTCACTTGGGGTCAGGGAGTACTTATATGGGACTAGGGTAACTCACTTGAAGCCAGGGTGTACTTATAAAGGGGCTAGGGTAATTCACTTGGGGTCAGGGAGTACATATAAAGGTGCTATGGTAACTCACTTGGGGTCAGGGAGTACATATAAAGGGGCTATGGTAACTCACTTGGGGTAAGGGAGTACTTATAAAGGGGCATTGGTAACTCACTTGGGGTCAGGGAGTACATTTAAGGGACTAGGGTGATTTACTTGCGGTCAGAGGGTACATATAAAGGGGCTAGGATAACTCACTTGGGGTCAGGGAGAACTTATAGAGGTGATATGCTAACTCACTTGGGGTCAGGGAGTACTTATATGGGACTAGGGTAACTCACTTGGGGCCAGGGTGTACTTATAAAGGGGATAGGGTAATTCACTTGGGGTCAGGGAGTACATATAAAGGTGCTATGGTAACTCACTTGGGGTCAGGGAGTACATATAAAGGGGCTATGGTAACTCACTTGGGGTCAGGGAGTACTTATAAAGGGGCATTGGTAACTCACTTGGGGTCAGGGAGTACATTTATGGGACTAGGGTGATTTACTTGCGGTCAGAGGGTACATATAAAGGGGCTAGGATAACTCACTTGGGTTCAGGGAGAACTTATAAAGGTGATATGGTAACTCACTTGGGGCCAGGGTGTACTTATAAAGGGGCTATGATAACTCACTTGGGGTCAGGGAGTACTACTATGGGACTAGGGTAACTTACTTGCGATCAGAAAGTACATATGATTGGGCTAGGATAACTCACTTGGGGTCAGGGAGTACTTATATGGGACCAGGGTAACTGACTTGGGGCCAGGGTGTACTTATAAAAGGGCTGGGGTAACTCACTTGGGGTCAGGGAGTACATATAAAGGGGCTATGGTAACTCACTTGGGGTCAGGGAGTACTACTATGGGACTAGGGTAACTCACTTGCGGTCAGAGAGTACATATAAAAAGGCTAGAATAACTCACTTGGGGTCAGTTAGTACTTATAAATGGGGTAGGGTAACTCATTTGGAGTCTGGGAGTACATATAAAGGGGCTAGGATAACACACTTGGGGTCAGGGAGTACTTATAAAGGGGCTAGGGTAACTCACTTGGGGTCAGGGAGTACATATAAAGGGGCTATGGTAACTCACTTGAGGTCAGGGAGTACTACAATGGGACCAGGGTAACTCACTTGCAGTCAGAGAGTACATATAAAGGGGATAGGATAACTCACTTGGGGTCAGGGAGTACTACTATGGGACTAGGGTAACTTACTTGCGATCAGAAAGTACATATGATTGGGCTAGGATAACTCACTTGGGGTCAGGGAGTACTTATATGGGACCAGGGTAACTGACTTGGGGCCAGGGTGTACTTATAAAAGGGCTGGGGTAACTCACTTGGGGTCAGGGAGTACATATAAAGGGGCTATGGTAACTCACTTGGGGTCAGGGAGTACTACTATGGGACTAGGGTAACTCACTTGCGGTCAGAGAGTACATATAAAAAGGCTAGAATAACTCACTTGGGGTCAGTGAGTACTTATAAATGGGGTAGGGTAACTCATTTGGAGTCTGGGAGTACATATAAAGGGGCTAGGATAACACACTTGGGGTCAGGGAGTACTTATAAAGGGGCTAGGGTAACTCACTTGGGGTCAGGGAGTACATATAAAGGGGCTATGGTAACTCACTTGAGGTCAGGGAGTACTACAATGGGACCAGGGTAACTCACTTGCAGTCAGAGAGTACATATAAAGGGGATAGGATAACTCACTTGGGGTCAGGGAGTACTTATAAAGGTGATATGGTAACTCACTTGGGATCAGGGAGTACTTATATGGGACCAGGGTAACTCACTTGGGGCCAGGGTGTACTTATAAAGGGGCTAGGGTAAGTCACTTGGGGTCAGGGAGTACATATAAAGGGGCTATGGTAACTCACTTGGGGTCAGGGAGTACTACTATGGTACCGGGGTAACTCACTTGGGGTCAGGGAGTACTACTATGGGACCAGGGTAACTCACTTGCGGTCAGAGAGTACATATAAAGGGGATAGGATAACTCACTTGGGGTCAGGGAGTACTTATAAAGGGGCTAGGGTAACTCACTTGGGGCCAGGGTGTACTTATAAAGGGGCTATGGTAACTCACTTGGGGTCAGGGAGTACTTATAAAGGGGCTATGGTAACTCACTTGGGGTCAGGGAGTACTTATAAAGGGGCTATGGTAACTCACTTAGTGTCAGGGAGTACTACTATGGGACTAGGGTAACTCACTTGCGGTCAGAGAGTACATATAAAGGGGCTAGGATAACTCACTTGGGGTCAGGGAGAACTTATAGAGGTGATATGCTAACTCACTTGGGGTCAGGGAGTACTTATATGGGACTAAGGTAACTCACTTGAAGCCAGGGTGTACTTATAAAGGGGCTAGGGTAATTCACTTGGGGTCAGGGAGTACATATAAAGGTGCTATGGTAACTCACTTGGGGTCAGGGAGTACATATAAAGGGGCTATGGTAACTCACTTGGGGTCAGGGAGTACTTATAAAGGGGCATTGGTAACTCACTTGGGGTCAGGGAGTACATTTAAGGGACTAGGGTGATTTACTTGCGGTCAGAGGGTACATATAAAGGGGCTAGGATAACTCACTTGGGGTCAGGGAGAACTTATAGAGGTGTTATGCTAACTCACTTGGGGTCAGGGAGTACTTATATGGGACTAGGGTAACTCACTTGGGGCCAGGGTGTACTTATAAAGGGGATAGGGTAATTCACTTGGGGTCAGGGAGTACATATAAAGGTGCTATGGTAACTCACTTGGGGTCAGGGAGTACATATAAAGGGGCTATGGTAACTCACTTGGGGTCAGGGAGTACTTATAAAGGGGCATTGGTAACTCACTTGGGGTCAGGGAGTACATTTATGGGACTAGGGTGATTTACTTGCGGTCAGAGGGTACATATAAAGGGGCTAGGATAACTCACTTGGGTTCAGGGAGAACTTATAAAGGTGATATGGTAACTCACTTGGGGCCAGGGTGTACTTATATAGGGGCTATGATAACTCACTTGGGGTCAGGGAGTACTACTATGGGACTAGGGTAACTTACTTGCGATCAGAAAGTACATATGATTGGGCTAGGATAACTCACTTGGGGTCAGGGAGAACTTATAAAGGTGCTATGGTAACTCACTTGGGGTCAGGGAGTACATATAAAGGGGCTATGGTAACTCACTTGGGGTCAGGGAGTACATATAAAGGGGCATTGGTAACTCACTTGGGGTCAGGGAGTACATTTATGGGACTAGGGTGATTTACTTGCGGTCAGAGGGTACATATAAAGGGGCTAGGATAACTCACTTGGGTTCAGGGAGAACTTATAAAGGTGATATGGTAACTCACTTGGGGTCAGGGAGAACTAATCAATGTGATATGGTAACTCATTTGGGGTCAGGGAGTACTTATATGGGACCAGGGTAACTCACTTGGGGCCAGGGTGTACTTATAAAGGGGCTATGATAACTCACTTGGGGTCAGGGAGTACTACTATGGGACTAGGGTAACTTACTTGCGATCAGAAAGTACATATGATTGGGCTAGGATAACTCACTTGGGGTCAGGGAGAACTTATAAAGGGGCTATGGTAACTCACTTGGGGTCAGTGAGTACTTATATGAGACTAGGGTAACTCACATGGCGTCAGCGAGTACTAATATGGGACCAGGGTAACTCACTTGGGGCCAGGGTGTACTTATAAAGGGGCTATGGTAACTCACTTGGGGTCAGGGAGTACTTATAAAGGGGCTATGGTAACTCACTTGGGGTCAGGGAGTACTTATAAAGAGGCTATGGTAACTCACTTAGTGTCAGGGAGTACTACTATGGGACTAGGGTAACTCACTTGCGGTCAGAGAGTACATATAAAGGGGCTAGGATAACTAACTTGGGGTCAGGGAGAAATTATAGAGGTGATATGCTAACTCACTTGGGGTCAGGGAGTACTTATATGGGACTAGGGTAACTCACTTGAAGCCAGGGTGTACTTATAAAGGGGCTAGGGTAATTCACTTGGGGTCAGGGAGTACATATAAAGGTGCTATGGTAACTCACTTGGGGTCAGGGAGTACATATAAAGGGGCTATGGTAACTCACTTGGGGTCAGGGAGTACATATAAAGGGGCATTGGTAACTCACTTGGGGTCAGAGAGTACATATAAAGGGGCTAGGATAACTCACTTGGGGTCAGGGAGAACTTATAGAGGTGATATGCTAACTCACTTGGGGTCAGGGAGTACTTATATGGGACTAGGGTAACTCACTTGAAGCCAGGGTGTACTTATAAAGGGGCTAGGGTAATTCACTTGGGGTCAGGGAGTACATATAAAGGTGCTATGGTAACTCACTTGGGGTCAGGGAGTACTACAATGGGACCAGGGTAACTCACTTGCAGTCAGAGAGTACATATAAAGGGGATAGGATAACTCACTTGGGGTCAGGGAGTACTTATAAAGGTGATATGGTAACTCACTTGGGATCAGGGAGTACTTATATGGGACCAGGGTAACTCACTTGGGGCCAGGGTGTACTTATAAAGGGGCTAGGTTAAGTCACTTGGGGTCAGGGAGTACATATAAAGGGGCTATGGTAACTCACTTGGGGTCAGGGAGTACTTATAAAGGGGCTATGGTAACTCACTTGGGGTCAGGGAGTACTTATAAAGAGGCTATGGTAACTCACTTAGTGTCAGGGAGTACTACTATGGGACTAGGGTAACTCACTTGCGGTCAGAGAGTACATATAAAGGGGCTAGGATAACTCACTTGGGGTCAGGGAGAACTTATAGAGGTGATATTCTAACTCACTTGGGGTTAGGGAGTACTTATATGGGACTAGGGTAACTCACTTGGGGTCAGGGTGTACTTATAAAGGGGCTAGGGTAATTCACTTGGGGTCAGGGAGTACATATAAAGGTGCTATGGTAACTCACTTGGGGTCAGGGAGTACATATAAAGGGGCTATGGTAACTCACTTGGGGTCAGGGAGTACTTATAAAGGGGCATTGGTAACTCACTTGGGGTCAGGGAGTACATTTATGGGATTATGGTGATTTACTTGCGGTCAGAGGGTACATATAAAGGGGCTAGGATAACTCATTTGGGTTCAGGGAGAACTTATAAAGGTGATATGGTAACTCACTTGGGGTCAGGGAGTACTACTATGGGACTAGGGTAACTTACTTGCGATCAGAAAGTACATATGATTGGGCTAGGATAACTCACTTGGGGTCAGGGAGAACTTATAAAGGGGCTATGGTAACTCACTTGGGGTCAGTGAGTACTTATATGAGAATAGGGTAACTCACATGGCGTCAGCGAGTACTTATATGGGACCAGGGTAACTCACTTGGGGCCAGGGTGTACTTATAAAGGGGCTATGGTATCTCACTTGGGGTCAGGGAGTACTTATAAAGGGGCTATGGTAACTCACTTGGGGTCAGGGAGTACTTATATGGGACTAGGGTAACTCACTTGAAGCCAGGGTGTACTTATAAAGGGGCTAGGGTAATTCACTTGGGGTCAGGGAGTACATATAAAGGTGCTATGGTAACTCACTTGGGGTCAGGGAGTACATATAAAGGGGCTATGGTAACTCACTTGGGGTAAGGGAGTACTTATAAAGGGGCATTGGTAACTCACTTGGGGTCAGGGAGTACATTTAAGGGACTAGGGTGATTTACTTGCGGTCAGAGGGTACATATAAAGGGGCTAGGATAACTCACTTGGGGTCAGGGAGAACTTATAGAGGTGATATGCTAACTCACTTGGGGTCAGGGAGTACTTATATGGGACTAGGGTAACTCACTTGGGGCCAGGGTGTACTTATAAAGGGGATAGGGTAATTCACTTGGGGTCAGGGAGTACATATAAAGGTGCTATGGTAACTCACTTGGGGTCAGGGAGTACATATAAAGGGGCTATGGTAACTCACTTGGGGTCAGGGAGTACTTATAAAGGGGCATTGGTAACTCACTTGGGGTCAGGGAGTACATTTATGGGACTAGGGTGATTTACTTGCGGTCAGAGGGTACATATAAAGGGGCTAGGATAACTCACTTGGGTTCAGGGAGAACTTATAAAGGTGATATGGTAACTCACTTGGGGCCAGGGTGTACTTATAAAGGGGCTATGATAACTCACTTGGGGTCAGGGAGTACTACTATGGGACTAGGGTAACTTACTTGCGATCAGAAAGTACATATGATTGGGCTAGGATAACTCACTTGGGGTCAGGGAGTACTTATATGGGACCAGGGTAACTGACTTGGGGCCAGGGTGTACTTATAAAAGGGCTGGGGTAACTCACTTGGGGTCAGGGAGTACATATAAAGGGGCTATGGTAACTCACTTGGGGTCAGGGAGTACTACTATGGGACTAGGGTAACTCACTTGCGGTCAGAGAGTACATATAAAAAGGCTAGAATAACTCACTTGGGGTCAGTGAGTACTTATAAATGGGGTAGGGTAACTCATTTGGAGTCTGGGAGTAAATATAAAGGGGCTAGGATAACACACTTGGGGTCAGGGAGTACTTATAAAGGGGCTAGGGTAACTCACTTGGGGTCAGGGAGTACATATAAAGGGGCTATGGTAACTCACTTGAGGTCAGGGAGTACTACAATGGGACCAGGGTAACTCACTTGCAGTCAGAGAGTACATATAAAGGGGATAGGATAACTCACTTGGGGTCAGGGAGTACTTATAAAGGTGATATGGTAACTCACCTGGGATCAGGGAGTACTTATATGGGACCAGGGTAACTCACTTGGGGCCAGGGTGTACTTATAAAGGGGCTAGGGTAAGTCACTTGGGGTCAGGGAGTACATATAAAGGGGCTATGGTAACTCACTTGGGGTCAGGGAGTACTACTATGGTACCGGGGTAACTCACTTGGGGTCAGGGAGTACTACTATGGGACCAGGGTAACTCACTTGCGGTCAGAGAGTACATATAAAGGGGATAGGATAACTCACTTGGGGTCAGGGAGTACTTATAAAGGGGCTAGGGTAACTCACTTGGGGCCAGGGTGTACTTATAAAGGGGCTATGGTAACTCACTTGGGGTCAGGGAGTACTTATAAAGGGGCTATGGTAACTCACTTGGGGTCAGGGAGTACTTATAAAGGGGCTATGGTAACTCACTTAGTGTCAGGGAGTACTACTATGGGACTAGGGTAACTCACTTGCGGTCAGAGAGTACATATAAAGGGGCTAGGATAACTCACTTGGGGTCAGGGAGAACTTATAGAGGTGATATGCTAACTCACTTGGGGTCAGGGAGTACTTATATGGGACTAAGGTAACTCACTTGAAGCCAGGGTGTACTTATAAAGGGGCTAGGGTAATTCACTTGGGGTCAGGGAGTACATATAAAGGTGCTATGGTAACTCACTTGGGGTCAGGTAGTACATATAAAGGGGCTATGGTAACTCACTTGGGGTCAGGGAGTACTTATAAAGGGGCATTGGTAACTCACTTGGGGTCAGGGAGTACATTTAAGGGACTAGGGTGATTTACTTGCGGTCAGAGGGTACATATAAAGGGGCTAGGATAACTCACTTGGGGTCAGGGAGAACTTATAGAGGTGATATGCTAACTCACTTGGGGTCAGGGAGTACTTATATGGGACTAGGGTAACTCACTTGGGGCCAGGGTGTACTTATAAAGGGGATAGGGTAATTCACTTGGGGTCAGGGAGTACATATAAAGGTGCTATGGTAACTCACTTGGGGTCAGGGAGTACATATAAAGGGGCTATGGTAACTCACTTGGGGTCAGGGAGTACTTATAAAGGGGCATTGGTAACTCACTTGGGGTCAGGGAGTACATTTATGGGACTAGGGTGATTTACTTGCGGTCAGAGGGTACATATAAAGGGGCTAGGATAACTCACTTGGGTTCAGGGAGAACTTATAAAGGTGATATGGTAACTCACTTGGGGCCAGGGTGTACTTATATAGGGGCTATGATAACTCACTTGGGGTCAGGGAGTACTACTATGGGACTAGGGTAACTTACTTGCGATCAGAAAGTACATATGATTGGGCTAGGATAACTCACTTGGGGTCAGGGAGAACTTATAAAGGTGCTATGGTAACTCACTTGGGGTCAGGGAGTACATATAAAGGGGCTATGGTAACTCACTTGGGGTCAGGGAGTACATATAAAGGGGCATTGGTAACTCACTTGGGGTCAGGGAGTACATTTATGGGACTAGGGTGATTTACTTGCGGTCAGAGGGTACATATAAAGGGGCTAGGATAACTCACTTGGGTTCAGGGAGAACTTATAAAGGTGATATGGTAACTCACTTGGGGTCAGGGAGAACTAATCAATGTGATATGGTAACTCATTTGGGGTCAGGGAGTACTTATATGGGACCAGGGTAACTCACTTGGGGCCAGGGTGTACTTATAAAGGGGCTATGATAACTCACTTGGGGTCAGGGAGTACTAATATGGGACTAGGGTAACTTACTTGCGATCAGAAAGTACATATGATTGGGCTAGGATAACTCACTTGGGGTCAGGGAGAACTTATAAAGGAGCTATGGTAACTCACTTGGGGTCAGTGAGTACTTATATGAGACTAGGGTAACTCACATGGCGTCAGCGAGTACTAATATGGGACCAGGGTAACTCACTTGGGGCCAGGGTGTACTTATAAAGGGGCTATGGTAACTCACTTGGGGTCAGGGAGTACTTATAAAGGGGCTATGGTAACTCACTTGGGGTCAGGGAGTACTTATAAAGAGGCTATGGTAACTCACTTAGTGTCAGGGAGTACTACTATGGGACTAGGGTAACTTACTTGCGATCAGAAAGTACATATGATTGGGCTAGGATAACTCACTTGGGGTCAGGGAGAACTTATAAAGGGGCTATGGTAACTCACTTGGGGTCAGTGAGTACTTATATGAGACTAGGGTAACTCACATGGCGTCAGCGAGTACTAATATGGGACCAGGGTAACTCACTTGGGGCCAGGGTGTACTTATAAAGGGGCTATGGTAACTCACTTGGGGTCAGGGAGTACATATAAAGGGGCTATGGTAACTCACTTGGGGTCAGGGAGTACATATAAAGGGGCATTGGTAACTCACTTGGGGTCAGGGAGTACATTTATGGGACTAGGGTAACTCACTTGCGGTCAGAGAGTACATATAAAGGGGCTAGGATAACTCACTTGGGGTCAGGGAGAACTTATAGAGGTGATATGCTAACTCACTTGGGGTCAGGGAGTACTTATATGGGACTAGGGTAACTCACTTGAAGCCAGGGTGTACTTATAAAGGGGCTAGGGTAACTCACTTGGGGTCAGGGAGTACATATAAAGGGGCTATGGTAACTCACTTGGGGTCAGGGAGTACATATAAAGGGGCATTGGTAACTCACTTGGGGTCAGGGAGTACATTTATGGGACTAGGGTGATTTACTTGCGGTCAGAGGGTACATATAAAGGGGCTAGGATAACTCACTTGGGTTCAGGGAGAACTTATAAAGGTGATATGGTAACTCACTTGGGGTCAGGGAGTACATATAAAGGGGCATTGGTAACTCACTTGGGGTCAGGGAGTACATTTATGGGACTAGGGTAATTCACTTGCGGTCAGGGAGTACTACTATGGGACTAGTGTAACTCACTTGCGGTCAGAGGGTACATATAAAGGGGCTAGGATAACTCACTTGGGTTCAGGGAGAACTTATAAAGGTGATATGGTAACTCACTTGGGGTCAGGGAGAACTAATCAATGTGATATGGTAACTCATTTGGGGTCAGGGAGTACTTATATGGGACCAGGGTAACTCACTTGGGGCCAGGGTGTACTTATAAAGAGGCTAGGGTAATTCACTTGGGGTCAGGGAGTACATATAAAGGTGCTATGGTAACTCACTTGGGGTCAGGGAGTACATATAAAGGGGCTATGGTAACTCACTTGGGGTCAGGGAGTACATATAAAGGGGCATTGGTAACTCACTTGGGGTCAGGGAGTACATTTATGGGACTAGGGTAACTCACTTGCGGTCAGAGAGTACATATAAAGGGGCTAGGATAACTCACTTGGGGTCAGGGAGAACTTATAGAGGTGATATGCTAACTCACTTGGGGTCAGGGAGTACTTATATGGGACTAGGGTAACTCACTTGAAGCCAGGGTGTACTTATAAAGGGGCTAGGGTAACTCACTTGGGGTCAGGGAGTACATATAAAGGGGCTATGGTAACTCACTTGGGGTCAGGGAGTACATATAAAGGGGCATTGGTAACTCACTTGGGGTCAGGGAGTACATTTATGGGACTAGGGTGATTTACTTGCGGTCAGAGGGTACATATAAAGGGGCTAGGATAACTCACTTGGGTTCAGGGAGAACTTATAAAGGTGATATGGTAACTCACTTGGGGTCAGGGAGTACATATAAAGGGGCATTGGTAACTCACTTGGGGTCAGGGAGTACATTTATGGGACTAGGGTAATTCACTTGCGGTCAGGGAGTACTACTATGGGACTAGTGTAACTCACTTGCGGTCAGAGGGTACATATAAAGGGGCTAGGATAACTCACTTGGGTTCAGGGAGAACTTATAAAGGTGATATGGTAACTCACTTGGGGTCAGGGAGAACTAATCAATGTGATATGGTAACTCATTTGGGGTCAGGGAGTACTTATATGGGACCAGGGTAACTCACTTGGGGCCAGGGTGTACTTATAAAGGGGCTATGATAACTCACTTGGGGTCAGGGAGTACTACTATGGGACTAGGGTAACTTACTTGCGATCAGAAAGTACATATGATTGGGCTAGGATAACTCACTTGGGGTCAGGGAGAACTTATAAAGGGGCTATGGTAACTCACTTGGGGTCAGTGAGTACTTATATGAGACTAGGGTAACTCACATGGCGTCAGCGAGTACTAATATGGGACCAGGGTAACTCACTTGGGGCCAGGGTGTACTTATAAAGGGGCTATGGTAACTCACTTGGGGTCAGGGAGTACTTATAAAGGGGCTATGGTAACTCACTTGGGGTCAGGGAGTACTTATAAAGAGGCTATGGTAACTCACTTAGTGTCAGGGAGTACTATTATGGGACTAGGGTAACTCACTTGCGGTCAGAGAGTACATATAAAGGGGCTAGGATAACTAACTTGGGGTCAGGGAGAAATTATAGAGGTGATATGCTAACTCACTTGGGGTCAGGGAGTACTTATATGGGACTAGGGTAACTCACTTGAAGCCAGGGTGTACTTATAAAGAGGCTAGGGTAATTCACTTGGGGTCAGGGAGTACATATAAAGGTGCTATGGTAACTCACTTGGGGTCAGGGAGTACATATAAAGGGGCTATGGTAACTCACTTGGGGTCAGGGAGTACATATAAAGGGGCATTGGTAACTCACTTGGGGTCAGGGAGTACATTTATTGGACTAGGGTAACTCACTTGCGGTCAGAGAGTACATATAAAGGGGCTAGGATAACTCACTTGGGGTCAGGGAGAACTTATAGAGGTGATATGCTAACTCACTTGGGGTCAGGGAGTACTTATATGGGACTAGGGTAACTCACTTGAAGCCAGGGTGTACTTATAAAGGGGCTAGGGTAATTCACTTGGGGTCAGGTAGTACATATAAAGGTGCTATGGTAACTCACTTGGGGTCAGGGAGTACATATAAAGGGGCTATGGTAACTCACTTGGGGTCAGGGAGTACATATAAAGGGGCATTGGTAACTCACTTGGGGTCAGGGAGTACATTTATGGGACTAGGGTGATTTACTTGCGGTCAGTGGGTACATATAAAGGGGCTAGGATAACTCACTTGGGTTCAGGGAGAACTTATAAAGGTGATATGGTAACTCACTTGGGGTCAGGGAGAACTAATCAATGTGATATGGTAACTCATTTAGGGTCAGGGAGTACTTATATGGGACCAGGGTAACTCACTTGGGGCCAGGGTGTACTTATAAAGGGGCTATGATAACTCACTTGGTGTCAGGGAGTACTACTATGGGACTAGGGTAACTTACTTGCGGTCAGAGAGTACATATAAAGGGGCTATGATAACTCACTTGGGGTCAGGGAGAACTAATCAAGGTGATATGGTAACTCATTTGGGGTCAGGGAGTACTTATATGGGACTAGGGTAACTCACTTGGGGTCAGGGAGTACTTATATGGGACCAGGGTAACTGACTTGGGGCCAGGGTGTACTTATAAAAGGGCTGGGGTAACTCACTTGGGGTCAGGGAGTACATATAAAGGGGCTATGGTAACTCACTTGGGGTCAGGGAGTACTACTATGGGACTAGGGTAACTCACTTGCGGTCAGAGAGTACATATAAAAAGGCTAGAATAACTCACTTGGGGTCAGGGAGTACATATAAAGGGGCTATGGTAACTCACTTGAGGTCAGGGAGTACTACAATGGGACCAGGGTAACTCACTTGCAGTCAGAGAGTACATATAAAGGGGATAGGATAACTCACTTGGGGTCAGGGAGTACTTATAAAGGTGATATGGTAACTCACTTGGGATCAGGGAGTACTTATATGGGACCAGGGTAACTCACTTGGGGCCAGGGTGTACTTATAAAGGGGCTAGGTTAAGTCACTTGGGGTCAGGGAGTACATATAAAGGGGCTATGGTAACTCACTTGGGGTCAGGGAGTACTTATAAAGGGGCTATGGTAACTCACTTGGGGTCAGGGAGTACTTATAAAGAGGCTATGGTAACTCACTTAGTGTCAGGGAGTACTACTATGGGACTAGGGTAACTCACTTGCGGTCAGAGAGTACATATAAAGGGGCTAGGATAACTCACTTGGGGTCAGGGAGAACTTATAGAGGTGATATTCTAACTCACTTGGGGTTAGGGAGTACTTATATGGGACTAGGGTAACTCACTTGGGGTCAGGGTGTACTTATAAAGGGGCTAGGGTAATTCACTTGGGGTCAGGGAGTACATATAAAGGTGCTATGGTAACTCACTTGGGGTCAGGGAGTACATATAAAGGGGCTATGGTAACTCACTTGGGGTCAGGGAGTACTTATAAAGGGGCATTGGTAACTCACTTGGGGTCAGGGAGTACATTTATGGGACTATGGTGATTTACTTGCGGTCAGAGGGTACATATAAAGGGGCTAGGATAACTCACTTGGGTTCAGGGAGAACTTATAAAGGTGATATGGTAACTCACTTGGGGTCAGGGAGTACTACTATGGGACTAGGGTAACTTACTTGCGATCAGAAAGTACATATGATTGGGCTAGGATAACTCACTTGGGGTCAGGGAGAACTTATAAAGGGGCTATGGTAACTCACTTGGGGTCAGTGAGTACTTATATGAGAATAGGGTAACTCACATGGCGTCAGCGAGTACTTATATGGGACCAGGGTAACTCACTTGGGGCCAGGGTGTACTTATAAAGGGGCTATGGTATCTCACTTGGGGTCAGGGAGTACTTATAAAGGGGCTATGGTAACTCACTTGGGGTCAGGGAGTACTTATAAAGGGGCTATGGTAACTCACTTAGTGTCAGGGAGTACTACTATGGGACTAGGGTAACTCACTTGCGGTCAGAGAGTACATATAAAGGGGCTAGGATAACTCACTTGGGGTCAGGGAGAACTTATAGAGGTGATATGCTAACTCACTTGGGGTCAGGGAGTACTTATATGGGACTAGGGTAACTCACTTGAAGCCAGGGTGTACTTATAAAGGGGCTAGGGTAATTCACTTGGGGTCAGGGAGTACATATAAAGGTGCTATGGTAACTCACTTGGGGTCAGGGAGTACATATAAAGGGGCTATGGTAACTCACTTGGGGTAAGGGAGTACTTATAAAGGGGCATTGGTAACTCACTTGGGGTCAGGGAGTACATTTAAGGGACTAGGGTGATTTACTTGCGGTCAGAGGGTACATATAAAGGGGCTAGGATAACTCACTTGGGGTCAGGGAGAACTTATAGAGGTGATATGCTAACTCACTTGGGGTCAGGGAGTACTTATATGGGACTAGGGTAACTCACTTGGGGCCAGGGTGTACTTATAAAGGGGATAGGGTAATTCACTTGGGGTCAGGGAGTACATATAAAGGTGCTATGGTAACTCACTTGGGGTCAGGGAGTACATATAAAGGGGCTATGGTAACTCACTTGGGGTCAGTGAGTACTTATAAAGGGGCATTGGTAACTCACTTGGGGTCAGGGAGTACATTTATGGGACTAGGGTGATTTACTTGCGGTCAGAGGGTACATATAAAGGGGCTAGGATAACTCACTTGGGTTCAGGGAGAACTTATAAAGGTGATATGGTAACTCACTTGGGGCCAGGGTGTACTTATAAAGGGGCTATGATAACTCACTTGGGGTCAGGGAGTACTACTATGGGACTAGGGTAACTTACTTGCGATCAGAAAGTACATATGATTGGGCTAGGATAACTCACTTGGGGTCAGGGAGAACTTATAAAGGTGCTATGGTAACTCACTTGGGGTCAGGGAGTACATATAAAGGGGCTATGGTAACTCACTTGGGGTCAGGGAGTACATATAAAGGGGCATTGGTAACTCACTTGGGGTCAGGGAGTACATTTATGGGACTAGGGTGATTTACTTGCGGTCAGAGGGTACATATAAAGGGGCTAGGATAACTCACTTGGGTTCAGGGAGAACTTATAAAGGTGATATGGTAACTCACTTGGGGTCAGGGTGTACTTATAAAGGGGCTATGGTAACTCACTTGGGGTCAGGGAGTACTTATAAAGGGGCTATGGTAACTCACTTGGGGTCAGGGAGTACTTATAAAGAGGCTATGGTAACTCACTTAGTGTCAGGGAGTACTACTATGGGACTAGGGTAACTCACTTGCGGTCAGAGAGTACATATAAAGGGGCTGGGATAACTAACTTGGGGTCAGGGAGAAATTATAGAGGTGATATGCTAACTCACTTGGGGTCAGGGAGTACTTATATGGGACTAGGGTAACTCACTTGAAGCCAGGGTGTACTTATAAAGGGGCTAGGGTAATTCACTTGGGGTCAGGGAGTACATATAAAGGTGCTATGGTAACTCACTTGGGGTCAGGGAGTACATATAAAGGGGCTATGGTAACTCACTTGGGGTCAGGGAGTACATATAAAGGGGCATTGGTAACTCACTTGGGGTCAGGGAGTACATTTATGGGACTAGGGTAACTCACTTGCGGTCAGAGAGTACATATAAAGGGGCTAGGATAACTCACTTGGGGTCAGGGAGAACTTATAGAGGTGATATGCTAACTCACTTGGGGTCAGGGAGTACTTATATGGGACTAGGGTAACTCACTTGAAGCCAGGGTGTACTTATAAAGGGGCTAGGGTAATTCACTTGGGGTCAGGGAGTACATATAAAGGCGCTATGGTAACTCACTTGGGGTCAGGGAGTACATATAAAGGGGCTATGGTAACTCACTTGGGGTCAGGGAGTACATTTATGGGACTAGGGTAACTCACTTGCGGTCAGAGAGTACATATAAAGGGGCTAGGATAACTCACTTGGGGTCAGGGAGAACTTATAGAGGTGATATGCTAACTCACTTGGGGTCAGGGAGTACTTATATGGGACTAGGGTAACTCACTTGAAGCCAGGGTGTACTTATAAAGGGGCTAGGGTAACTCACTTGGGGTCAGGGAGTACATATAAAGGGGCTATGGTAACTCACTTGGGGTCAGGGAGTACATATAAAGGGGCATTGGTAACTCACTTGGGGTCAGGGAGTACATTTATGGGACTAGGGTGATTTACTTGCGGTCAGAGGGTACATATAAAGGGGCTAGGATAACTCACTTGGGTTCAGGGAGAACTTATAAAGGTGATATGGTAACTCACTTGGGGTCAGGGAGTACATATAAAGGGGCATTGGTAACTCACTTGGGGTCAGGGAGTACATTTATGGGACTAGGGTAATTCACTTGCGGTCAGGGAGTACTACTATGGGACTAGTGTAACTCACTTGCGGTCAGAGGGTACATATAAAGGGGCTAGGATAACTCACTTGGGTTCAGGGAGAACTTATAAAGGTGATATGGTAACTCACTTGGGGTCAGGGAGAACTAATCAATGTGATATGGTAACTCATTTGGGGTCAGGGAGTACTTATATGGGACCAGGGTAACTCACTTGGGGCCAGGGTGTACTTATAAAGAGGCTAGGGTAATTCACTTGGGGTCAGGGAGTACATATAAAGGTGCTATGGTAACTCACTTGGGGTCAGGGAGTACATATAAAGGGGCTATGGTAACTCACTTGGGGTCAGGGAGTACATATAAAGGGGCATTGGTAACTCACTTGGGGTCAGGGAGTACATTTATGGGACTAGGGTAACTCACTTGCGGTCAGAGAGTACATATAAAGGGGCTAGGATAACTCACTTGGGGTCAGGGAGAACTTATAGAGGTGATATGCTAACTCACTTGGGGTCAGGGAGTACTTATATGGGACTAGGGTAACTCACTTGAAGCCAGGGTGTACTTATAAAGGGGCTAGGGTAACTCACTTGGGGTCAGGGAGTACATATAAAGGGGCTATGGTAACTCACTTGGGGTCAGGGAGTACATATAAAGGGGCATTGGTAACTCACTTGGGGTCAGGGAGTACATTTATGGGACTAGGGTGATTTACTTGCGGTCAGAGGGTACATATAAAGGGGCTAGGATAACTCACTTGGGTTCAGGGAGAACTTATAAAGGTGATATGGTAACTCACTTGGGGTCAGGGAGTACATATAAAGGGGCATTGGTAACTCACTTGGGGTCAGGGAGTACATTTATGGGACTAGGGTAATTCACTTGCGGTCAGGGAGTACTACTATGGGACTAGTGTAACTCACTTGCGGTCAGAGGGTACATATAAAGGGGCTAGGATAACTCACTTGGGTTCAGGGAGAACTTATAAAGGTGATATGGTAACTCACTTGGGGTCAGGGAGAACTAATCAATGTGATATGGTAACTCATTTGGGGTCAGGGAGTACTTATATGGGACCAGGGTAACTCACTTGGGGCCAGGGTGTACTTATAAAGGGGCTATGATAACTCACTTGGGGTCAGGGAGTACTACTATGGGACTAGGGTAACTTACTTGCGATCAGAAAGTACATATGATTGGGCTAGGATAACTCACTTGGGGTCAGGGAGAACTTATAAAGGGGCTATGGTAACTCACTTGGGGTCAGTGAGTACTTATATGAGACTAGGGTAACTCACATGGCGTCAGCGAGTACTAATATGGGACCAGGGTAACTCACTTGGGGCCAGGGTGTACTTATAAAGGGGCTATGGTAACTCACTTGGGGTCAGGGAGTACTTATAAAGGGGCTATGGTAACTCACTTGGGGTCAGGGAGTACTTATAAAGAGGCTATGGTAACTCACTTAGTGTCAGGGAGTACTATTATGGGACTAGGGTAACTCACTTGCGGTCAGAGAGTACATATAAAGGGGCTAGGATAACTAACTTGGGGTCAGGGAGAAATTATAGAGGTGATATGCTAACTCACTTGGTGTCAGGGAGTACTTATATGGGACTAGGGTAACTCACTTGAAGCCAGGGTGTACTTATAAAGAGGCTAGGGTAATTCACTTGGGGTCAGGGAGTACATATAAAGGTGCTATGGTAACTCACTTGGGGTCAGGGAGTACATATAAAGGGGCTATGGTAACTCACTTGGGGTCAGGGAGTACATATAAAGGGGCATTGGTAACTCACTTGGGGTCAGGGAGTACATTTATTGGACTAGGGTAACTCACTTGCGGTCAGAGAGTACATATAAAGGGGCTAGGATAACTCACTTGGGGTCAGGGAGAACTTATAGAGGTGATATGCTAACTCACTTGGGGTCAGGGAGTACTTATATGGGACTAGGGTAACTCACTTGAAGCCAGGGTGTACTTATAAAGGGGCTAGGGTAATTCACTTGGGGTCAGGTAGTACATATAAAGGTGCTATGGTAACTCACTTGGGGTCAGGGAGTACATATAAAGGGGCTATGGTAACTCACTTGGGGTCAGGGAGTACATATAAAGGGGCATTGGTAACTCACTTGGGGTCAGGGAGTACATTTATGGGACTAGGGTGATTTACTTGCGGTCAGTGGGTACATATAAAGGGGCTAGGATAACTCACTTGGGTTCAGGGAGAACTTATAAAGGTGATATGGTAACTCACTTGGGGTCAGGGAGAACTAATCAATGTGATATGGTAACTCATTTAGGGTCAGGGAGTACTTATATGGGACCAGGGTAACTCACTTGGGGCCAGGGTGTACTTATAAAGGGGCTATGATAACTCACTTGGTGTCAGGGAGTACTACTATGGGACTAGGGTAACTTACTTGCGGTCAGAGAGTACATATAAAGGGGCTATGATAACTCACTTGGGGTCAGGGAGAACTAATCAAGGTGATATGGTAACTCATTTGGGGTCAGGGAGTACTTATATGGGACTAGGGTAACTCACTTGGGGTCAGGGAGTACTTATATGGGACCAGGGTAACTGACTTGGGGCCAGGGTGTACTTATAAAAGGGCTGGGGTAACTCACTTGGGGTCAGGGAGTACATATAAAGGGGCTATGGTAACTCACTTGGGGTCAGGGAGTACTACTATGGGACTAGGGTAACTCACTTGCGGTCAGAGAGTACATATAAAAAGGCTAGAATAACTCACTTGGGGTCAGTGAGTACTTATAAATGGGGTAGGGTAACTCATTTGGAGTCTGGGAGTACATATAAAGGGGCTAGGATAACACACTTGGGGTCAGGGAGTACTTATAAAGGGGCTAGGGTAACTCACTTGGGGTCAGGGAGTACATATAAAGGGGCTATGGTAACTCACTTGAGGTCAGGGAGTACTACAATGGGACCAGGGTAACTCACTTGCAGTCAGAGAGTACATATAAAGGGGATAGGATAACTCACTTGGGGTCAGGGAGTACTTATAAAGGTGATATGGTAACTCACTTGGGATCAGGGAGTACTTATATGGGACCAGGGTAACTCACTTGGGGCCAGGGTGTACTTATAAAGGGGCTAGGTTAAGTCACTTGGGGTCAGGGAGTACATATAAAGGGGCTATGGTAACTCACTTGGGGTCAGGGAGTACTTATAAAGGGGCTATGGTAACTCACTTGGGGTCAGGGAGTACTTATAAAGAGGCTATGGTAACTCACTTAGTGTCAGGGAGTACTACTATGGGACTAGGGTAACTCACTTGCGGTCAGAGAGTACATATAAAGGGGCTAGGATAACTCACTTGGGGTCAGGGAGAACTTATAGAGGTGATATTCTAACTCACTTGGGGTTAGGGAGTACTTATATGGGACTAGGGTAACTCACTTGGGGTCAGGGTGTACTTATAAAGGGGCTAGGGTAATTCACTTGGGGTCAGGGAGTACATATAAAGGTGCTATGGTAACTCACTTGGGGTCAGGGAGTACATATAAAGGGGCTATGGTAACTCACTTGGGGTCAGGGAGTACTTATAAAGGGGCATTGGTAACTCACTTGGGGTCAGGGAGTACATTTATGGGACTATGGTGATTTACTTGCGGTCAGAGGGTACATATAAAGGGGCTAGGATAACTCACTTGGGTTCAGGGAGAACTTATAAAGGTGATATGGTAACTCACTTGGGGTCAGGGAGTACTACTATGGGACTAGGGTAACTTACTTGCGATCAGAAAGTACATATGATTGGGCTAGGATAACTCACTTGGGGTCAGGGAGAACTTATAAAGGGGCTATGGTAACTCACTTGGGGTCAGTGAGTACTTATATGAGAATAGGGTAACTCACATGGCGTCAGCGAGTACTTATATGGGACCAGGGTAACTCACTTGGGGCCAGGGTGTACTTATAAAGGGGCTATGGTATCTCACTTGGGGTCAGGGAGTACTTATAAAGGGGCTATGGTAACTCACTTGGGGTCAGGGAGTACTTATAAAGGGGCTATGGTAACTCACTTAGTGTCAGGGAGTACTACTATGGGACTAGGGTAACTCACTTGCGGTCAGAGAGTACATATAAAGGGGCTAGGATAACTCACTTGGGGTCAGGGAGAACTTATAGAGGTGATATGCTAACTCACTTGGGGTCAGGGAGTACTTATATGGGACTAGGGTAACTCACTTGAAGCCAGGGTGTACTTATAAAGGGGCTAGGGTAATTCACTTGGGGTCAGGGAGTACATATAAAGGTGCTATGGTAACTCACTTGGGGTCAGGGAGTACATATAAAGGGGCTATGGTAACTCACTTGGGGTAAGGGAGTACTTATAAAGGGGCATTGGTAACTCACTTGGGGTCAGGGAGTACATTTAAGGGACTAGGGTGATTTACTTGCGGTCAGAGGGTACATATAAAGGGGCTAGGATAACTCACTTGGGGTCAGGGAGAACTTATAGAGGTGATATGCTAACTCACTTGGGGTCAGGGAGTACTTATATGGGACTAGGGTAACTCACTTGGGGCCAGGGTGTACTTATAAAGGGGATAGGGTAATTCACTTGGGGTCAGGGAGTACATATAAAGGTGCTATGGTAACTCACTTGGGGTCAGGGAGTACATATAAAGGGGCTATGGTAACTCACTTGGGGTCAGTGAGTACTTATAAAGGGGCATTGGTAACTCACTTGGGGTCAGGGAGTACATTTATGGGACTAGGGTGATTTACTTGCGGTCAGAGGGTACATATAAAGGGGCTAGGATAACTCACTTGGGTTCAGGGAGAACTTATAAAGGTGATATGGTAACTCACTTGGGGCCAGGGTGTACTTATAAAGGGGCTATGATAACTCACTTGGGGTCAGGGAGTACTACTATGGGACTAGGGTAACTTACTTGCGATCAGAAAGTACATATGATTGGGCTAGGATAACTCACTTGGGGTCAGGGAGAACTTATAAAGGTGCTATGGTAACTCACTTGGGGTCAGGGAGTACATATAAAGGGGCTATGGTAACTCACTTGGGGTCAGGGAGTACATATAAAGGGGCATTGGTAACTCACTTGGGGTCAGGGAGTACATTTATGGGACTAGGGTGATTTACTTGCGGTCAGAGGGTACATATAAAGGGGCTAGGATAACTCACTTGGGTTCAGGGAGAACTTATAAAGGTGATATGGTAACTCACTTGGGGTCAGGGTGTACTTATAAAGGGGCTATGGTAACTCACTTGGGGTCAGGGAGTACTTATAAAGGGGCTATGGTAACTCACTTGGGGTCAGGGAGTACTTATAAAGAGGCTATGGTAACTCACTTAGTGTCAGGGAGTACTACTATGGGACTAGGGTAACTCACTTGCGGTCAGAGAGTACATATAAAGGGGCTGGGATAACTAACTTGGGGTCAGGGAGAAATTATAGAGGTGATATGCTAACTCACTTGGGGTCAGGGAGTACTTATATGGGACTAGGGTAACTCACTTGAAGCCAGGGTGTACTTATAAAGGGGCTAGGGTAATTCACTTGGGGTCAGGGAGTACATATAAAGGTGCTATGGTAACTCACTTGGGGTCAGGGAGTACATATAAAGGGGCTATGGTAACTCACTTGGGGTCAGGGAGTACATATAAAGGGGCATTGGTAACTCACTTGGGGTCAGGGAGTACATTTATGGGACTAGGGTAACTCACTTGCGGTCAGAGAGTACATATAAAGGGGCTAGGATAACTCACTTGGGGTCAGGGAGAACTTATAGAGGTGATATGCTAACTCACTTGGGGTCAGGGAGTACTTATATGGGACTAGGGTAACTCACTTGAAGCCAGGGTGTACTTATAAAGGGGCTAGGGTAATTCACTTGGGGTCAGGGAGTACATATAAAGGCGCTATGGTAACTCACTTGGGGTCAGGGAGTACATATAAAGGGGCTATGGTAACTCACTTGGGGTCAGGGAGTACATATAAAGGGGCATTGGTAACTCACTTGGGGTCAGGGAGTACATTTATGGGACTAGGGTGATTTACTTGCGGTCAGAAGGTACATATAAAGGGGCTAGGATAACTCACTTGGGTTCAGGGAGAACTTATAAAGGTGATATGGTAACTCACTTGGGGTCAGGGAGAACTAATCAATGTGATATGGTAACTCATTTGGGGTCAGGGAGTACTTATATGGGACCAGGGTAACTCACTTGGGGCCAGGGTGTACTTATAAAGGGGCTATGATAACTCACTTGGTGTCAGGGAGGACTACTATGGGACTAGGGTAACTTACTTGCGGTCAGAGAGTACATATAAAGGGGCTATGATAACTCACTTGGGGTCAGGGAGAACTAATCAAGGTGATATGGTAACTCATTTGGGGTCAGAGAGTACTTATATGGGACTAGGGTAACTCACTTGGGGTCAGGGAGTACTTATATGGTACCAGGGTAACTGACTTGGGGCCAGGGTGTACTTATAAAAGGGCTGGGGTAACTCACTTGGGGTCAGGGAGTACATATAAAGGGGCTATGGTAACTCACTTGGGGTCAGGGATTACTACTATGGGACTAGGGTAACTCACTTGCGGTCAGAGAGTACATATAAAAAGGCTAGAATAACTCACTTGGGGTCAGTGAGTACTTATAAATGGGGTAGGGTAACTCATTTGGAGTCTGGGAGTACATATAAAGGGGCTAGGATAACACACTTGGGGTCAGGGAGTACTTATAAAGGGGCTTGGGTAACTCACTTGGGGTCAGGGAGTACATATAAAGGGGCTATGGTAACTCACTTGAGGTCAGGGAGTACTACAATGGGACCAGGGTAACTCACTTGCAGTCAGAGAGTACATATAAAGGGGATAGAATAACTCACTTGGGGTCAGGGAGTACTTATAAAGGTGATATGGTAACTCACTTGGGATCAGGGAGTACTTATATGGGACCAGGGTAACTCACTTGGGGCCAGGGTGTACTTATAAAGGGGCTAGGGTAAGTCACTTGGGGTCAAAGAGTACATATAAAGGGGCTATGGTAACTCACTTGGGGTCAGGGAGTACTACTATGGTACCGGGGTAACTCACTTGGGGTCAGGGAGTACTACTATGGGACTAGGGTAACTTACTTGCGATCAGAAAGTACATATGATTGGGCTAGGATAACTCACTTGGGGTCAGGGAGAACTTATAAAGGGGCCATGGTAACTCACTTGGGGTCAGGGAGTACTTATAAAGAGGCTATGGTAACTCACTTGGGGTCAGTGAGTACTTATATGAGACTAGGGTAACTCACTTGGGGTCAGGGAGTACTAATAAAGGGGTTAGATTAACTCACTTGCGGACAGAGAGTACTTATAAAGGGGCTATGGTAACTCACTCAGGGTCAGGAAGTACTTCTATGGGATTAGGGTAACTCACTTGGGGTCAGGGAGTACTTTTATGGGACTAGGGTAACTCACTTGGGGTCATGGAGTACTTATATAGGGGCTAGGGTAACTCTCTTGGGGTCATTGAGTACTACTATGGGACTAGGGTAATTCACTTGCGGTCAGAGAGTATATATAAAGGGGCTATGGTAACTCACTTGGGGTCATGGAGTACTTATATAGGGGCTAGGGTAACTCTCTTGGGGTCAGTGAGTACTACTATGGGACTAGGGTAATTCACTTGCGGTCAGAGAGTACATATAAAAAGGCTAGAATAACTCACTTGGGGTCAGTGAGTACTTATAAATGGGGTAGGGTAACTCATTTGGAGTCTGGGAGTACATATAAAGGGGCTAGGATAACACACTTGGGGTCAGGGAGTACTTATAAAGGGGCTAGGGTAACTCACTTGGGGTCAGGGAGTACATATAAAGGGGCTATGGTAACTCACTTGAGGTCAGGGAGTACTACAATGGGACCAGGGTAACTCACTTGCAGTCAGAGAGTACATATAAAGGGGATAGGATAACTCACTTGGGGTCAGGGAGTACTTATAAAGGTGATATGGTAACTCACTTGGGATCAGGGAGTACTAATATGGGACCAGGGTAACTCACTTAGGGCCAGGGTGTACTTATAAAGGGGCTAGGGTAACTCACTTGGGGTCAGGGAGTACATATAAAGGGGCTATGGTAACTCACTTGGGGTCAGGGAGTACTACTATCGGACTAGGGTAACTTACTTGCGATCAGAAAGTACATATGATTGGGCTAGGATAACTCACTTGGGGTCAGGGAGAACTTATAAAGGGGCTATGGTAACTCACTTGGGGTCAGGGAGTACATATAAAGGGGCATTGGTAACTCACTTGGGGTCAGGGAGTACATTTATGGGACTATGGTGATTTACTTGCGGTCAGAGGGTACATATAAAGGGGCTAGGATAACTCACTTGGGTTCAGGGAGAACTTATAAAGGTGATATGGTAACTCACTTGGGGTCAGGGAGTACTACTATGGGACTAGGGTAACTTACTTGCGATCAGAAAGTACATATGATTGGGCTAGGATAACTCACTTGGGGTCAGGGAGAACTTATAAAGGGGCTATGGTAACTCACTTGGGGTCAGTGAGTACTTATATGAGAATAGGGTAACTCACATGGCGTCAGCGAGTACTTATATGGGACCAGGGTAACTCACTTGGGGCCAGGGTGTACTTATAAAGGGGCTATGGTATCTCACTTGGGGTCAGGGAGTACTTATAAAGGGGCTATGGTAACTCACTTGGGGTCAGGGAGTACTTATAAAGGGGCTATGGTAACTCACTTAGTGTCAGGGAGTACTACTATGGGACTAGGGTAACTCACTTGCGGTCAGAGAGTACATATAAAGGGGCTAGGATAACTCACTTGGGGTCAGGGAGAACTTATAGAGGTGATATGCTAACTCACTTGGGGTCAGTGAGTACTTATAAATGGGGTAGGGTAACTCATTTGGAGTCTGGGAGTACATATAAAGGGGCTAGGATAACACACTTGGGGTCAGGGAGTACTTATAAAGGGGCTAGGGTAACTCACTTGGGGTCAGGGAGTACATATAAAGGGGCTATGGTAACTCACTTGAGGTCAGGGAGTACTACAATGGGACCAGGGTAACTCACTTGCAGTCAGAGAGTACATATAAAGGGGATAGGATAACTCACTTGGGGTCAGGGAGTACTTATAAAGGTGATATGGTAACTCACTTGGGATCAGGGAGTACTAATATGGGACCAGGGTAACTCACTTAGGGCCAGGGTGTACTTATAAAGGGGCTAGGGTAACTCACTTGGGGTCAGGGAGTACATATAAAGGGGCTATGGTAACTCACTTGGGGTCAGGGAGTACTACTATCGGACTAGGGTAACTTACTTGCGATCAGAAAGTACATATGATTGGGCTAGGATAACTCACTTGGGGTCAGGGAGAACTTATAGAGGTGATATGCTAACTCACTTGGGGTCAGGGAGTACTTATATGGGACTAGGGTAACTCACTTGAAGCCAGGGTGTACTTATAAAGGGGCTAGGGTAATTCACTTGGGGTCAGGGAGTACATATAAAGGTGCTATGGTAACTCACTTGGGGTCAGGGAGTACATATAAAGGGGCTATGGTAACTCACTTGGGGTAAGGGAGTACTTATAAAGGGGCATTGGTAACTCACTTGGGGTCAGGGAGTACATTTAAGGGACTAGGGTGATTTACTTGCGGTCAGAGGGTACATATAAAGGGGCTAGGATAACTCACTTGGGGTCAGGGAGAACTTATAGAGGTGATATGCTAACTCACTTGGGGTCAGGGAGTACTTATATGGGACTAGGGTAACTCACTTGGGGCCAGGGTGTACTTATAAAGGGGATAGGGTAATTCACTTGGGGTCAGGGAGTACATATAAAGGTGCTATGGTAACTCACTTGGGGTCAGGGAGTACATATAAAGGGGCTATGGTAACTCACTTGGGGTCAGGGAGTACTTATAAAGGGGCATTGGTAACTCACTTGGGGTCAGGGAGTACATTTATGGGACTAGGGTGATTTACTTGCGGTCAGAGGGTACATATAAAGGGGCTAGGATAACTCACTTGGGTTCAGGGAGAACTTATAAAGGTGATATGGTAACTCACTTGGGGCCAGGGTGTACTTATAAAGGGGCTATGATAACTCACTTGGGGTCAGGGAGTACTACTATGGGACTAGGGTAACTTACTTGCGATCAGAAAGTACATATGATTGGGCTAGGATAACTCACTTGGGGTCAGGGAGAACTTATAAAGGTGCTATGGTAACTCACTTGGGGTCAGGGAGTACATATAAATGGGCTATGGTAACTCACTTGGGGTCAGGGAGTACATATAAAGGGGCATTGGTAACTCACTTGGGGTCAGGGAGTACATTTATGGGACTAGGGTGATTTACTTGCGGTCAGAGGGTACATATAAAGGGGCTAGGATAACTCACTTGGGTTCAGGGAGAACTTATAAAGGTGATATGGTAACTCACTTGGGGTCAGGGAGAACTAATCAATGTGATATGGTAACTCATTTGGGGTCAGGGAGTACTTATATGGGACCAGGGTAACTCACTTGGGGCCAGGGTGTACTTATAAAGGGGCTATGATAACTCACTTGGGGTCAGGGAGTACTACTATGGGACTAGGGTAACTTACTTGCGATCAGAAAGTACATATGATTGGGCTAGGATAACTCACTTGGGGTCAGGGAGAACTTATAAAGGGGCTATGGTAACTCACTTGGGGTCAGTGAGTACTTATATGAGACTAGGGTAACTCACATGGCGTCAGCGAGTACTAATATGGGACCAGGGTAACTCACTTGGGGCCAGGGTGTACTTATAAAGGGGCTATGGTAACTCACTTGGGGTCAGGGAGTACTTATAAAGGGGCTATGGTAACTCACTTGGGGTCAGGGAGTACTTATAAAGAGGCTATGGTAACTCACTTAGTGTCAGGGAGTACTACTATGGGACTAGGGTAACTCACTTGCGGTCAGAGAGTACATATAAAGGGGCTGGGATAACTAACTTGGGGTCAGGGAGAAATTATAGAGGTGATATGCTAACTCACTTGGGGTCAGGGAGTACTTATATGGGACTAGGGTAACTCACTTGAAGCCAGGGTGTACTTATAAAGGGGCTAGGGTAATTCACTTGGGGTCAGGGAGTACATATAAAGGTGCTATGGTAACTCACTTGGGGTCAGGGAGTACATATAAAGGGGCTATGGTAACTCACTTGGGGTCAGGGAGTACATATAAAGGGGCATTGGTAACTCACTTGGGGTCAGGGAGTACATTTATGGGACTAGGGTAACTCACTTGCGGTCAGAGAGTACATATAAAGGGGCTAGGATAACTCACTTGGGGTCAGGGAGAACTTATAGAGGTGATATGCTAACTCACTTGGGGTCAGGGAGTACTTATTTGGGACTAGGGTAACTCACTTGAAGCCAGGGTGTACTTATAAAGGGGCTAGGGTAATTCACTTGGGGTCAGGGAGTACATATAAAGGTGCTATGGTAACTCACTTGGGGTCAGGGAGTACATATAAAGGGGCTATGGTAACTCACTTGGGGTCAGGGAGTACATATAAAGGGGCATTGGTAACTCACTTGGGGTCAGGGAGTACATTTATGGGACTAGGGTGATTTACTTGCGGTCAGAAGGTACATATAAAGGGGCTAGGATAACTCACTTGGGTTCAGGGAGAACTTATAAAGGTGATATGGTAACTCACTTGGGGTCAGGGAGAACTAATCAATGTGATATGGTAACTCATTTGGGGTCAGGGAGTACTTATATGGGACCAGGGTAACTCACTTGGGGCCAGGGTGTACTTATAAAGGGGCTATGATAACTCACTTGGTGTCAGGGAATACTACTATGGGACTAGGGTAACTTACTTGCGGTCAGAGAGTACATATAAAGGGGCTATGATAACTCACTTGGGGTCAGGGAGAACTAATCAAGGTGATATGGTAACTCATTTGGGGTCAGGGAGTACTTATATGGGACTAGGGTAACTCACTTGGGGTCAGGGAGTACTTATATGGTACCAGGGTAACTGACTTGGGGCCAGGGTGTACTTATAAAAGGGCTGGGGTAACTCACTTGGGGTCAGGGAGTACATATAAAGGGGCTATGGTAACTCACTTGGGGTCAGGGATTACTACTATGGGACTAGGGTAACTCACTTGCGGTCAGAGAGTACATATAAAAAGGCTAGAATAACTCACTTGGGGTCAGTGAGTACTTATAAATGGGGTAGGGTAACTCATTTGGAGTCTGGGAGTACATATAAAGGGGCTAGGATAACACACTTGGGGTCAGGGAGTACTTATAAAGGGGCTTGGGTAACTCACTTGGGGTCAGGGAGTACATATAAAGGGGCTATGGTAACTCACTTGAGGTCAGGGAGTACTACAATGGGACCAGGGTAACTCACTTGCAGTCAGAGAGTACATATAAAGGGGATAGAATAACTCACTTGGGGTCAGGGAGTACTTATAAAGGTGATATGGTAACTCACTTGGGATCAGGGAGTACTTATATGGGACCAGGGTAACTCACTTGGGGCCAGGGTGTACTTATAAAGGGGCTAGGGTAAGTCACTTGGGGTCAAAGAGTACATATAAAGGGGCTATGGTAACTCACTTGGGGTCAGGGAGTACTACTATGGTACCGGGGTAACTCACTTGGGGTCAGGGAGTACTACTATGGGACTAGGGTAACTTACTTGCGATCAGAAAGTACATATGATTGGGCTAGGATAACTCACTTGGGGTCAGGGAGAACTTATAAAGGGGCCATGGTAACTCACTTGGGGTCAGGGAGTACTTATAAAGAGGCTATGGTAACTCACTTGGGGTCAGTGAGTACTTATATGAGACTAGGGTAACTCACTTGGGGTCAGGGAGTACTAATAAAGGGGTTAGATTAACTCACTTGCGGACAGAGAGTACTTATAAATGGGCTATGGTAACTCACTCAGGGTCAGGAAGTACTTCTATGGGATTAGGGTAACTCACTTGGGGTCAGGGAGTACTTTTATGGGACTAGGGTAACTCACTTGGGGTCATGGAGTACTAATATAGGGGCTAGGGTAACTCTCTTGGGGTCATTGAGTACTACTATGGGACTAGGGTAATTCACTTGCGGTCAGAGAGTATATATAAAGGGGCTATGGTAACTCACTTGGGGTCATGGAGTACTTATATAGGGGCTAGGGTAACTCTCTTGGGGTCAGTGAGTACTACTATGGGACTAGGGTATTTCACTTGCGGTCAGAGAGTACATATAAAAAGGCTAGAATAACTCACTTGGGGTCAGTGAGTACTTATAAATGGGGTAGGGTAACTCATTTGGAGTCTGGGAGTACATATAAAGGGGCTAGGATAACACACTTGGGGTCAGGGAGTACTTATAAAGGGGCTAGGGTAACTCACTTGGGGTCAGGGAGTACATATAAAGGGGCTATGGTAACTCACTTGAGGTCAGGGAGTACTACAATGGGACCAGGGTAACTCACTTGCAGTCAGAGAGTACATATAAAGGGGATAGGATAACTCACTTGGGGTCAGGGAGTACTTATAAAGGTGATATGGTAACTCACTTGGGATCAGGGAGTACTAATATGGGACCAGGGTAACTCACTTAGGGCCAGGGTGTACTTATAAAGGGGCTAGGGTAACTCACTTGGGGTCAGGGAGTACATATAAAGGGGCTATGGTAACTCACTTGGGGTCAGGGAGTACTACTATCGGACTAGGGTAACTTACTTGCGATCAGAAAGTACATATGATTGGGCTAGGATAACTCACTTGGGGTCAGGGAGATCTTATAAAGGGGCTATGGTAACTCACTTGGGGTCAGGGAGTACATATAAAGGGGCATTGGTAACTCACTTGGGGTCAGGGAGTACATTTATGGGACTAGGGTAACTCACTTGCGGTCAGAGAGTACATATAAAGGGGCTAGGATAACTCACTTGGGGTCAGGGAGAACTTATAGAGGTGATATGCTAACTCACTTGGGGTCAGGGAGTACTTATATGGGACTAGGGTAACTCACTTGAAGCCAGGGTGTACTTATAAAGGGGCTAGGGTAATTCACTTGGGGTCAGGGAGTACATATAAAGGTGCTATGGTAACTCACTTGGGGTCAGGGAGTACATATAAAGGGGCTATGGTAACTCACTTGGGGTCAGGGAGTACATATAAAGGGGCATTGGTAACTCACTTGGGGTCAGGGAGTACATTTATGGGACTAGGGTGATTTACTTGCGGTCAGAGGGTACATATAAAGGGGCTAGGATAACTCACTTGGGTTCAGGGAGAACTTATAAAGGTGATATGGTAACTCACTTGGGGTCAGGGAGAACTAATCAATGTGATATGGTAACTCATTTGGGGTCAGGGAGTACTTTTATGGGACCAGGGTAACTCACTTGGGGCCAGGGTGTACTTATAAAGGGGCTATGATAACTCACTTGGTGTCAGGGGGTACTACTATGGGACTAGGGTAACTTACTTGCGGTCAGAGAGTACATATAAAGGGGCTATGATAACTCACTTGGGGTCAGGGAGAACTAATCAAGGTGATATGGTAACTCATTTGGGGTCAGGGAGTACTTATATGGGACTAGGGTAACTCACTTGGGGTCAGGGAGTACTTATATGGGACCAGGGTAACTGACTTGGGGCCAGGGTGTACTTATAAAAGGGCTGGGGTAACTCACTTGGGGTCAGGGAGTACATATAAAGGGGCTATGGTAACTCACTTGGGGTCAGGGATTACTACTATGGGACTAGGGTAACTCACTTGCGGTCAGAGAGTACATATAAAAAGGCTAGAATAACTCACTTGGGGTAAGTGAGTACTTATAAATGGGGTAGGGTAACTCATTTGGAGTCTGGGAGTACATATAAAGGGGCTAGGATAACACACTTGGGGTCAGGGAGTACTTATAAAGGGGCTAGGGTAACTCACTTGGGGTCAGGGAGTACATATAAAGGGGCTATGGTAACTCACTTGAGGTCAGGGAGTACTACAATGGGACCAGGGTAACTCACTTGCAGTCAGAGAGTACATATAAAGGGGATAGAATAACTCACTTGGGGTCAGGGAGTACTTATAAAGGTGATATGGTAACTCACTTGGGATCAGGGAGTACTTATATGGGACCAGGGTAACTCACTTGGGGCCAGGGTGTACTTATAAAGGGGCTAGGGTAATTCACTTGGGGTCAGGGAGTACATATAAAGGTGCTATGGTAAATCACTTGGGGTCAGGGAGTACTTATAAAGGGGCTATGGTATACTCACTTGGGGTCAGGGAGTACTTATAAAGGGGCTATGGTAACTCACTTAGTGTCAGGGAGTACTACAATGGGACCAGGGTAACTCACTTGCAGTCAGAGAGTACATATAAAGGGGATAGAATAACTCACTTGGGGTCAGGGAGTACTTATAAAGGTGATATGGTAACTCACTTGGGATCAGGGAGTACTTATATGGGACCATTGTAACTCACTTGGGGCCAGGGTGTACTTATAAAGGGGCTAGGGTAAGTCACTTGGGGTCAGGGAGTACATATAAAGGGGCTATGGTAACTCACTTGGGGTCAGGGAGTACTACTATGGTACCGGGGTAACTCACTTGGGGTCAGGGAGTACTACTATGGGACTAGGGTAACTTACTTGCGATCAGAAAGTACATATGATTGGGCTAGGATAACTCACTTGGGGTCAGGGAGAACTTATAAAGGGGCCATGGTAACTCACTTGGGGTCAGGGAGTACTTATAAAGAGGCTATGGTAACTCACTTAGGGTCAGTGAGTACTTATATGAGACTAGGGTAACTCACTTGGGTTCAGGGAGTACTAATAAAGGGGTTAGATTAACTCACTTGCGGACAGAGAGTACTTATAAAGGGGCTATGGTAACTCACTCAGGGTCAGGAAGTACTTCTATGGGATTAGGGTAACTCACTTGGGGTCAGGGAGTACTTTTATGGAACTAGGGTAACTCACTTGGGGTCATGGAGTACTTATATAGGGGCTAGGGTAACTCTCTTGGGGTCATTGAGTACTACTATGGGACTAGGGTAATTAACTTGCGGTCAGAGAGTATATATAAAGGGGCTATGGTAACTCACTTGGGGTCATGGAGTACTTATATAGGGGCTAGGGTAACTCTCTTGGGGTCAGTGAGTACTACTATGGGACTAGGGTAATTCACTTGCGGTCAGAGAGTATATATAAAGGGGCTATGGTAACTCACTTGGGGTCAGGGAGTACTACTATGGGACTAGGGTAACTTACTTGCGGTCAGAGAGTACATATAAAGGGGCTAGGATAACTCACTTGGGGTCAGGGAGAACTAATCAAGGTGATATGGTAACTCATATGGGGTCAGGGAGTACTTATATGGGACTAGGGTAACTCACTTGGGGTCAGGGAGTACTTATATGGGACCAGGGTAACTGACTTGGGGCCAGGGTGTACTTATAAAGGGGCTGGGGTAACTCACTTGGGGTCAGGGAGTACATATAAAGGGGCTATGGTAACTCACTTGGGGTCAGGGAGCACTACTATGGGACTAGGGTAACTCACTTGCGGTCAGAGAGTACATATAAAAAGGCTAGAATAACTCACTTGGGGTCAGTGAGTACTTATAAATGGGGTAGGGTAACTCATTTGGAGTCTGGGAGTACATATAAAGGGGCTAGGATAACACACTTGGGGTCAGGGAGTACTTATAAAGGGGCTAGGGTAACTCACTTGGGTCAGGGAGTACATATAAAGGGGCTATGGTAACTCACTTGAGGTCAGGGAGTACTACAATGGGACCAGGGTAACTCACTTGCAGTCAGAGAGTACATATAAAGGGGATAGGATAACTCACTTGGGGTCAGGGAGTACTTATAAAGGTGATATGGTAACTCACTTGGGATCAGGGAGTACTAATATGGGACCAGGGTAACTCACTTAGGGCCAGGGTGTACTTATAAAGGGGCTAGGGTAACTCAATTGGGTCAGGGAGTACATATAAAGGGGCTATGGTAACTCACTTGGGGTCAGGGAGTACTACTATCGGACTAGGGTAACTTACTTGCGATCAGAAAGTACATATGATTGGGCTAGGATAACTCACTTGGGGTCAGGGAGAACTTATAAAGGGGCTATGGTAACTCACTTGGGGTCAGGGAGTACATATAAAGGGGCTATGGTAACTCACTTAGGGTCAGGAAGTACTTCTATGGGATTAGGGTAACTCACTTGGGGTCAGGGAGTACTTTTATGGGACTAGGGTAACTCACTTGGGGTCATGGAGTACTTATATAGGGGCTAGGGTAACTCTCTTGGGGTCAGTGAGTACTACTATGGGACTAGGGTAATTCACTTGCGGTCAGAGAGTATATATAAAGGGGCTATGGTAACTCACTTGGGGTCAGGGAGTACTACTATGGGACTAGGGTAACTTACTTGCGGTCAGAGAGTACATATAAAGGGGCTAGGATAACTCACTTGGGGTCAGGGAGAACTAATCAAGGTGATATGGTAACTCATTTGGGGTCAGGGAGTACTTATATGGGACTAGGGTAACTCACTTGGGGTCAGGGAGTACTTATATGGGACCAGGGTAACTGACTTGGGGCCAGGGTGTACTTATAAAGGGGCTGGGGTAACTCACTTGGGGTCAGGGAGTACATATAAAGGGGCTATGGTAACTCACTTGGGGTCAGGGAGTACTACTATGGGACTAGGGTAACTCACTAGCGGTCAGAGAGTACATATAAAAAGGCTAGGATAACTCACTTGGGGTCAGTGAGTACTTATAAATGGGGTAGGGTAACTCATTTGGAGTCTGGGAGTACATATAAAGGGGCTAGGATAACACACTTGGGGTCAGGGAGTACATATAAAGGGGCTATGGTAACTCACTTGAGGTCAGGGAGTACTACTATGGGACCAGGGTAACTCACTTGCAGTCAGAGAGTACATATAAAGGGGATAGGTTAACTCACTTGGGGTCAGGGAGTACTTATAAAGGTGATATGGTAACTCACTTGGGATCAGGGAGTACTTATATGGGACCAGGGTAACTCACTTGGGGCCAGGGTGTACTTATAAAGGGGCTAGGGTAACTCACTTGGGGTCAGGGAGTACTTATATGAGACTAGGGTAACTCACATGGCGTCAGCGAGTACTAATATGGGACCAGGGTAACTCACTTGGGGCCAGGGTGTACTTATAAAGGGGCTATGGTAACTCACTTGGGGTCAGGGAGTACTTATAAAGGGGCTATGGTAATTCACTTGGGGTCAGGGAGTACATATGAAGGTGCTATGGTAACTCTCTTGGGGTCAGGGAGTACATATAAAGGGGCTATGGTAACTCACTTGGGGTCAGGGAGTACATATAAAGGGGCATTGGTAACTCACTTGGGGTCAGGGAGTACATTTATGGGACTAGGGTAATTCACTTGCGGTCAGGGAGTACTACTATGGGACTAGTGTAACTCACTTGCGGTCAGAGGGTACATATAAAGGGGCTAGGATAACTCACTTGGGTTCAAGGAGAACTTATAAAGGTGATATGGTAACTCACTTGGGGTCAGGGAGAACTAATCAATGTGATATGGTAACTCATTTGGGGTCAGGGAGTACTTATATGGGACCAGGGTAACTCACTTGGGGCCAGGGTGTACTTATAAAGGGGCTATGATAACTCACTTGGGGTCAGGGAGCACTACTATGGGACTAGGGTAACTTACTTGCGATCAGAAAGTACATATGATTGGTCTAGGTTAACTCACTTGGGGTCAGGGAGAACTTATAGAGGTGATATGCTAACTCACTTGGGGTCAGGGAGTACTTATATGGGACTAGGGTAACTCACTTGAAGCCAGGGTGTACTTATAAAGGGGCTAGGGTAATTCACTTGGGGTCAGGGAGTACATATAAAGGTGCTATGGTAACTCACTTGGGGTCAGGGAGTACATATAAAGGGGCTATGGTAACTCACTTGGGGTCAGGGAGTACTTATAAAGGGGCATTGGTAACTCACTTGGGGTCAGGGAGTACATTTAAGGGACTAGGGTGATTTACTTGCGGTCAGAGGGTACATATAAAGGGGCTAGGATAACTCACTTGGGGTCAGGGAGAACTTATAGAGGTGATATGCTAACTCACTTAGGGCCAGGGTGTACTTATAAAGGGGCTAGGGTAATTCACTTGGGGTCAGGGAGTACATATAAAGGTGCTATGGTAACTCACTTAGTGTCAGGGAGTACTACAATGGGACCAGGGTAACTCACTTGCAGTCAGAGAGTACATATAAAGGGGATAGAATAACTAACTTGGGGTCAGGGAGTACTTATAAAGGTGATATGGTAACTCACTTGGGATCAGGGAGTACTTATATGGGACCAGGGTAACTCACTTGGGGCCAGGGTGTACTTATAAAGGGGCTAGGGTAAGTCACTTGGGGTCAGGGAGTACATATAAAGGGGCTATGGTAACTCACTTGGGGTCAGGGAGTACTACTATGGTACCGGGGTAACTCACTTGGGGTCAGGGAGTACTACTATGGGACTAGGGTAACTTACTTGCGATCAGAATGTACATATGATTGGGCTAGGATAACTCACTTGGGGTCATTGAGTACTACTATGGGACTAGGGTAATTCACTTGCGGTCAGAGAGTATATATAAAGGGGCTATGGTAACTCACTTGGGGTCATGGAGTACTTATATAGGGGCTAGGGTAACTCTCTTGGGGTCAGTGAGTACTACTATGGGACTAGGGTAATTCACTTGCGGTCAGAGAGTATATATAAAGGGGCTATGGTAACTCACTTGGGGTCAGGGAGTACTACTATGGGACTAGGGTAACTTACTTGCGGTCAGAGAGTACATATAAAGGGGCTAGGATAACTCACTTGGGGTCAGGGAGAACTAATCAAGGTGATATGGTAACTCATTTGGGGTCAGGGAGTACTCATATGGGACTAGGGTAACTCACTTGGGGTCAGGGAGTACTAATAAAGGGGTTAGATTAACTCACTTGCGGACAGAGAGTACTTATAAAGGGGCTATGGTAACTCACTCAGGGTCAGGAAGTACTTCTATGGGATTAGGGTAACTCACTTGGGGTCAGGGAGTACTTTTATGGGACTAGGGTAAATCACTTGGGGTCATGGAGTACTTATATAGGGGCTAGGGTAACTCTCTTGGGGTCAGTGAGTACTTATATGAGAATAGGGTAACTCACATGGCGTCAGCGAGTACTTATATGGGACCAGGGTAACTCACTTGGGGCCAGGGTGTACTTATAAAGGGGCTATGGTAACTCACTTGGGGTCAGGGAGTACTTATAAAGGGGCTATGGTAACTCACTTGGGGTCAGGGAGTACTTATAAAGGGGCTATGGTAACTCACTTAGTGTCAGGGAATACTACTATGGGACTAGGGTAACTCACTTGCGGTCAGAGAGTACATATAAAGGGGCTAGGATAACTCACTTGGGGTCAGGGAGAACTTATAGAGGTGATATGCTAACTCACTTGGGGTCAGGGAGTACTTATATGGGACTAGGGTAACTCACTTGAAGCCAGGGTGTACTTATAAAGGGGCTAGGGTAATTCACTTGGGGTCAGGGAGTACATATAAAGGTGCTATGGTAACTCACTTGGGGTCAGGGAGTACATATAAAGGGGCTATGGTAACTCACTTGGGGTCAGGGAGTACTTATAAAGGGGCATTGGTAACTCACTTGGGGTCAGGGAGTACATTTAAGGGACTAGGGTGATTTACTTGCGGTCAGAGGGTACATATAAAGGGGCTAGGATAACTCACTTGGGGTCAGGGAGAACTTATAGAGGTGATATGCTAACTCACTTGGGGTCAGGGAGTACTTATATGGGACTAGGGTAACTCACTTAGGGCCAGGGTGTACTTATAAAGGGGCTAGGGTAATTCACTTGGGGTCAGGGAGTACATATAAAGGTGCTATGGTAACTCACTTAGTGTCAGGGAGTACTACAATGGGACCAGGGTAACTCACTTGCAGTCAGAGAGTACATATAAAGGGGATAGAATAACTCACTTGGGGTCAGGGAGTACTTATAAAGGTGATATGGTAACTCACTTGGGATCAGGGAGTACTTATATGGGACCAGGGTAACTCACTTAGGGCCAGGGTGTACTTATAAAGGGGCTAGGGTAAGTCACTTGGGGTCAGGGAGTACATATAAAGGGGCTATGGTAACTCACTTGGGGTCAGGGAGTACTACTATGGTACCGGGGTAACTCACTTGGGGTCAGGGAGTACTACTATGGGACTAGGGTAACTTACTTGCGATCAGAATGTACATATGATTGGGCTAGGGTAACTCTCTTGGGGTCAGTGAGTACTACTATGGGACTAGGGTAATTCACTTGCGGTCAGAGAGTATATATAAAGGGGCTATGGTAACTCACTTGGGGTCAGGGAGTACTACTATGGGACTAGGGTAACTTACTTGCGGTCAGAGAGTACATATAAAGGGGCTAGGATAACTCACTTGGGGTCAGGGAGAACTAATCAAGGTGATATGGTAACTCATTTGGGGTCAGGGAGTACTCATATGGGACTAGGGTAACTCACTTGGGGTCAGGGAGTACTAATAAAGGGGTTAGATTAACTCACTTGCGGACAGAGAGTACTTATAAAGGGGCTATGGTAACTCACTCAGGGTCAGGAAGTACTTCTATGGGATTAGGGTAACTCACTTGGGGTCAGGGAGTACTTTTATGGGACTAGGGTAACTCACTTGGGGTCATGGAGTACTTATATAGGGGCTAGGGTAACTCTCTTGGGGTCATTGAGTACTACTATGGGACTAGGGTAATTCACTTGCGGTCAGAGAGTATATATAAAGGGGCTATGGTAACTCACTTGGGGTCATGGAGTACTTATATAGGGGCTAGGGTAACTCTCTTGGGGACAGTGAGTACTACTATGGGACTAGGGTAATTCACTTGCGGTCAGAGAGTATATATAAAGGGGCTATGGTAACTCACTTGGGGTCAGGGAGTACTACTATGGGACTAGGGTAACTTACTTGCGGTCAGAGAGTACATATAAAGGGGCTAGGATAACTCACTTGGGGTCAGGGAGAACTAATCAAGGTGATATGGTAACTCATTTGGGGTCAGGGAGTACTTATATGGGACTAGGGTAACTCACTTGGGGTCAGGGAGTACTTATATGGGACCAGGGTAACTGACTTGGGGCCAGGGTGTACTTATAAAGGGGCTGGGGTAACTCACTTGGGGTCAGGGAGTACATATAAAGGGGCTATGGTAACTCACTTGGGGTCAGGGAGCACTACTATGGGACTAGGGTAACTCACTTGCGGTCAGAGAGTACATATAAAAAGGCTAGAATAACTCACTTGGGGTCAGTGAGTACTTATAAATGGGGTAGGGTAACTCATTTGGAGTCTGGGAGTACATATAAAGGGGCTAGGATAACACACTTGGGGTCAGGGAGTACTTATAAAGGGGCTAGGGTAACTCACTTGGGGTCAGGGAGTACATATAAAGGGGCTATGGTAACTCACTTGAGGTCAGGGAGTACTACAATGGGACCAGGGTAACTCACTTGCAGTCAGAGAGTACATATAAAGGGGATAGGATAACTCACTTGGGGTCAGGGAGTACTTATAAAGGTGATATGGTAACTCACTTGGATTCAGGGAGTACTAATATGGGACCAGGGTAACTCACTTAGGGCCAGGGTGTACTTATAAAGGGGCTAGGGTAACTCACTTGGGGTCAGGGAGTACATATAAAGGGGCTATGGTAACTCACTTGGGGTCAGGGAGTACTACTATCGGACTAGGGTAACTTACTTGCGATCAGAAAGTACATATGATTGGGCTAGGATAACTCACTTGGGGTCAGGGAGAACTTATAAAGGGGCTATGGTAACTCACTTGGGGTCAGGGAGTACATATAAAGGGGCTATGGTAACTCACTTAGGGTCAGGAAGTACTTCTATGGGATTAGGGTAACTCACTTGGGGTCAGGGAGTACTTTTATGGGACTAGGGTAACTCACTTGGGGTCATGGAGTACTTATATAGGGGCTAGGGTAACTCTCTTGGGGTCAGTGAGTACTACTATGGGACTAGGGTAATTCACTTGCGGTCAGAGAGTATATATAAAGGGGCTATGGTAACTCACTTGGGGTCAGGGAGTACTACTATGGGACTAGGGTAACTTACTTGCGGTCAGAGAGTACATATAAAGGGGCTAGGATAACTCACTTGGGGTCAGGGAGAACTAATCAAGGTGATATGGTAACTCATTTGGGGTCAGGGAGTACTTATATGGGACTAGGGTAACTCACTTGGGGTCAGGGAGTACTTATATGGGACCAGGGTAACTGACTTGGGGCCAGGGTGTACTTATAAAGGGGCTGGGGTAACTCACTTGGGGTCAGGGAGTACATATAAAGGGGCTATGGTAACTCACTTGGGGTCAGGGAGTACTACTATGGGACTAGGGTAACTCACTTGCGGTCAGAGAGTACATATAAAAAGGCTAGGATAACTCACTTGGGGTCAGTGAGTACTTATAAATGGGGTAGGGTAACTCATTTGGAGTCTGGGAGTACATATAAAGGGGCTAGGATAACACACTTGGGGTCAGGGAGTACATATAAAGGGGCTATGGTAACTCACTTGAGGTCAGGGAGTACTACTATGGGACCAGGGTAACTCACTTGCAGTCAGAGAGTACATATAAAGGGGATAGGATAACTCACTTGGGGTCAGGGAGTACTTATAAAGGTGATATGGTAACTCACTTGGGATCAGGGAGTACTTATATGGGACCAGGGTAACTCACTTGGGGCCAGGGTGTACTTATAAAGGGGCTAGGGTAACTCACTTGGGGTCAGGGAGTACTTATATGAGACTAGGGTAACTCACATGGCGTCAGCGAGTACTAATATGGGACCAGGGTAACTCACTTGGGGCCAGGGTGTACTTATAAAGGGGCTATGGTAACTCACTTGGGGTCAGGGAGTACTTATAAAGTGGCTATGGTAATTCACTTGGGGTCAGGGAGTACATATAAAGGTGCTATGGTAACTCTCTTGGGGTCAGGGAGTACATATAAAGGGGCTATGGTAACTCACTTGGGGTCAGGGAGTACATATAAAGGGGCATTGGTAACTCACTTGGGGTCAGGGAGAACTAATCAAGGTGATATGGTAACTCATTTGGGGTCAGGGAGTACTCATATGGGACTAGGGTAACTCACTTGGGGTCAGGGAGTACTAATAAAGGGGTTAGATTAACTCACTTGCGGACAGAGAGTACTTATAAAGGGGCTATGGTAACTCACTCAGGGTCAGGAAGTACTTCTATGGGATTAGGGTAACTCACTTGGGGTCAGGGAGTACTTTTATGGGACTAGGGTAAATCACTTGGGGTCATGGAGTACTTATATAGGGGCTAGGGTAACTCTCTTGGGGTCAGTGAGTACTTATATGAGAATAGGGTAACTCACATGGCGTCAGCGAGTACTTATATGGGACCAGGGTAACTCACTTGGGGCCAGGGTGTACTTATAAAGGGGCTATGGTAACTCACTTGGGGTCAGGGAGTACTTATAAAGGGGCTATGGTAACTCACTTGGGGTCAGGGAGTACTTATAAAGGGGCTATGGTAACTCACTTAGTGTCAGGGAATACTACTATGGGACTAGGGTAACTCACTTGCGGTCAGAGAGTACATATAAAGGGGCTAGGATAACTCACTTGGGGTCAGGGAGAACTTATAGAGGTGATATGCTAACTCACTTGGGGTAAGGGAGTACTTATATGGGACTAGGGTAACTCACTTGAAGCCAGGGTGTACTTATAAAGGGGCTAGGGTAATTCACTTGGGGTCAGGGAGTACATATAAAGGTGCTATGGTAACTCACTTGGGGTCAGGGAGTACATATAAAGGGGCTATGGTAACTCACTTGGGGTCAGGGAGTACTTATAAAGGGGCATTGGTAACTCACTTGGGGTCAGGGAGTACATTTAAGGGACTAGGGTGATTTACTTGCGGTCAGAGGGTACATATAAAGGGGCTAGGATAACTCACTTGGGGTCAGGGAGAACTTATAGAGGTGATATGCTAACTCACTTGGGGTCAGGGAGTACTTATATGGGACTAGGGTAACTCACTTAGGGCCAGGGTGTACTTATAAAGGGGCTAGGGTAATTCACTTGGGGTCAGGGAGTACATATAAAGGTGCTATGGTAACTCACTTAGTGTCAGGGAGTACTACAATGGGACCAGGGTAACTCACTTGCAGTCAGAGAGTACATATAAAGGGGATAGAATAACTCACTTGGGGTCAGGGAGTACTTATAAAGGTGATATGGTAACTCACTTGGGATCAGGGAGTACTTATATGGGACCAGGGTAACTCACTTAGGGCCAGGGTGTACTTATAAAGGGGCTAGGGTAAGTCACTTGGGGTCAGGGAGTACATATAAAGGGGCTATGGTAACTCACTTGGGGTCAGGGAGTACTACTATGGTACCGGGGTAACTCACTTGGGGTCAGGGAGTACTACTATGGGACTAGGGTAACTTACTTGCGATCAGAATGTACATATGATTGGGCTAGGGTAACTCTCTTGGGGTCAGTGAGTACTACTATGGGACTAGGGTAATTCACTTGCGGTCAGAGAGTATATATAAAGGGGCTATGGTAACTCACTTGGGGTCAGGGAGTACTACTATGGGACTAGGGTAACTTACTTGCGGTCAGAGAGTACATATAAAGGGGCTAGGATAACTCACTTGGGGTCAGGGAGAACTAATCAAGGTGATATGGTAACTCATTTGGGGTCAGGGAGTACTCATATGGGACTAGGGTAACTCACTTGGGGTCAGGGAGTACTAATAAAGGGGTTAGATTAACTCACTTGCGGACAGAGAGTACTTATAAAGGGGCTATGGTAACTCACTCAGGGTCAGGAAGTACTTCTATGGGATTAGGGTAACTCACTTGGGGTCAGGGAGTACTTTTATGGGACTAGGGTAACTCACTTGGGGTCATGGAGTACTTATATAGGGGCTAGGGTAACTCTCTTGGGGTCATTGAGTACTACTATGGGACTAGGGTAATTCACTTGCGGTCAGAGAGTATATATAAAGGGGCTATGGTAACTCACTTGGGGTCATGGAGTACTTATATAGGGGCTAGGGTAACTCTCTTGGGGACAGTGAGTACTACTATGGGACTAGGGTAATTCACTTGCGGTCAGAGAGTATATATAAAGGGGCTATGGTAACTCACTTGGGGTCAGGGAGTACTACTATGGGACTAGGGTAACTTACTTGCGGTCAGAGAGTACATATAAAGGGGCTAGGATAACTCACTTGGGGTCAGGGAGAACTAATCAAGGTGATATGGTAACTCATTTGAGGTCAGGGAGTACTACTATGGGACCAGGGTAACTCACTTGCAGTCAGAGAGTACATATAAAGGGGATAGGATAACTCACTTGGGGTCAGGGAGTACTTATAAAGGTGATATGGTAACTCACTTGGGATCAGGGAGTACTTATATGGGACCAGGGTAACTCACTTGGGGCCAGGGTGTACTTATAAAGGGGCTAGGGTAACTCACTTGGGGTCAGGGAGTACTTATATGAGACTAGGGTAACTCACATGGCGTCAGCGAGTACTAATATGGGACCAGGGTAACTCACTTGGGGCCAGGGTGTACTTATAAAGGGGCTATGGTAACTCACTTGGGGTCAGGGAGTACTTATAAAGTGGCTATGGTAATTCACTTGGGGTCAGGGAGTACATATAAAGGTGCTATGGTAACTCTCTTGGGGTCAGGGAGTACATATAAAGGGGCTATGGTAACTCACTTGGGGTCAGGGAGTACATATAAAGGGGCATTGGTAACTCACTTGGGGTCAGGGAGTACATTTATGGGACTAGGGTAATTCACTTGCGGTCAGGGAGTACTACTATGGGACTAGTGTAACTCACTTGCGGTCAGAGGGTACATATAAAGGGGCTAGGATAACTCACTTGGGTTCAGGGAGAACTTATAAAGGTGATATGGTAACTCACTTGGGGTCAGGGAGAACTAATCAATGTGATATGGTAACTCATTTGGGGTCAGGGAGTACTTATATGGGACCAGGGTAACACTTGGGGCCAGGGTGTACTTATAAAGGGGCTATGATAACTCACTTGGGGTCAGGGAGTACTACTATGGGACTAGGGTAACTTACTTGCGATCAGAAAGTACATATGATTGGGCTAGGATAACTCACTTGGGGTCAGGGAGAACTTATAAAGGGGCTATGGTAACTCACTTGGGGTCAGTGAGTACTTATATGAGACTAGGGTAACTCACATGGCGTCAGCGAGTACTAATATGGGACCAGGGTAACTCACTTGGGGCCAGGGTGTACTTATAAAGGGGCTATGGTAACTCATTTGGGGTCAGGGAGTACTTATAAAGGGGCTATGGTAACTCACTTGGGGTCAGGGAGTACATTTATGGGACTAGGGTGATTTACTTGCGGTCAGAGGGTACATATAAAGGGGCTAGGATAACTCTCTTGGGGTCAGTGAGTACTTATAAATGGGGTAGGGTAACTCATTTGGAGTCTGGGAGTACATATAAAGGGGCTAGGATAACACACTTGGGGTCAGGGAGTACTTATAAAGGGGCTAGGGTAATTCACTTGGGGTCAGGGAGTACATATAAAGGTGCTATGGTAACTCACTTGGGGTCAGGGAGTACATATAAAGGGGCTATGGTAACTCACTTGGGGTCAGGGAGTACATATAAAGGGGCATTGGTAACTCACTTGGGGTCAGGGAGTACATTTATGGGACTAGGGTGATTTACTTGCGGTCAGAGGGTACATATAAAGGGGCTAGGATAACTCACTTGGGTTCAGGGAGAACTTATAAAGGTGATATGGTAACTCACTTGGGGTCAGGGAGAACTAATCAATGTGATATGGTAACTCATTTGGGGTCAGGGAGTACTTATATGGGACCAGGGTAACTCACTTGGGGCCAGGGTGTACTTATAAAGGGGCTATGATAACTCACTTGGTGTCAGGGAGTACTACTATGGGACTAGGGTAACTTGCTTGCGGTCAGAGAGTACATATAAAGGGGCTATGATAACTCACTTGGGGTCAGGGAGAACTAATCAAGGTGATATGGTAACTCATTTGGGGTCAGGGAGTACTTATATGGGACTAGGGTAACTCACTTGGGGTCAGGGAGTACTTATATGGGACCAGGGTAACTGACTTGGGGCCAGGGTGTACTTATAAAAGGGCTGGGGTAACTCACTTGGGGTCAGGGAGTACTACTATGGGACTAGGGTAACTCACTTGCGGTCAGAGAGTACATATAAAAAGGCTAGAATAACTCACTTGGGGTCAGTGAGTACTTATAAATGGGGTAGGGTAACTCATTTGGAGTCTGGGAGTACATATAAAGGGGCTAGGATAACACACTTGGGGTCAGGGAGTACTTATAAAGGGGCTAGGGTAACTCACTTGGGGTCAGGGAGTACATATAAAGGGGTTATGGTAACTCACTTGAGGTCAGGGAGTACTACAATGGGACCAGGGTAACTCACTTGCAGTCAGAGAGTACATATAAAGGGGATAGGATAACTCACTTGGGGTCAGGGAGTACTTATAAAGGTGATATGGTAACTCACTTGGGATCAGTGAGTACTTATATGGGACCAGGGTAACTCACTTGGGGCCAGGGTGTACTTATAAAGGGGCTATGGTAACTCACTTGGGGTCAGGGAGTACTTATAAAGGGGCTATGGTAACTCACTTGGGGTCAGGGAGTACTTATAAAGGGGCTATGGTAACTCACTTAGTGTCAGGGGGTACTACTATGGGACTAGGGTAACTCACTTGCGGTCAGAGAGTACATATAAAGGGGCTAGGATAACTCACTTGGGGTCAGGGAGAACTTATAGAGGTGATATGCTAACTCACTTGGGGTCAGGGAGTACTTATATGGGACTAGGGTAACTCACTTGAAGCCAGGGTGTACTTATAAAGGGGCTAGGGTAATTCACTTGGGGTCAGGGAGTACATATAAAGGTGCTATGGTAACTCACTTGGGGTCAGGGAGTACATATAAAGGGGCTATGGTAACTCACTTGGGATCAGGGAGTACTTATATGGGACCAGGGTAACTCACTTGGGGCCAGGGTGTACTTATAAAGGGGCTATGGTAACTCACTTGGGGTCAGGGAGTACTTATAAAGGGGCTATGGTAACTCACTTGGGGTCAGGGAGTACTTATAAAGGGGCTATGGTAACTCACTTAGTGTCAGGGAGTACTACTATGGGACTAGGGTAACTCACTTGCGGTCAGAGAGTACATATAAAGGGGCTAGGATAACTCACTTGGGGTCAGGGAGTACTTATATGGGACTAGGGTAACTCACTTGAAGCCAGGGTGTACTTATAAAGGGGCTAGGGTAATTCACTTGGGGTCAGGGAGTACATATAAAGGTGCTATGGTAACTCACTTGGGGTCAGGGAGTACATATAAAGGGGCTATGGTAACTCACTTGGGGTCAGGGAGTACTTATAAAGGGGCATTGGTAACTCACTTGGGGTCAGGGAGTACATTTAAGGGACTAGGGTGATTTACTTGCGGTCAGAGGGTACATATAAAGGGACTAGGATAACTCACTTGGGGTCAGGGAGAACTTATAGAGGTGATATGCTAACTCACTTGGGGTCAGGGAGTACTTATATGGGACTAGGGTAACTCACTTGGGGCCAGGGTGTACTTATAAAGGGGCTAGGGTAATTCACTTGGGGTCAGGGAGTACATATAAAGGTGCTATGGTAACTCACTTGGGGTCAGGGAGTACATATAAAGGGGCTATGGTAACTCACTTGGGGTCAGGGAGTACTTATAAAGGGGCATTGGTAACTCACTTGGGGTCAGGGAGTACATTTATGGGACTAGGGTGATTTACTTGCGGTCAGAGGGTACATATAAAGGGGCTAGGATAACTCACTTGGGTTCAGGGAGAACTTATAAAGGTGATATGGTAACTAACTTGGGGCCAGGGTGTACTTATAAAGGGGCTATGATAACTCACTTGGGGTCAGGGAGTACTACTATGGGACTAGGGTAACTTACTTGCGATCAGAAAGTACATATGATTGGGCTAGGATAACTCACTTGGGGTCAGGGAGAACTTATAAAGGTGCTATGGTAACTCACTTGGGGTCTGGGAGTACATATAAAGGAGCTATGGTAACTCACTTGGGGTCAGGGAGTACATATAAAGGGGCATTGGTAACTCACTTGGGGTCAGGGAGTACATTTATGGGACTAGGGTGATTTACTTGCGGTCAGAGGGTACATATAAAGGGGCTAGGATAACTCACTTGGGTTCAGGGAGAACTTATAAAGGTGATATGGTAACTCACTTGGGGTCAGGGAGAACTAATCAATGTGATATGGTAACTCATTTGGGGTCAGGGAGTACTTATATGGGACCAGGGTAACTCACTTGGGGCCAGGGTGTACTTATAAAGGGGCTATGATAACTCACTTGGGGTCAGGGAGTACTACTATGGGACTAGGGTAACTTACTTGCGATCAGAAAGTACATATGATTGGGCTAGGATAACTCACTTGGGGTCAGGGAGAACTTATAAAGGGGCTATGGTAACTCACTTGGGGTCAGTGAGTACTTATATGAGACTAGGGTAACTCACATGGCGTCAGCGAGTACTAATATGGGACCAGGGTAACTCACTTGGGGCCAGGGTGTACTTATAAAGGGGCTATGGTAACTCACTTGGGGTCAGGGAGTACTTATAAAGGGGCTATGGTAACTCACTTGGGGTCAGGGAGTACTTATAAAGAGGCTATGGTAACTCACTACGTGTCAGGGAGTACTACTATGGGACTAGGGTAACTCACTTGCGGTCAGAGAGTACATATAAAGGGGCTAGGATAACTAACTTGGGGTCAGGGAGAAATTATAGAGGTGATATGCTAACTCACTTGGGGTCAGGGAGTACTTATATGGGACTAGGGTAACTCACTTGAAGCCAGGGTGTACTTATAAAGGGGCTAGGGTAATTCACTTGGGGTCAGGGAGTACATATAAAGGTGCTATGGTAACTCACTTGGGGTCAGGGAGTACATATAAAGGGGCTATGGTAACTCACTTGGGGTCAGGGAGTACATATAAAGGGGCATTGGTAACTCACTTGGGGTCAGGGAGTACATTTATGGGACTAGGGTAACTCACTTGCGGTCAGAGAGTACATATAAAGGGGCTAGGATAACTCACTTGGGGTCAGGGAGAACTTATAGAGGTGATATGCTAACTCACTTGGGGTCAGGGAGTACTTATATGGGACTAGGGTAACTCACTTGAAGCCAGGGTGTACTTATAAAAGGGCTAGGGTAATTCACTTGGGGTCAGGGAGTACATATAAAGGTGCTATGGTAACTCACTTGGGGTCAGGGAGTACATATAAAGGGGCTATGGTAACTCACTTGGGGTCAGGGAGTACATATAAAGGGGCATTGGTAACTCACTTGGGGTCAGGGAGTACATTTATGGGACTAGGGTGATTTACTTGCGGTCAGAGGGTACATATAAAGGGGCTAGGATAACTCACTTGGGTTCAGGGAGAACTTATAAAGGTGATATGGTAACTCACTTTGGGTCAGGGAGAACTAATCAATGTGATTTGGTAACTCATTTGGGGTCAGGGAGTACTTATATGGGACCAGGGTAACTCACTTGGGGCCAGGGTGTACTTATAAAGGGGCTATGATAACTCACTTGGTTTCAGGGAGTACTACTATGGGACTAGGGTAACTTACTTGCGGTCAGAGAGTACATATAAAGGGGCTATGATAACTCACTTGGGGTCAGGGAGTACTTATAAAGGTGATATGGTAACTCACTTGGGATCAGGGAGTACTTATATGGGACCAGGGTAACTCACTTAGGGCCAGGGTGTACTTATAAAGGGGCTAGGGTAACTCACTTGGGGTCAGGGAGTACATATAAAGGGGCTATGGTAACTCACTTGGGGTCAGGGAGTACTACTATCGGACTAGGGTAACTTACTTGCGATCAGAAAGTACATATGATTGGGCTAGGATAACTCACTTGGGGTCAGGGAGAACTTATAAAGGGGCTATGGTAACTCACTTAGGGTCAGGAAGTACTTCTATGGGATTAGGGTAACTCACTTGGGGTCAGGGAGTACTTTTATGGGACTAGGGTAACTCACTTGGGGTCATGGAGTACTTATATAGGGGCTAGGGTAACTCTCTTGGGGTCAGTGAGTACTACTATGGGACTAGGGTAATTCACTTGCGGTCAGAGAGTATATATAAAGGGGCTATGGTAACTCACTTGGGGTCAGGGAGTACTACTATGGGACTAGGGTAACTTACTTGCGGTCAGAGAGTACATATAAAGGGGCTAGGATAACTCACTTGGGGTCAGGGAGAACTAATCAAGGTGATATGGTAACTCATTTGGGGTCAGGGAGTACTTATATGGGACCAGGGTAACTGACTTGGGGCCAGGGTGTACTTATAAAGGGGCTGGGGTAACTCACTTGGGGTCAGGGAGTACATATAAAGGGGCTATGGTAACTCACTTGGGGTCAGGGAGTACTACTATGGGACTAGGGTAACTCACTTGCGGTCAGAGAGTACATATAAAAAGGCTAGGATAACTCACTTGGGGTCAGTGAGTACTTATAAATGGGGTAGGGTAACTCATTTGGAGTCTGGGAGTACATATAAAGGGGCTAGGATAACACACTTGGGGTCAGGGAGTACATATAAAGGGGCTATGGTAACTCACTTGAGGTCAGGGAGTACTACTATGGGACCAGGGTAACTCACTTGCAGTCAGAGAGTACATATAAAGGGGATAGGATAACTCACTTGGGGTCAGGGAGTACTTATAAAGGTGATATGGTAACTCACTTGGGATCAGGGAGTACTTATATGGGACCAGGGTAACTCACTTGGGGCCAGGGTGTACTTATAAAGGGGCTAGGGTAACTCACTTGGGGTCAGGGAGTACTTATATGAGACTAGGGTAACTCACATGGCGTCAGCGAGTACTAATATGGGACCAGGGTAACTCACTTGGGGCCAGGGTGTACTTATAAAGGGGCTATGGTAACTCACTTGGGGTCAGGGAGTACTTATAAAGGGGCTATGGTAATTCACTTGGGGTCAGGGAGTACATATAAAGGTGCTATGGTAACTCTCTTGGGGTCAGGGAGTACATATAAAGGGGCTATGGTAACTCACTTGGGGTCAGGGAGTACATATAAAGGGGCATTGGTAACTCACTTGGGGTCAGGGAGTACATTTATGGGACTAGGGTAATTCACTTGCGGTCAGGGAGTACTACTATGGGACTAGTGTAACTCACTTGCGGTCAGAGGGTACATATAAAGGGGCTAGGATAACTCACTTGGGTTCAGGGAGAACTTATAAAGGTGATATTGTAACTCACTTGGGGTCAGGGAGAACTAATCAATGTGATATGGTAACTCATTTGGGGTCAGGGAGTACTTATATGGGACCAGGGTAACACTTGGGGCCAGGGTGTACTTATAAAGGGGCTATGATAACTCACTTGGGGTCAGGGAGTACTACTATGGGACTAGGGTAACTTACTTGCGATCAGAAAGTACATATGATTGGGCTAGGATAACTCACTTGGGGTCAGGGAGAACTTATAAAGGGGCTATGGTAACTCACTTGGGGTCAGTGAGTACTTATATGAGACTAGGGTAACTCACATGGCGTCAGCGAGTACTAATATGGGACCAGGGTAACTCACTTGTGGCCAGGGTGTACTTATAAAGGGGCTATGGTAACTCATTTGGGGTCAGGGAGTACTTATAAAGGGGCTATGGTAACTCACTTGGGGTCAGGGAGTACTTATAAAGAGGCTATGGTAACTCACTTAGTGTCAGGGAGTACTACTATGGGACTAGGGTAACTCACTTGCGGTCAGAGAGTACATATAAAGGGGCTAGGATAACTAACTTGGGGTCAGGGAGAAATTATAGAGGTGATATGCTAACTCACTTGGGGTCAGGGAGTACTTATATGGGATTAGGGTAACTCACTTGAAGCCAGGGTGTACTTATAAAGAGGCTAGGGTAATTCACTTGGGGTCAGGGAGTACATATAAAGGTGCTATGGTAAATCACTTGGGGTCAGGGAGTACATATAAAGGGGCTATGGTAACTCACTTGGGGTCAGGGAGTACATATAAAGAGGCATTGGTAACTCACTTGGGGTCAGGGAGTACATTTATGGGACTAGGGTAACTCACTTGCGGTCAGAGAGTACATATAAAGGGGCTAGAATAACTCACTTGGGGTCAGTGAGTACTTATAAATGGGGTAGGGTAACTCATTTTGAGTCTGGGAGTACATATAAAGGGGCTAGGATAACACACTTGGGGTCAGGGAGTACTTATAAAGGGGCTAGGGTAATTCACTTGGGGTCAGGGAGTACATATAAAGGTGCTATGGTAACTCACTTGGGGTCAGGGAGTACATATAAAGGGGCTATGGTAACTCACTTGGGGTCAGGGAGTACATATAAAGGGGCATTGGTAACTCACTTGGGGTCAGGGAGTACATTTATGGGACTAGGGTGATTTACTTGCGGTCAGAGGGTACATATAAAGGGGCTAGGATAACTCACTTGGGTTCAGGGAGAACTTATAAAGGTGATATGGTAACTCACTTGGGGTCAGGGAGAACTAATCAATGTGATATGGTAACTCATTTGGGGTCAGGGAGTACTTATATGGGACCAGGGTAACTCACTTGGGGCCAGGGTGTACTTATAAAGGGGCTATGATAACTCACTTGGTGTCAGGGAGTACTACTATGGGACTAGGGTAACTTGCTTGCGGTCAGAGAGTACATATAAAGGGGCTATGATAACTCACTTGGGGTCAGGGAGAACTAATCAAGGTGATATGGTAACTCATTTGGGGTCAGGGAGTACTTATATGGGACTAGGGTAACTCACTTGGGGTCAGGGAGTACTTATATGGGACCAGGGTAACTGACTTGGGGCCAGGGTGTACTTATAAAAGGGCTGGGGTAACTCACTTGGGGTCAGGGAGTACATATAAAGGGGCTATGGTAACTCACTTGGGGTCAGGGAGTACTACTATGGGACTAGGGTAACTCACTTGCGGTCAGAGAGTACATATAAAAAGGCTAGAATAACTCACTTGGGGTCAGTGAGTACTTATAAATGGGGTAGGGTAACTCATTTGGAGTCTGGGAGTACATATAAAGGGGCTAGGATAACACACTTGGGGTCAGGGAGTACTTATAAAGGGGCTAGGGTAACTCACTTGGGGTCAGGGAGTACATATAAAGGGGCTATGGTAACTCACTTGAGGTCAGGGAGTACTACAATGGGACCAGGGTAACTCACTTGCAGTCAGAGAGTACATATAAAGGGGATAGGATAACTCACTTGGGGTCAGGGAGTACTTATAAAGGTGATATGGTAACTCACTTGGGATCAGTGAGTACTTATATGGGACCAGGTTAACTCACTTGGGGCCAGGGTGTACTTATAAAGGGGCTATGGTAACTCACTTGGGGTCAGGGAGTACTTATAAAGGGGCTATGGTAACTCACTTGGGGTCAGGGAGTACTTATAAAGGGGCTATGGTAACTCACTTAGTGTCAGGGAGTACTACTATGGGACTAGGGTAACTCACTTGCGGTCAGAGAGTACATATAAAGGGGCTAGGATAACTCACTTGGGGTCAGGGAGAACTTATAGAGGTGATATGCTAACTCACTTGGGGTCAGGGAGTACTTATATGGGACTAGGGTAACTCACTTGAAGCCAGGGTGTACTTATAAAGGGGCTAGGGTAATTCACTTGGGGTCAGGGAGTACATATAAAGGTGCTATGGTAACTCACTTGGGGTCAGGGAGTACATATAAAGGGGCTATGGTAACTCACTTGGGATCAGGGAGTACTTATATGGGACCAGGGTAACTCACTTGGGGCCAGGGTGTACTTATAAAGGGGCTATGGTAACTCACTTGGGGTCAGGGAGTACTTATAAAGGGGCTATGGTAACTCACTTGGGGTCAGGGAGTACTTATAAAGGGGCATTGGTAACTCACTTGGGGTCAGGGAGTACATTTAAGGGACTAGGGTGATTTACTTGCGGTCAGAGGGTACATATAAAGGGGCTAGGATAACTCACTTGGGGTCAGGGAGAACTTATAGAGGTGATATGCTAACTCACTTGGGGTCAGGGAGTACTTATATGGGACTAGGGTAACTCACTTGAAGCCAGGGTGTACTTATAAAGGGGCTAGGGTAATTCACTTGGGGTCAGGGAGTACATATAAAGGTGCTATGGTAACTCACTTGGGGTCAGGGAGTACATATAAAGGGGCTATGGTAACTCACTTGGGGTCAGGGAGTACATATAAAGGGGCTATGGTAACTCACTTGGGGTCAGGGAGTACATATAAAGGGGCATTGGTAACTCACTTGGGGTCAGGGAGTACATATAAAGGTGCTATGGTAACTCACTTGGGGTCAGGGAGTACATATAAAGGGGCTATGGTAACTCACTTGGGGTCAGGGAGTACATATAAAGGGGCATTGGTAACTCACTTGGGGTCAGGGAGTACATTTATGGGACTAGGGTAACTCACTTGCGGTCAGAGAGTACATATAAAGGGGCTAGGATAACTCACTTGGGGTCAGGGAGAACTTATAGAGGTGATATGCTAACTCACTTGGGGTCAGGGAGTACTTATATGGGACTAGGGTAACTCACTTGAAGCCAGGGTGTACTTATAAAAGGGCTAGGGTAATTCACTTGGGGTCAGGGAGTACATATAAAGGTGCTATGGTAACTCACTTGGGGTCAGGGAGTACATATAAAGGGGCTATGGTAACTCACTTGGGGTCAGGGAGTACATATAAAGGGGCATTGGTAACTCACTTGGGGTCAGGGAGTACATTTATGGGACTAGGGTGATTTACTTGCGGTCAGAGGGTACATATAAAGGGGCTAGGATAACTCACTTGGGTTCAGGGAGAACTTATAAAGGTGATATGGTAACTCACTTTGGGTCAGGGAGAACTAATCAATGTGATTTGGTAACTCATTTGGGGTCAGGGAGTACTTATATGGGACCAGGGTAACTCACTTGGGGCCAGGGTGTACTTATAAAGGGGCTATGATAACTCACTTGGTTTCAGGGAGTACTACTATGGGACTAGGGTAACTTACTTGCGGTCAGAGAGTACATATAAAGGGGCTATGATAACTCACTTGGGGTCAGGGAGTACTTATAAAGGTGATATGGTAACTCACTTGGGATCAGGGAGTACTTATATGGGACCAGGGTAACTCACTTAGGGCCAGGGTGTACTTATAAAGGGGCTAGGGTAACTCACTTGGGGTCAGGGAGTACATATAAAGGGGCTATGGTAACTCACTTGGGGTCAGGGAGTACTACTATCGGACTAGGGTAACTTACTTGCGATCAGAAAGTACATATGATTGGGCTAGGATAACTCACTTGGGGTCAGGGAGAACTTATAAAGGGGCTATGGTAACTCACTTAGGGTCAGGAAGTACTTCTATGGGATTAGGGTAACTCACTTGGGGTCAGGGAGTACTTTTATGGGACTAGGGTAACTCACTTGGGGTCATGGAGTACTTATATAGGGGCTAGGGTAACTCTCTTGGGGTCAGTGAGTACTACTATGGGACTAGGGTAATTCACTTGCGGTCAGAGAGTATATATAAAGGGGCTATGGTAACTCACTTGGGGTCAGGGAGTACTACTATGGGACTAGGGTAACTTACTTGCGGTCAGAGAGTACATATAAAGGGGCTAGGATAACTCACTTGGGGTCAGGGAGAACTAATCAAGGTGATATGGTAACTCATTTGGGGTCAGGGAGTACTTATATGGGACCAGGGTAACTGACTTGGGGCCAGGGTGTACTTATAAAGGGGCTGGGGTAACTCACTTGGGGTCAGGGAGTACATATAAAGGGGCTATGGTAACTCACTTGGGGTCAGGGAGTACTACTATGGGACTAGGGTAACTCACTTGCGGTCAGAGAGTACATATAAAAAGGCTAGGATAACTCACTTGGGGTCAGTGAGTACTTATAAATGGGGTAGGGTAACTCATTTGGAGTCTGGGAGTACATATAAAGGGGCTAGGATAACACACTTGGGGTCAGGGAGTACATATAAAGGGGCTATGGTAACTCACTTGAGGTCAGGGAGTACTACTATGGGACCAGGGTAACTCACTTGCAGTCAGAGAGTACATATAAAGGGGATAGGATAACTCACTTGGGGTCAGGGAGTACTTATAAAGGTGATATGGTAACTCACTTGGGATCAGGGAGTACTTATATGGGACCAGGGTAACTCACTTGGGGCCAGGGTGTACTTATAAAGGGGCTAGGGTAACTCACTTGGGGTCAGGGAGTACTTATATGAGACTAGGGTAACTCACATGGCGTCAGCGAGTACTAATATGGGACCAGGGTAACTCACTTGGGGCCAGGGTGTACTTATAAAGGGGCTATGGTAACTCACTTGGGGTCAGGGAGTACTTATAAAGGGGCTATGGTAATTCACTTGGGGTCAGGGAGTACATATAAAGGTGCTATGGTAACTCTCTTGGGGTCAGGGAGTACATATAAAGGGGCTATGGTAACTCACTTGGGGTCAGGGAGTACATATAAAGGGGCATTGGTAACTCACTTGGGGTCAGGGAGTACATTTATGGGACTAGGGTAATTCACTTGCGGTCAGGGAGTACTACTATGGGACTAGTGTAACTCACTTGCGGTCAGAGGGTACATATAAAGGGGCTAGGATAACTCACTTGGGTTCAGGGAGAACTTATAAAGGTGATATTGTAACTCACTTGGGGTCAGGGAGAACTAATCAATGTGATATGGTAACTCATTTGGGGTCAGGGAGTACTTATATGGGACCAGGGTAACACTTGGGGCCAGGGTGTACTTATAAAGGGGCTATGATAACTCACTTGGGGTCAGGGAGTACTACTATGGGACTAGGGTAACTTACTTGCGATCAGAAAGTACATATGATTGGGCTAGGATAACTCACTTGGGGTCAGGGAGAACTTATAAAGGGGCTATGGTAACTCACTTGGGGTCAGTGAGTACTTATATGAGACTAGGGTAACTCACATGGCGTCAGCGAGTACTAATATGGGACCAGGGTAACTCACTTGGGGCCAGGGTGTACTTATAAAGGGGCTATGGTAACTCATTTGGGGTCAGGGAGTACTTATAAAGGGGCTATGGTAACTCACTTGGGGTCAGGGAGTACTTATAAAGAGGCTATGGTAACTCACTTAGTGTCAGGGAGTACTACTATGGGACTAGGGTAACTCACTTGCGGTCAGAGAGTACATATAAAGGGGCTAGGATAACTAACTTGGGGTCAGGGAGAAATTATAGAGGTGATATGCTAACTCACTTGGGGTCAGGGAGTACTTATATGGGATTAGGGTAACTCACTTGAAGCCAGGGTGTACTTATAAAGAGGCTAGGGTAATTCACTTGGGGTCAGGGAGTACATATAAAGGTGCTATGGTAAATCACTTGGGGTCAGGGAGTACATATAAAGGGGCTATGGTAACTCACTTGGGGTCAGGGAGTACATATAAAGAGGCATTGGTAACTCACTTGGGGTCAGGGAGTACATTTATGGGACTAGGGTAACTCACTTGCGGTCAGAGAGTACATATAAAGGGGCTAGAATAACTCACTTGGGGTCAGTGAGTACTTATAAATGGGGTAGGGTAACTCATTTTGAGTCTGGGAGTACATATAAAGGGGCTAGGATAACACACTTGGGGTCAGGGAGTACATATAAAGGGGCTATGGTAACTCACTTGAGGTCAGGGAGTACTACTATGGGACCAGGGTAACTCACTTGCAGTCAGAGAGTACATATAAAGGGGATAGGATAACTCACTTGGGGTCAGGGAGTACTTATAAAGGTGATATGGTAACTCACTTGGGATCAGGGAGTACTTATATGGGACCAGGGTAACTCACTTGGGGCCAGGGTGTACTTATAAAGGGGCTAGGGTAACTCACTTGGGGTCAGGGAGTACTTATATGAGACTAGGGTAACTCACATGGCGTCAGCGAGTACTAATATGGGACCAGGGTAACTCACTTGGGGCCAGGGTGTACTTATAAAGGGGCTATGGTAACTCACTTGGGGTCAGGGAGTACTTATAAAGGGGCTATGGTAATTCACTTGGGGTCAGGGAGTACATATAAAGGTGCTATGGTAACTCTCTTGGGGTCAGGGAGTACATATAAAGGGGCTATGGTAACTCACTTGGGGTCAGGGAGTACATATAAAGGGGCATTGGTAACTCACTTGGGGTCAGGGAGTACATTTATGGGACTAGGGTAATTCACTTGCGGTCAGGGAGTACTACTATGGGACTAGTGTAACTCACTTGCGGTCAGAGGGTACATATAAAGGGGCTAGGATAACTCACTTGGGTTCAGGGAGAACTTATAAAGGTGATATTGTAACTCACTTGGGGTCAGGGAGAACTAATCAATGTGATATGGTAACTCATTTGGGGTCAGGGAGTACTTATATGGGACCAGGGTAACACTTGGGGCCAGGGTGTACTTATAAAGGGGCTATGATAACTCACTTGGGGTCAGGGAGTACTACTATGGGACTAGGGTAACTTACTTGCGATCAGAAAGTACATATGATTGGGCTAGGATAACTCACTTGGGGTCAGGGAGAACTTATAAAGGGGCTATGGTAACTCACTTGGGGTCAGTGAGTACTTATATGAGACTAGGGTAACTCACATGGCGTCAGCGAGTACTAATATGGGACCAGGGTAACTCACTTGGGGCCAGGGTGTACTTATAAAGGGGCTATGGTAACTCATTTGGGGTCAGGGAGTACTTATAAAGGGGCTATGGTAACTCACTTGGGGTCAGGGAGTACTTATAAAGAGGCTATGGTAACTCACTTAGTGTCAGGGAGTACTACTATGGGACTAGGGTAACTCACTTGCGGTCAGAGAGTACATATAAAGGGGCTAGGATAACTAACTTGGGGTCAGGGAGAAATTATAGAGGTGATATGCTAACTCACTTGGGGTCAGGGAGTACTTATATGGGATTAGGGTAACTCACTTGAAGCCAGGGTGTACTTATAAAGAGGCTAGGGTAATTCACTTGGGGTCAGGGAGTACATATAAAGGTGCTATGGTAAATCACTTGGGGTCAGGGAGTACATATAAAGGGGCTATGGTAACTCACTTGGGGTCAGGGAGTACATATAAAGAGGCATTGGTAACTCACTTGGGGTCAGGGAGTACATTTATGGGACTAGGGTAACTCACTTGCGGTCAGAGAGTACATATAAAGGGGCTAGAATAACTCACTTGGGGTCAGTGAGTACTTATAAATGGGGTAGGGTAACTCATTTTGAGTCTGGGAGTACATATAAAGGGGCTAGGATAACACACTTGGGGTCAGGGAGTACTTATAAAGGGGCTAGGGTAATTCACTTGGGGTCAGGGAGTACATATAAAGGTGCTATGGTAACTCACTTGGGGTCAGGGAGTACATATAAAGGGGCTATGGTAACTCACTTGGGGTCAGGGAGTACATATAAAGGGGCATTGGTAACTCACTTGGGGTCAGGGAGTACATTTATGGGACTAGGGTGATTTACTTGCGGTCAGAGGGTACATATAAAGGGGCTAGGATAACTCACTTGGGTTCAGGGAGAACTTATAAAGGTGATATGGTAACTCACTTGGGGTCAGGGAGAACTAATCAATGTGATATGGTAACTCATTTGGGGTCAGGGAGTACTTATATGGGACCAGGGTAACTCACTTGGGGCCAGGGTGTACTTATAAAGGGGCTATGATAACTCACTTGGTGTCAGGGAGTACTACTATGGGACTAGGGTAACTTGCTTGCGGTCAGAGAGTACATATAAAGGGGCTATGATAACTCACTTGGGGTCAGGGAGAACTAATCAAGGTGATATGGTAACTCATTTGGGGTCAGGGAGTACTTATATGGGACTAGGGTAACTCACTTGGGGTCAGGGAGTACTTATATGGGACCAGGGTAACTGACTTGGGGCCAGGGTGTACTTATAAAAGGGCTGGGGTAACTCACTTGGGGTCAGGGAGTACATATAAAGGGGCTATGGTAACTCACTTGGGGTCAGGGAGTACTACTATGGGACTAGGGTAACTCACTTGCGGTCAGAGAGTACATATAAAAAGGCTAGAATAACTCACTTGGGGTCAGTGAGTACTTATAAATGGGGTAGGGTAACTCATTTGGAGTCTGGGAGTACATATAAAGGGGCTAGGATAACACACTTGGGGTCAGGGAGTACTTATAAAGGGGCTAGGGTAACTCACTTGGGGTCAGGGAGTACATATAAAGGGGCTATGGTAACTCACTTGAGGTCAGGGAGTACTACAATGGGACCAGGGTAACTCACTTGCAGTCAGAGAGTACATATAAAGGGGATAGGATAACTCACTTGGGGTCAGGGAGTACTTATAAAGGTGATATGGTAACTCACTTGGGATCAGTGAGTACTTATATGGGACCAGGTTAACTCACTTGGGGCCAGGGTGTACTTATAAAGGGGCTATGGTAACTCACTTGGGGTCAGGGAGTACTTATAAAGGGGCTATGGTAACTCACTTGGGGTCAGGGAGTACTTATAAAGGGGCTATGGTAACTCACTTAGTGTCAGGGAGTACTACTATGGGACTAGGGTAACTCACTTGCGGTCAGAGAGTACATATAAAGGGGCTAGGATAACTCACTTGGGGTCAGGGAGAACTTATAGAGGTGATATGCTAACTCACTTGGGGTCAGGGAGTACTTATATGGGACTAGGGTAACTCACTTGAAGCCAGGGTGTACTTATAAAGGGGCTAGGGTAATTCACTTGGGGTCAGGGAGTACATATAAAGGTGCTATGGTAACTCACTTGGGGTCAGGGAGTACATATAAAGGGGCTATGGTAACTCACTTGGGATCAGGGAGTACTTATATGGGACCAGGGTAACTCACTTGGGGCCAGGGTGTACTTATAAAGGGGCTATGGTAACTCACTTGGGGTCAGGGAGTACTTATAAAGGGGCTATGGTAACTCACTTGGGGTCAGGGAGTACTTATAAAGGGGCATTGGTAACTCACTTGGGGTCAGGGAGTACATTTAAGGGACTAGGGTGATTTACTTGCGGTCAGAGGGTACATATAAAGGGGCTAGGATAACTCACTTGGGGTCAGGGAGAACTTATAGAGGTGATATGCTAACTCACTTGGGGTCAGGGAGTACTTATATGGGACTAGGGTAACTCACTTGAAGCCAGGGTGTACTTATAAAGGGGCTAGGGTAATTCACTTGGGGTCAGGGAGTACATATAAAGGTGCTATGGTAACTCACTTGGGGTCAGGGAGTACATATAAAGGGGCTATGGTAACTCACTTGGGGTCAGGGAGTACTTATAAAGGGGCATTGGTAACTCACTTGGGGTCAGGGAGTACATTTAAGGGACTAGGGTGATTTACTTGCGGTCAGAGGGTACATATAAAGGGGCTAGGATAACTCACTTGGGGTCAGGGAGAACTTATAGAGGTGATATGCTAACTCACTTGGGGTCAGGGAGTACTTATATGGGACTAGGGTAACTCACTTGGGGCCAGGGTGTACTTATAAAGGGGCTAGGGTAATTCACTTGGGGTCAGGGAGTACATATAAAGGTGCTATGGTAACTCACTTGGGGTCAGGGAGTACATATAAAGGGGCTATGGTAACTCACTTGGGGTCAGGGAGTACTTATAAAGGGGCATTGGTAACTCACTTGGGGTCAGGGAGTACATTTATGGGACTAGGGTGATTTACTTGCGGTCAGAGGGTACATATAAAGGGGCTAGGATAAGTCACTTGGGTTCAGGGAGAACTTATAAAGGTGATATGGTAACTAACTTGGGGCCAGGGTGTACTTATAAAGGGGCTATGATAACTCACTTGGGGTCAGGGAGTACTACTATGGGACTAGGGTAACTTACTTGCGATCAGAAAGTACATATGATTGGGCTAGGATAACTCACTTGGGGTCAGGGAGAACTTATAAAGGTGCTATGGTAACTCACTTGGGGTCTGGGAGTACATATAAAGGAGCTATGGTAACTCACTTGGGGCCAGGGAGTACATATAAAGGGGCATTGGTAACTCACTTGGGGTCAGGGAGTACATTTATGGGACTAGGGTGATTTACTTGCGGTCAGAGGGTACATATAAAGGGGCTAGGATAACTCACTTGGGTTCAGGGAGAACTTATAAAGGTGATATGGTAACTCACTTGGGGTCAGGGAGAACTAATCAATGTGATATGGTAACTCATTTGGGGTCAGGGAGTACTTATATGGGACCAGGGTAACTCACTTGGGGCCAGGGTGTACTTATAAAGGGGCTATGATAACTCACTTGGGGTCAGGGAGTACTACTATGGGACTAGGGTAACTTACTTGCGATCAGAAAGTACATATGATTGGGCTAGGATAACTCACTTGGGGTCAGGGAGAACTTATAAAGGGGCTATGGTAACTCACTTGGGGTCAGTGAGTACTTATATGAGACTAGGGTAACTCACATGGCGTCAGCGAGTACTAATATGGGACCAGGGTAACTCACTTGGGGCCAGGGTGTACTTATAAAGGGGCTATGGTAACTCACTTGGGGTCAGGGAGTACTTATAAAGAGGCTATGGTAACTCACTTGGGGTCAGGGAGTACTTATAAAGAGGCTATGGTAACTCACTACGTGTCAGGGAGTACTACTTTGGGACTAGGGTAACTCACTTGCGGTCAGAGAGTACATATAAAGGGGCTAGGATAACTAACTTGGGGTCAGGGAGAAATTATAGAGGTGATATGCTAACTCACTTGGGGTCAGGGAGTACTTATATGGGACTAGGGTAACTCACTTGAAGCCAGGGTGTACTTATAAAAGGGCTAGGGTAATTCACTTGGGGTCAGGGAGTACATATAAAGGTGCTATGGTAACTCACTTGGGGTCAGGGAGTACATATAAAGGGGCTATGGTAACTCACTTGGGGTCAGGGAGTACATATAAAGGGGCATTGGTAACTCACTTGGGGTCAGGGAGTACATTTATGGGACTAGGGTGATTTACTTGCGGTCAGAGGGTACATATAAAGGGGCTAGGATAACTCACTTGGGTTCAGGGAGAACTTATAAAGGTGATATGGTAACTCACTTTGGGTCAGGGAGAACTAATCAATGTGATTTGGTAACTCATTTGGGGTCAGGGAGTACTTATATGGGACCAGGGTAACTCACTTGGGGCCAGGGTGTACTTATAAAGGGGCTATGATAACTCACTTGGTGTCAGGGAGTACTACTATGGGACTAGGGTAACTCACTTGGGGTCAGGGAGTACATATAAAGGGGCTATGGTAACTCACTTGGGGTCAGGGAGTACTTATAAAGGGGCATTGGTAACTCACTTGGGGTCAGGGAGTACATTTATGGGACTAGGGTGATTTACTTGCGGTCAGAGGGTACATATAAAGGGGCTAGGATAAGTCACTTGGGTTCAGGGAGAACTTATAAAGGTGATATGGTAACTAACTTGGGGCCAGGGTGTACTTATAAAGGGGCTATGATAACTCACTTGGGGTCAGGGAGTACTACTATGGGACTAGGGTAACTTACTTGCGATCAGAAAGTACATATGATTGGGCTAGGATAACTCACTTGGGGTCAGGGAGAACTTATAAAGGTGCTATGGTAACTCACTTGGGGTCTGGGAGTACATATAAAGGAGCTATGGTAACTCACTTGGGGCCAGGGAGTACATATAAAGGGGCATTGGTAACTCACTTGGGGTCAGGGAGTACATTTATGGGACTAGGGTGATTTACTTGCGGTCAGAGGGTACATATAAAGGGGCTAGGATAACTCACTTGGGTTCAGGGAGAACTTATAAAGGTGATATGGTAACTCACTTGGGGTCAGGGAGAACTAATCAATGTGATATGGTAACTCATTTGGGGTCAGGGAGTACTTATATGGGACCAGGGTAACTCACTTGGGGCCAGGGTGTACTTATAAAGGGGCTATGATAACTCACTTGGGGTCAGGGAGTACTACTATGGGACTAGGGTAACTTACTTGCGATCAGAAAGTACATATGATTGGGCTAGGATAACTCACTTGGGGTCAGGGAGAACTTATAAAGGGGCTATGGTAACTCACTTGGGGTCAGTGAGTACTTATATGAGACTAGGGTAACTCACATGGCGTCAGCGAGTACTAATATGGGACCAGGGTAACTCACTTGGGGCCAGGGTGTACTTATAAAGGGGCTATGGTAACTCACTTGGGGTCAGGGAGTACTTATAAAGGGGCTATGGTAACTCACTTGGGGTCAGGGAGTACTTATAAAGAGGCTATGGTAACTCACTTAGTGTCAGGGAGTACTACTATGGGACTAGGGTAACTCACTTGCGGTCAGAGAGTACATATAAAGGGGCTAGGATAACTAACTTGGGGTCAGGGAGAAATTATAGAGGTGATATGCTAACTCACTTGGGGTCAGGGAGTACTTATATGGGACTAGGGTAACTCACTTGAAGCCAGGGTGTACTTATAAAGGGGCTAGGGTAATTCACTTGGGGTCAGGGAGTACATATAAAGGTGCTATGGTAACTCACTTGGGGTCAGGGAGTACATATAAAGGGGCTATGGTAATTCACTTGGGGTCAGGGAGTACATATAAAGGGGCATTGGTAACTCACTTGGGGTCAGGGAGTACATTTATGGGACTAGGGTAACTCACTTGCGGTCAGAGAGTACATATAAAGGGGCTAGGATAACTCACTTGGGGTCAGGGAGAACTTATAGAGGTGATATGCTAACTCACTTGGGGTCAGGGAGTACTTATATGGGACTAGGGTAACTCACTTGAAGCCAGGGTGTACTTATAAAAGGGCTAGGGTAATTCACTTGGGGTCAGGGAGTACATATAAAGGTGCTATGGTAACTCACTTGGGGTCAGGGAGTACATATAAAGGGGCTATGGTAACTCACTTGGGGTCAGGGAGTACATATAAAGGGGCATTGGTAACTCACTTGGGGTCAGGGAGTACATTTATGGGACTAGGGTGATTTACTTGCGGTCAGAGGGTACATATAAAGGGGCTAGGATAACTCACTTGGGTTCAGGGAGAACTTATAAAGGTGATATGGTAACTCACTTGGGGTCAGGGAGAACTAATCAATGTGATTTGGTAACTCATTTGGGGTCAGGGAGTACTTATATGGGACCAGGGTAACTCACTTGGGGCCAGGGTGTACTTATAAAGGGGCTATGATAACTCACTTGGTGTCAGGGAGTACTACTATGGGACTAGGGTAACTTACTTGCGGTCAGAGAGTACATATAAAGGGGCTATGATAACTCACTTGGGGTCAGGGAGAACTAATCAAGGTGATATGGTAACTCATTTGGGGTCAGGGAGTACTTATATGGGACTAGGGTAACTCACTTGGGGTCAGGGAGTACTTATATGGGACCAGGGTAACTGACTTGGGGCCAGGGTGTACTTATAAAAGGGCTGGGGTAACTCACTTGGGGTCAGGGAGTACATATAAAGGGGCTATGGTAACTCACTTGGGGTCAGGGAGTACTACTATGGGACTAGGGTAACTCACTTGCGGTTAGAGAGTACATATAAAAAGGCTAGAATAACTCACTTGGGGTCAGTGAGTACTTATAAATGGGGTAGGGTAACTCATTTGGAGTCTGGGAGTACATATAAAGGGGCTAGGATAACACACTTGGGGTCAGGGAGTACTTATAAAGGGGCTAGGGTAACTCACTTGTGGTCAGGGAGTACATATAAAGGGGCTATGGTAACTCACTTGAGGTCAGGGAGTACTACAATGGGACCAGGGTAACTCACTTGCAGTCAGAGAGTACATATAAAGGGGATAGGATAACTCACTTGGGGTCAGGGAGTACTTATAAAGGTGATATGGTAACTCACTTGGGATCAGGGAGTACTTATATGGGACCAGGGTAACTCACTTGGGGCCAGGGTGTACTTATAAAGGGGCTAGGGTAAGTCACTTGGGGTCAGGGAGTACATATAAAGGGGCTATGGTAACTCACTTGGGGTCAGGGAGTACTACTATGGTACCGGGGTAACTCACTTGGGGTCAGGGAGTACTACTATGGGACCAGGGTAACTCACTTGCGGTCAGAGAGTACATATAAAGGGGCTAGGATAACTAACTTGGGGTCAGGGAGAAATTATAGAGGTGATATGCTAACTCACTTGGGGTCAGGGAGTACTTATATGGGACTAGGGTAACTCACTTGAAGCCAGGGTGTACTTATAAAGGGGCTAGGGTAATTCACTTGGGGTCAGGGAGTACATATAAAGGTGCTATGGTAACTCACTTGGGGTCAGGGAGTACATATAAAGGGGCTATGGTAACTCACTTGGGGTCAGGGAGTACATATAAAGGGGCATTGGTAACTCACTTGGGGTCAGGGAGTACATTTATGGGACTAAGGTAACTCACTTGCGGTCAGAGAGTACATATAAAGGGGCTAGGATAACTCACTTGGGGTCAGGGAGAACTTATAAAGGTGATATGGTAACTCACTTGGGGTCAGGGAGAACTAATCAATGTGATTTGGTAACTCATTTGGGGTCAGGGAGTACTTATATGGGACCAGGGTAACTCACTTGGGGCCAGGGTGTACTTATAAAGGGGCTATGATAACTCACTTGGTGTCAGGGAGTACTACTATGGGACTAGGGTAACTTACTTGCGGTCAGAGAGTACATATAAAGGGGCTATGATAACTCACATGGGGTCAGGGAGAACTAATCAAGGTGATATGGTAACTCATTTGGGGTCAGGGAGTACTTATATGGGACTAGGGTAACTCACTTGGGGTCAGGGAGTACTTATATGGGACCAGGGTAACTGACTTGGGGCCAGGGTGTACTTATAAAAGGGCTGGGGTAACTCACTTGGGGTCAGGGAGTACATATAAAGGGGCTATGGTAACTCACTTGGGGTCAGGGAGTACTACTATGGGACTAGGGTAACTCACTTGCGGTCAGAGAGTACATATAAAAAGGCTAGAATAACTCACTTGGGGTCAGTGAGTACTTATAAATGGGGTAGGGTAACTCATTTGGAGTCTGGGAGTACATATAAAGGGGCTAGGATAACACACTTGGGGTCAGGGAGTACTTATAAAGGGGCTAGGGTAACTCACTTGTGGTCAGGGAGTACATATAAAGGGGCTATGGTAACTCACTTGAGGTCAGGGAGTACTACAATGGGACCAGGGTAACTCACTTGCAGTCAGAGAGTACATATAAAGGGGATAGGATAACTCACTTGGGGTCAGGGAGTACTTATAAAGGTGATATGGTAACTCACTTGGGATCAGGGAGTACTTATATGGGACCAGGGTAACTCACTTGGGGCCAGGGTGTACTTATAAAGGGGCTAGGGTAAGTCACTTGGGGTCAGGGAGTACATATAAAGGGGCTATGGTAACTCACTTGGGGTCAGGGAGTACTACTATGGTACCGGGGTAACTCACTTGGGGTCAGGGAGTACTACTATGGGACCAGGGTAACTCACTTGCGGTCAGAGAGTACATATAAAGGGGATAGGATAACTCACTTGGGGTCAGGGAGTACTTATAAAGAGGCTAGGGTAACTCACTTGGGGTCAGGGAGTACATATAAAGGGGCTATGGTAACTCACTTGAGGTCAGGGAGTACTACAATGGGACCAGGGTAACTCACTTGCAGTCAGAGAGTACATATAAAGGGGATAGGATAACTCACTTGGGGTCAGGGAGTACTTATAAAGGTGATATGGTAACTCACTTGGGATCAGGGAGTACTTATATGGGACCAGGGTAACTCACTTGGGGCCAGGGTGTACTTATAAAGGGGCTAGGGTAAGTCACTTGGGGTCAGGGAGTACATATAAAGGGGCTATGGTAACTCACTTGGGGTCAGGGAGTACTTATAAAGGGGCTATGGTAACTCACTTGGGGTCAGGGAGTACTTATAAAGAGGCTATGGTAACTCACTTAGTGTCAGGGAGTACTACTATGGGACTAGGGTAACTCACTTGCGGTCAGAGAGTACATATAAAGGGGCTAGGATAACTCACTTGGGGTCAGGGAGAACTTATAGAGGTGATATTCTAACCCACTTGGGGTCAGGGAGTACTTATATGGGACTAGGGTAACTCACATGGCGTCAGCGAGTACTAATATGGGACCAGGGTAACTCACTTGGGGCCAGGGTGTACTTATAAAGGGGCTATGGTAACTCACTTGGGGTCAGGGAGTACTTATAAAGGGGCTATGGTAACTCACTTGGGGTCAGGGAGTACTTATAAAGAGGCTATGGTAACTCACTTAGTGTCAGGGAGTACTACTATGGGACTAGGGTAACTCACTTGCGGTCAGAGAGTACATATAAAGGGGCTAGGATAACTCACTTGGGGTCAGGGAGAAATTATAGAGGTGATATGCTAACTCACTTGGGGTCAGGGAGTACTTATATGGGACTAGGGTAACTCACTTGAAGCCAGGGTGTACTTATAAAGGGGCTAGGGTAATTCACTTGGGGTCAGGGAGTACATATAAAGGTGCTATGGTAACTCCCTTGGGGTCAGGGAGTACATATAAAGGGGCTATGGTAACTCACTTGGGGTCAGGGAGTACATATAAACGGGCATTGGTAACTCACTTGGGGTCAGGGAGTACATTTATGGGACTAGGGTGATTTACTTGCGGTCAGAGGGTACATATAAAGGGGCTAGGATAACTCACTTGGGTTCAGGGAGAACTTATAAAGGTGATATGGTAACTCACTTGGGGTCAGGGAGAACTAATCAATGTGATATGGTAACTCATTTGGGGTCAGGGAGTACTTATATGGGACCAGGGTAACTCACTTGGGGCCAAGGTGTACTTATAAAGGGGCTATGATAACTCACTTGGTGTCAGGGAGTACTACTATGGGACTAGGGTAACTTACTTGCGGTCAGAGAGTACATATAAAGGGGCTATGATAACTCACTTGGGGTCAGGGAGAACTAATCAAGGTGATATGGTAACTCATTTGGGGTCAGGGAGTACTTATATGGGACTAAGGTAACTCACTTGGGGTCAGGGAGTACTTATATGGGACCAGGGTAACTGACTTGGGGCCAGGGTGTACTTATAAAAGGGCTGGGGTAACTCACTTGGGGTCAGGGAGTACATATAAAGGGGCTATGGTAACTCACTTGGGGTCAGGGAGTACTACTATGGGACTAGGGTAACTCACTTGCGGTCAGAGAGTACATATAAAAAGGCTAGAATAACTCACTTGGGGTCAGTGAGTACTTATAAATGGTGTAGGGTAACTCATTTGGAGTCTGGGAGTACATATAAAGGGGCTAGGATAACACACTTGGGGTCAGGGAGTACTTATAAAGGTGATATGGTAACTCACTTGGGATCAGGGAGTACTTATATGGGACCAGGGTAACTCACTTGGGGCCAGGGTGTACTTATAAAGGGGCTAGGGTAAGTCACTTGGGGTCAGGGAGTACATATAAAGGGGCTATGGTAACTCACTTGGGGTCAGGGAGTACTACTATGGTACCGGGGTAACTCACTTGGGGTCAGGGAGTACTACTATGGGACCAGGGTAACTCACTTGCGGTCAGAGAGTACATATAAAGGGGATAGGATAACTCACTTGGGGTCAGGGAGTACTTATAAAGGTGATATGGTAACTCACTTGGGATCAGGGAGTACTTATATGGGACCAGGGTAACTCACTTGGGGCCAGGGTGTACTTATAAAGGTGCTATGGTAACTCACTTGGGGTCAGGGAGTACTACTATGGGACTAGGGTAACTTACTTGCGATCAGAAAGTACATATGATTGGGCTAGGATAACTCACTTGGGGTCAGGGAGAACTTATAAAGGGGCCATGGTAACTCACTTGGGGTCAGGGAGTACTTATAAAGAGGCTATGGTAACTCACTTGGGGTCAGTGAGTACTTATATGAGACTAGGGTAACTCACTTGGGGTCAGGGAGTACTAATAAAGGGGTTAGATTAACTCACTTGGGGTCAGGGAGTACTAATATGGGGTTAGATTATCTCACTTGCGGACAGAGAGTACTTATAAAGGGGCTATGGTAACTCACTCAGGGTCAGGAAGTACTTCTATGGGATTAGGGTAACTCACTTGGGGTCAGGGAGTACTTTTATGGGACTAGGGTAACTCACTTGGGGTCATGGAGTACTTATATAGGGGCTAGGGTAACTCTCTTGAGGTCATTGAGTACTACTATGGGACTAGGGTAATTCACTTGCGGTCAGAGAGTATATATAAAGGGGCTATGGTAACTCACTTGGGGACAGGGAGTACATATAAAGGGGCATTGGTAACTCACTTGGGGTCAGGGAGTACATTTATGGGACTAGGGTGATTTACTTGCGGTCAGAGGGTACATATAAAGGGGCTAGGATAACTCACTTGGGTTCAGGGAGAACTTATAAAGGTGATATGGTAACTCACTTGGGGTCAGGGAGAACTAATCAATGTGATATGGTAACTCATTTGGGGTCAGGTAGTACTTATATGGGACCAGGGTAACTCACTTGGGGCCAAGGTGTACTTATAAAGGGGCTATGGTAACTCACTTGGGGTCAGGGAGTACTTATAAAGGGGCTATGGTAACTCACTTGGGGTCAGGGAGTACATATAAAGGGGCATTGGTAACTCACTTGGGGTCAGGGAGTACATTTATGGGACTAGGGTAACTCACTTGCGGTCAGAGAGTACATATAAAGGGGCTAGGATAACTCACTTGGGGTCAGGGAGAAATTATAGAGGTGATATGCTAACTCACTTGGGGTCAGGGAGTACTTATATGGGACTAGGGTAACTCACTTGAAGCCAGGGTGTACTTATAAAGGGGCTAGGGTAATTCACTTGGGGTCAGGGAGTACATATAAAGGTGCTATGGTAACTCACTTGGGGTCAGGGAGTACATATAAAGGGGCTATGGTAACTCACTTGGGGTCAGGGAGTACATATAAAGGGGCATTGGTAACTCACTTGGGGTCAGGGAGTACATTTATGGGACTAGGGTGATTTACTTGCGGTCAGAGGGTACATATAAAGGGGCTAGGATAACTCACTTGGGTTCAGGGAGAACTTATAAAGGTGATATGGTAACTCACTTGGGGTCAGGGAGAACTAATCAATGTGATATGGTAACTCATTTGGGGTCAGGGAGTACTTATATGGGACCAGGGTAACTCACTTGGGGCCAAGGTGTACTTATAAAGGGGCTATGATAACTCACTTGGTGTCAGGGAGTACTACTATGGGACTAGGGTAACTTACTTGCGGTCAGAGAGTACATATAAAGGGGCTATGATAACTCACTTGGGGTCAGGGAGAAATAATCAAGGTGATATGGTAACTCATTTGGGGTCAGGGAGTACTTATATGGGACTAGGGTAACTCACTTGGGGTCAGGGAGTACTTATATGGGACCAGGGTAACTGACTTGGGGCCAGGGTGTACTTATAAAAGGGCTGGGGTAACTCACTTGGGGTCAGGGAGTACATATAAAGGGGCTATGGTAACTCACTTGGGGTCAGGGAGTACTACTATGGGACTAGGGTAACTCACTTGCGGTCAGAGAGTACATATAAAAAGGCTAGAATAACTCACTTGGGGTCAGTGAGTACTTATAAATGGGGTAGGGTAACTCATTTGGAGTCTGGGAGTACATATAAAGGGGCTAGGATAACACACTTGGGGTCAGGGAGTACTTATAAAGGTGATATGGTAACTCACTTGGGATCAGGGAGTACTTATATGGGACCAGGGTAACTCACTTGGGGCCAGGGTGTACTTATTAAGGGGCTAGGGTAAGTCACTTGGGGTCAGGGAGTACATATAAAGGGGCTATGGTAACTCACTTGGGGTCAGGGAGTACTACTATGGTACCGGGGTAACTCACTTGGGGTCAGTGAGTACTACTATGGGACCAGGGTAACTCACTTGCGGTCAGAGAGTACATATAAAGGGGATAGGATAACTCACTTGGGGTCAGGGAGTACTTATAAAGGTGATATGGTAACTCACTTGGGATCAGGGAGTACTTATATGGGACCAGGGTAACTCACTTGGGGCCAGGGTGTACTTATAAAGGTGCTATGGTAACCCACTTGGGGTCAGGGAGTACTACTATGGGACTAGGGTAACTTACTTGCGATCAGAAAGTACATATGATTGGGCTAGGATAACTCACTTGGGGTCAGGGAGAACTTATAAAGGGGCCATGGTAACTCACTTGGGGTCAGGGAGTACTTATAAAGAGGCTATGGTATCTCACTTGGGGTCAGTGAGTACTTATATGAGACTAGGGTAACTCACTTGGGGTCAGGGAGTACTAATAAAGGGGTTAGATTAACTCACTTGCGGACAGAGAGTACTTATAAAGGGGCTATGGTAACTCACTCAGGGTCAGGATGTACTTCTATGGGATTAGGGTAACTCACTTGGGGTCAGGGAGTACTTTTATGGGACTAGGGTAACTCACTTGGGGTCATGGAGTACTTATATAGGGGCTAGGGTAACTCTCTTGGGGTCATTGAGTACTACTATGGGACTAGGGTAATTCACTTGCGGTCAGAGAGTATATATAAAGGGGCTATGGTAACTCACTTGGGGTCATGGAGTACTTATATAGGGGCTAGGGTAACTCTCTTGGGGTCAGTGAGTACTACTATGGGACTAGGGTAATTCACTTGCGGTCAGAGAGTATATATAAAGGGGCTATGGTAACTCACTTGGGGTCAGGGAGTGGTGACTATGGGACTAGGGTAACTTACTTGCGATCAGAAAGTACATATGATTGGGCTAGGATAACTCACTTGGGGCCAGGGTGTACTTATAAAGGGGCTATGGTAACTCACTTGGGGTCAGGGAGTACTTATATGAGACTAGGGTATCACACTTGGGGTCAGGGAGTACTAATAAAGGGGTTAGATTAACTCACTTGCGGACAGAGAGTACTTATAAAGGGGCTATGGTAACTCACTCAGGGCCAGGAAGTACTTCTATGGGATTAGGGTAACTCACTTGGGTTCAGGGAGTACCTTTATGGGACTAGGGTAACTCACTTGGGGTCATGGAGTACTTATATAGAGGCTAGGGTAACTCTCTTGGGGTCAGTGAGTACTACTATGGGACTAGGGTAATTCACTTGCGGTCAGAGAGTATATATAAAGGGGTTATGGTAACTCACTTGGGGTCAGGGAGTACTACTATGGGACTAGGGTAACTTACTTGCGGTCAGAGAGTACATATAAAGGGGCTATCATAACTCACTTGGGGTCAGGGAGAACTAATCAAGGTGATATGGTAACTCATTTGGGGTCAGGGAGTACTTATATGGGACTAGGGTAACTCACTTGGGGTCAGGGAGTACTTATATGGGACCAGGGTAACTGACTTGGGGCCAGGGTGTACTTATAAAAGGGCTGGGGTAACTCACTTGGGGTCAGGGAGTACATATAAAGGGGCTATGGTAACTCACTTGGGGTCAGGGAGCACTACTATGGGACTAGGGTAACTCACTTGCGGTCAGAGAGTACATATAAGAAGGCTAGAATAACTCACTTGGGGTCAGTGAGTACTTATAAATGGGGTAGGGTAACTCATTTGGAGTCTGGGAGTACATATAAAGGGGCTAGGATAACACACTTGGGGTCAGGGAGTACTTATAAAGGGGCTAGGGTAACTCACTTGGGGTCAGGGAGTACATATAAAGGGGCTATGGTAACTCACTTGAGGTCAGGGAGTACTACAATGGGACCAGGGTAACTCACTTGCAGTCAGAGAGTACATATAAAGGGGCTAGGGTAACTCACTTGGGGTCAGGGAGTACATATAAAGGGGCTATGGTAACTCACTTGGGGTCAGGGAGTACTACTATCGGACTAGGGTAACTTACTTGCGATCACAAAGTACATATGATTGGGCTAGGATAACTCACTTGGGGTCAGGGATAACTTATAAAGGGGCTATGTTATCTCACTTGGGGTCAGGGAGTACATATAAAGGGGCTATGGTAACTCACTTGGGGTCAGGGAGTACTTTTATGGGACTAGGGTAACTCACTTGGGGTTATGGAGTACTTATATAGGGGCTAGGGTAACTCTCTTGGGGTCAGTGAGTACTACTATGGGACTAGGGTAATTCACTTGCTGTCAGAGAGTATATATAAAGGGGCTATGGTAACTCACTTGGGGTCAGGGAGTACTACTATGGGACTAGGGTAACTTACTTGCGGTCAGAGAGTACATATAAAGGGGCTAGGATAACTCACTTGGGGTCAGGGAGAACTAATCAAGGTGATATGGTAACTCATTTGGGGTCAGGGAGTACTTATATGGGACTAGGGTAACTCACTTGGGGTCAGGGAGTACTTATATGGGACCAGGGTAACTGACTTGGGGCCAGGGTGTACTTACAAAGGGGCTGGGGTAACTCACTTGGGGTCAGGGAGTACATATAAAGGGGCTATGGTAACTCACTTAGGGTCAGGAAGTACTTCTATGGGATTAGGGTAACTCACTTGGGGTCAGGGAGTACTTTTATGGGACTAGGGTAACTCACTTGGGGTTATGGAGTACTTATATAGGGGCTAGGGTAACTCTCTTGGGGTCAGTGAGTACTACTATGGGACTAGGGTAATTCACTTGCGGTCAGAGAGTATATATAAAGGGGCTATGGTAACTCACTTGGGGTCAGGGAGTACTACTATGGGACTAGGGTAACTTACTTGCGGTCAGAGAGTACATATAAAGGGGCTAGGATAACTCACTTGGGGTCAGGGGGAACTAATCAAGGTGATATGGTAACTCATTTGGGGTCAGGGAGTACTTATATGGGACTAGGGTAACTCACTTGGGGTCAGGGAGTACTTATATGGGACCAGGGTAACTGACTTGGGGCTAGGGTGTACTTACAAAGGGGCTGGGGTAACTCACTTGGGGTCAGGGAGTACATATAAAGGGGCTATGGTAACTCACTTGGGGTCAGGGAGTACTACTATGGGACTAGGGTAACTCACTTGCGGTCAGAGAGTACATATAAAAAGGCTAGGATAACTCACTTGGGGTCAGTGAGTACTTATAAATGGGGTAGGGTAACTCATTTGGAGTCTGGGAGTACATATAAAGGGGCTAGGATAACACACTTGGGGTCAGGGAGTACATATAAAGGGGCTATGGTAACTCACTTGAGGTCAGGGAGTACTACTATGGGACCAGGGTAACTCACTTGCAGTCAGAGAGTACATATAAAGGGGATAGGATAACTCACTTGGGGTCAGGGAGTACTTATAAAGGTGATATGGTAACTCACTTGGGATCAGGGAGTACTTATATGGGACCAGGGTAACTCACTTGGGGCCAGGGTGTACTTATAAAGGGGCTAGGGTAACTCACTTGGGGTCAGGGAGTACATATAAAGGGGCTATGGTAACTCACTTGGGGTCAGGGAGTACTTATATGAGACTAGAGTAACTCACATGGCGTCAGCGAGTAATAATATGGGACCAGGGTAACTCACTTGGGGCCAGGGTTTACTTATAAAGGGGCTATGGTAACTCACTTGGGGTCAGGGAGTACTTATAAAGGGGCTATGGTAACTCACTTGGGGTCAGGGAGTACTTATAAAGAGGCTATGGTAACTCACTTAGTGTCAGGGAGTACTACTATGGGACTAGGGTAACTCACTTGCGGTCAGAGAGTACATATAAAGGGGCTAGGATAACTCACTAGGGGTCAGGGAGACATTATAGAGATGATATGCTAACTCACTTGGGGTCAGGGAGTACTTATATGGGACTAGGGTAACTCACTTGCAGCCAGGGTGTACTTATAAAGGGGCTAGGGTAATTCACTTGGGGTCAGGGAGTACATATAAAGGTGCTGTGGTAACTCACTTGGGGTCAGGGAGTACATATAAAGGGGCTATGGTAACTCACTTGGGGTCAGGGAGTACATATAAAGGGGCATTGGTAACTCACTTGGGGTCAGGGAGTACATTTATGGGACTAGGGTAACTCACTTGCGGTCAGAGAGTACATATAAAGGGGCTAGGATAACTCACTTGGGGTCAGGGAGAACTTATAGAGGTGATATGCTAACTCACTTGGGGTCAGGGAGTACTTATATGGGACTAGGGTAACTCACTTGAAGCCAGGGTGTACTTATAAAGGGGCTAGGGTAATTCACTTGGGGTCAGGGAGTACATATAAAGGTGCTATGGTAACTCACTTGGGGTCAGGGTGTACATATAAAGGGGCTATGGTAACTCACTTGGGGTCAGGGAGTACATATAAAGGGGCATTGGTAACTCACTTGGGGTCAGGGAGTACATTTATGGGACTAGGGTGATTTACTTGCGGTCAGAGGGTACATATAAAGGGGCTAGGATAACTCACTTGGGTTCAGGGAGAACTTATACAGGTGATATGGTAACTCACTTGGGGTCAGGGAGAACTAATCAATGTGATATGGTAACTCATTTGGGGTCAGGGAGTACTTATATGGGACCAGGGTAACTCACTTGGGGCCAGGGTGTACTTATAAAGGGGCTATGATAACTCACTTGGGGTCAGGGAGTACTACTATGTGACTAGGGTAACTTACTTGCGATCAGAAAGTACATATGATTGGGCTAGGATAACTCACTTGGGGTCAGGGAGAACTTATAAAGGGGCTATGGTAACTCAATTGGGGTCAGTGAGTACTTATATGAGACTAGGGTAACTCACATGGCGTCAGCGAGTACTAATATGGGACCAGGGTAACTCACTTGGGGCCAGGGTGTACTTATAAAGGGGCTATGGTAACTCACTTGGGGTCAGGGAGTACTTATAAAGGGGCTATGGTAACTCACTTGGGGTCAGGGAGTACTTATAAAGAGGCTATGGTAACTCACTTAGTGTCAGGGAGTACTACTATGGGACTAGGGTAACTCACTTGCGGTCAGAGAGTACATATAAAGGGGCTAGGATAACTCACTTGGGGTCAGGGAGAAATTATAGAGGTGATATGCTAACTCACTTGGGGTCAGGGAGTACTTATATGGGACTAGGGTAACTCACTTGAAGCCAGGGTGTACTTATAAAGGGGCTAGGGTAATTCACTTGGGGTCAGGGAGTACATATAAAGGTGCTATGGTAACTCACTTGGGGTCAGGGAGTACATATAAAGGGGCTATGGTAACTCACTTGGGGTCAGGGAGTACATATAAAGGGGCATTGGTAACTCACTTGGGGTCAGGGAGTACATTTATGGGACTAGGGTAACTCACTTGCGGTCAGAGAGTACATATAAAGGGGCTAGGATAACTCACTTGGGGTCAGGGAGAACTTATAGAGGTGATATGCTAACTCACTTGGGGTCAGGGAGTACTTATATGGGACTAGGGTAACTCACTTGAAGCCAGGGTGTACTTATAAAGGTGCTATGGTAACTCACTTGGGGTCAGGGAGTACTACTATGGTACCGGGGTAACTCACTTGGGGTCAGGGAGTACTACTATGGGACCAGGGTAACTCACTTGCGGTCAGAGAGTACATATAAAGGGGATAGGATAACTCACTTGGGGTCAGGGAGTACTTATAAAGGTGATATGGTAACTCACTTGGGATCAGGGAGTACTTATATGGGACCAGGGTAACTCACTTGGGGCCAGGGTGTACTTATAAAGGTGCTATGGTAACTCACTTGGGGTCAGGGAGTACTACTATGGGACTAGGGTAACTTACTTGCGATCAGAAAGTACATATGATTGGGCTAGGATAACTCACTTGGGGTCAGGGAGAACTTATAAAGGGGCCATGGTAACTCACTTGGGGTCAGGGAGTACTTATAAAGAGGCTATGGTAACTCACTTGGGGTCAGTGAGTACTTATATGAGACTAGGGTAACTCACTTGGGGTCAGGGAGTACTAATAAAGGGGTTAGATTAACTCACTTGGGGTCAGGGAGTACTAATAAAGGGGTTAGATTATCTCACTTGCGGACAGAGAGTACTTATAAAGGGGCTATGGTAACTCACTCAGGGTCAGGAAGTACTTCTATGGGATTAGGGTAACTCACTTGGGGTCAGGGAGTACTTTTATGGGACTAGGGTAACTCACTTGGGGTCATGGAGTACTTATATAGGGGCTAGGGTAACTCTCTTGAGGTCATTGAGTACTACTATGGGACTAGGGTAATTCACTTGCGGTCAGAGAGTATATATAAAGGGGCTATGGTAACTCACTTGGGGTCAGGGAGTACATATAAAGGGGCATTGGTAACTCACTTGGGGTCAGGGAGTACATTTATGGGACTAGGGTGATTTACTTGCGGTCAGAGGGTACATATAAAGGGGCTAGGATAACTCACTTGGGTTCAGGGAGAACTTATAAAGGTGATATGGTAACTCACTTGGGGTCAGGGAGAACTAATCAATGTGATATGGTAACTCATTTGGGGTCAGGTAGTACTTATATGGGACCAGGGTAACTCACTTGGGGCCAAGGTGTACTTATAAAGGGGCTATGGTAACTCACTTGGGGTCAGGGAGTACTTATAAAGGGGCTATGGTAACTCACTTGGGGTCAGGGAGTACATATAAAGGGGCATTGGTAACTCACTTGGGGTCAGGGAGTACATTTATGGGACTAGGGTAACTCACTTGCGGTCAGAGAGTACATATAAAGGGGCTAGGATAACTCACTTGGGGTCAGGGAGAAATTATAGAGGTGATATGCTAACTCACTTGGGGTCAGGGAGTACTTATATGGGACTAGGGTAACTCACTTGAAGCCAGGGTGTACTTATAAAGGGGCTAGGGTAATTCACTTGGGGTCAGGGAGTACATATAAAGGTGCTATGGTAACTCACTTGGGGTCAGGGAGTACATATAAAGGGGCTATGGTAACTCACTTGGGGTCAGGGAGTACATATAAAGGGGCATTGGTAACTCACTTGGGGTCAGGGAGTACATTTATGGGACTAGGGTAACTCACTTGCGGTCAGAGAGTACATATAAAGGGGCTAGGATAACTCACTTGGGGTCAGGGAGAAATTATAGAGGTGATATGCTAACTCACTTGGGGTCAGGGAGTACTTATATGGGACTAGGGTAACTCACTTGAAGCCAGGGTGTACTTATAAAGGGGCTAGGGTAATTCACTTGGGGTCAGGGAGTACATATAAAGGTGCTATGGTAACTCACTTGGGGTCAGGGAGTACATATAAAGGGGCTATGGTAACTCACTTGGGTTCAGGGAGAACTTATAAAGGTGATATGGTAACTCACTTGGGGTCAGGGAGAACTAATCAATGTGATATGGTAACTCATTTGGGGTCAGGGAGTACTTATATGGGACCAGGGTAACTCACTTGGGGCCAAGGTGTACTTATAAAGGGGCTATGATAACTCACTTGGTGTCAGGGAGTACTACTATGGGACTAGGGTAACTTACTTGCGGTCAGAGAGTACATATAAAGGGGCTATGATAACTCACTTGGGGTCAGGGAGAAATAATCAAGGTGATATGGTAACTCATTTGGGGTCAGGGAGTACTTATATGGGACTAGGGTAACTCACTTGGGGTCAGGGAGTACTTATATGGGACCAGGGTAACTGACTTGGGGCCAGGGTGTACTTATAAAAGGGCTGGGGTAACTCACTTGGGGTCAGGGAGTACATATAAAGGGGCTATGGTAACTCACTTGGGGTCAGGGAGTACTACTATGGGACTAGGGTAACTCACTTGCGGTCAGAGAGTACATATAAAAAGGCTAGAATAACTCACTTGGGGTCAGTGAGTACTTATAAATGGGGTAGGGTAACTCATTTGGAGTCTGGGAGTACATATAAAGGGGCTAGGATAACACACTTGGGGTCAGGGAGTACTTATAAAGGTGATATGGTAACTCACTTGGGATCAGGGAGTACTTATATGGGACCAGGGTAACTCACTTGGGGCCAGGGTGTACTTATAAAGGGGCTAGGGTAAGTCACTTGGGGTCAGGGAGTACATATAAAGGGGCTATGGTAACTCACTTGGGGTCAGGGAGTACTACTATGGTACCGGGGTAACTCACTTGGGGTCAGGGAGTACTACTATGGGACCAGGGTAACTCACTTGCGGTCAGAGAGTACATATAAAGGGGATAGGATAACTCACTTGGGGTCAGGGAGTACTTATAAAGGTGATATGGTAACTCACTTGGGATCAGGGAGTACTTATATGGGACCAGGGTAACTCACTTGGGGCCAGGGTGTACTTATAAAGGTGCTATGGTAACCCACTTGGGGTCAGGGAGTACTACTATGGGACTAGGGTAACTTACTTGCGATCAGAAAGTACATATGATTGGGCTAGGATAACTCACTTGGGGTCAGGGAGAACTTATAAAGGGGCCATGGTAACTCACTTGGGGTCAGGGAGTACTTATAAAGAGGCTATGGTATCTCACTTGGGGTCAGTGAGTACTTATATGAGACTAGGGTAACTCACTTGGGGTCAGGGAGTACTAATAAAGGGGTTAGATTAACTCACTTGCGGACAGAGAGTACTTATAAAGGGGCTATGGTAACTCACTCAGGGTCAGGAAGTACTTCTATGGGATTAGGGTAACTCACTTGGGGTCAGGGAGTACTTTTATGGGACTAGGGTAACTCACTTGGGGTCATGGAGTACTTATATAGGGGCTAGGGTAACTCTCTTGGGGTCATTGAGTACTACTATGGGACTAGGGTAATTCACTTGCGGTCAGAGAGTATATATAAAGGGGCTATGGTAACTCACTTGGGGTCATGGAGTACTTATATAGGGGCTAGGGTAACTCTCTTGGGGTCAGTGAGTACTACTATGGGACTAGGGTAATTCACTTGCGGTCAGAGAGTATATATAAAGGGGCTATGGTAACTCACTTGGGGTCAGGGAGTGGTGACTATGGGACTAGGGTAACTTACTTGCGATCAGAAAGTACATATGATTGGGCTAGGATAACTCACTTGGGGCCAGGGTGTACTTATAAAGGGGCTATGGTAACTCACTTGGGGTCAGGGAGTACTTATATGAGACTAGGGTATCACACTTGGGGTCAGGGAGTACTAATAAAGGGGTTAGATTAACTCACTTGCGGACAGAGAGTACTTATAAAGGGGCTATGGTAACTCACTCAGGGTCAGGAAGTACTTCTATGGGATTAGGGTAACTCACTTGGGTTCAGGGAGTACCTTTATGGGACTAGGGTAACTCACTTGGGGTCATGGAGTACTTATATAGAGGCTAGGGTAACTCTCTTGGGGTCAGTGAGTACTACTATGGGACTAGGGTAATTCACTTGCGGTCAGAGAGTATATATAAAGGGGTTATGGTAACTCACTTGGGGTCAGGGAGTACTACTATGGGACTAGGGTAACTTACTTGCGGTCAGAGAGTACATATAAAGGGGCTATCATAACTCACTTGGGGTCAGGGAGAACTAATCAAGGTGATATGGTAACTCATTTGGGGTCAGGGAGTACTTATATGGGACTAGGGTAACTCACTTGGGGTCAGGGAGTACTTATATGGGACCAGGGTAACTGACTTGGGGCCAGGGTGTACTTATAAAAGGGCTGGGGTAACTCACTTGGGGTCAGGGAATACATATAAAGGGGCTATGGTAACTCACTTGGGGTCAGGGAGCACTACTATGGGACTAGGGTAACTCACTTGCGGTCAGAGAGTACATATAAGAAGGCTAGAATAACTCACTTGGGGTCAGTGAGTACTTATAAATGGGGTAGGGTAACTCATTTGGAGTCTGGGAGTACATATAAAGGGGCTAGGATAACACACTTGGGGTCAGGGAGTACTTATAAAGGGGCTAGGGTAACTCACTTGGGGTCAGGGAGTACATATAAAGGGGCTATGGTAACTCACTTGAGGTCAGGGAGTACTACAATGGGACCAGGGTAACTCACTTGCAGTCAGAGAGTACATATAAAGGGGCTAGGGTAACTCACTTGGGGTCAGGGAGTACATATAAAGGGGCTATGGTAACTCACTTGGGGTCAGGGAGTACTACTATCGGACTAGGGTAACTTACTTGCGATCACAAAGTACATATGATTGGGCTAGGATAACTCACTTGGGGTCAGGGATAACTTATAAAGGGGCTATGTTAACTCACTTGGGGTCAGGGAGTACATATAAAGGGGCTATGGTAACTCACTTAGGGTCAGGAAGTACTTCTATGGGATTAGGGTAACTCACTTGGGGTCAGGGAGTACTTTTATGGGACTAGGGTAACTCACTTGGGGTTATGGAGTACTTATATAGGGGCTAGGGTAACTCTCTTGGGGTCAGTGAGTACTACTATGGGACTAGGGTAATTCACTTGCGGTCAGAGAGTATATATAAAGGGGCTATGGTAACTCACTTGGGGTCAGGGAGTACTACTATGGGACTAGGGTAACTTACTTGCGGTCAGAGAGTACATATAAAGGGGCTAGGGTAACTCACTTGGGGTCAGGGAGAACTAATCAAGGTGATATGGTAACTCATTTGGGGTCAGGGAGTACTTATATGGGACTAGGGTAACTCACTTGGGGTCAGGGAGTACTTATATGGGACCAGGGTAACTGACTTGGGGCCAGGGTGTACTTACAAAGGGGCTGGGGTAACTCACTTGGGGTCAGGGAGTACATATAAAGGGGCTATGGTAACTCACTTAGGGTCAGGAAGTACTTCTATGGGATTAGGGTAACTCACTTGGGGTCAGGGAGTACTTTTATGGGACTAGGGTAACTCACTTGGGGTTATGGAGTACTTATATAGGGGTTAGGGTAACTCTCTTGGGGTCAGTGAGTACTACTATGGGACTAGGGTAATTCACTTGCGGTCAGAGAGTATATATAAAGGGGCTATGGTAACTCACTTGGGGTCAGGGAGTACTACTATGGGACTAGGGTAACTTACTTGCGGTCAGAGAGTACATATAAAGGGGCTAGGATAACTCACTTGGGGTCAGGGGGAACTAATCAAGGTGATATGGTAACTCATTTGGGGTCAGGGAGTACTTATATGGGACTAGGGTAACTCACTTGGGGTCAGGGAGTACTTATATGGGACCAGGGTAACTGACTTGGGGCTAGGGTGTACTTACAAAGGGGCTGGGGTAACTCACTTGGGGTCAGGGAGTACATATAAAGGGGCTATGGTAACTCACTTGGGGTCAGGGAGTACTACTATGGGACTAGGGTAACTCACTTGCGGTCAGAGAGTACATATAAAAAGGCTAGGATAACTCACTTGGGGTCAGTGAGTACTTATAAATGGGGTAGGGTAACTCATTTGGAGTCTGGGAGTACATATAAAGGGGCTAGGATAACACACTTGGGGTCAGGGAGTACATATAAAGGGGCTATGGTAACTCACTTGAGGTCAGGGAGTACTACTATGGGACCAGGGTAACTCACTTGCAGTCAGAGAGTACATATAAAGGGGATAGGATAACTCACTTGGGGTCAGGGAGTACTTATAAAGGTGATATGGTAACTCACTTGGGATCAGGGAGTACTTATATGGGACCAGGGTAACTCACTTGGGGCCAGGGTGTACTTATAAAGGGGCTAGGGTAACTCACTTGGGGTCAGGGAGTACATATAAAGGGGCTATGGTAACTCACTTGGGGTCAGGGAGTACTTATATGAGACTAGAGTAACTCACATGGCGTCAGCGAGTAATAATATGGGACCAGGGTAACTCACTTGGGGCCAGGGTTTACTTATAAAGGGGCTATGGTAACTCACTTGGGGTCAGGGAGTACTTATAAAGGGGCTATGGTAACTCACTTGGGGTCAGGGAGTACTTATAAAGAGGCTATGGTAACTCACTTAGTGTCAGGGAGTACTACTATGGGACTAGGGTAACTCACTTGCGGTCAGAGAGTACATATAAAGGGGCTAGGATAACTCACTAGGGGTCAGGGAGACATTATAGAGGTGATATGCTAACTCACTTGGGGTCAGGGAGTACTTATATGGGACTAGGGTAACTCACTTGAAGCCAGGGTGTACTTATAAAGGGGCTAGGGTAATTCACTTGGGGTCAGGGAGTACATATAAAGGTGCTGTGGTAACTCACTTGGGGTCAGGGAGTACATATAAAGGGGCTATGGTAACTCACTTGGGGTCAGGGAGTACATATAAAGGGGCATTGGTAACTCACTTGGGGTCAGGGAGTACATTTATGGGACTAGGGTAACTCACTTGCGGTCAGAGAGTACATATAAAGGGGCTAGGATAACTCACTTGGGGTCAGGGAGAACTTATAGAGGTGATATGCTAACTCACTTGGGGTCAGGGAGTACTTATATGGGACTAGGGTAACTCACTTGAAGCCAGGGTGTACTTATAAAGGGGCTAGGGTAATTCACTTGGGGTCAGGGAGTACATATAAAGGTGCTATGGTAACTCACTTGGGGTCAGGGTGTACATATAAAGGGGCTATGGTAACTCACTTGGGGTCAGGGAGTACATATAAAGGGGCATTGGTAACTCACTTGGGGTCAGGGAGTACATTTATGGGACTAGGGTGATTTACTTGCGGTCAGAGGGTACATATAAAGGGGCTAGGATAACTCACTTGGGTTCAGGGAGAACTTATAAAGGTGATATGGTAACTCACTTGGGGTCAGGGAGAACTAATCAATGTGATATGGTAACTCATTTGGGGTCAGGGAGTACTTATATGGGACCAGGGTAACTCACTTGGGGCCAGGGTGTACTTATAAAGGGGCTATGATAACTCACTTGGGGTCAGGGAGTACTACTATGTGACTAGGGTAACTTACTTGCGATCAGAAAGTACATATGATTGGGCTAGGATAACTCACTTGGGGTCAGGGAGAACTTATAAAGGGGCTATGGTAACTCAATTGGGGTCAGTGAGTACTTATATGAGACTAGGGTAACTCACATGGCGTCAGCGAGTACTAATATGGGACCAGGGTAACTCACTTGGGGCCAGGGTGTACTTATAAAGGGGCTATGGTAACTCACTTGGGGTCAGGGAGTACTTATAAAGGGGCTATGGTAACTCACTTGGGGTCAGGGAGTACTTATAAAGAGGCTATGGTAACTCACTTAGTGTCAGGGAGTACTACTATGGGACTAGGGTAACTCACTTGCGGTCAGAGAGTACATATAAAGGGGCTAGGATAACTCACTTGGGGTCAGGGAGAAATTATAGAGGTGATATGCTAACTCACTTGGGGTCAGGGAGTACTTATATGGGACTAGGGTAACTCACTTGAAGCCAGGGTGTACTTATAAAGGGGCTAGGGTAATTCACTTGGGGTCAGGGAGTACATATAAAGGTGCTATGGTAACTCACTTGGGGTCAGGGAGTACATATAAAGGGGCTATGGTAACTCACTTGGGGTCAGGGAGTACATATAAAGGGGCATTGGTAACTCACTTGGGGTCAGGGAGTACATTTATGGGACTAGGGTAACTCACTTGCGGTCAGAGAGTACATATAAAGGGGCTAGGATAACTCACTTGGGGTCAGGGAGAACTTATAGAGGTGATATGCTAACTCACTTGGGGTCAGGGAGTACTTATATGGGACTAGGGTAACTCACTTGAAGCCAGGGTGTACTTATAAAGGTGCTATGGTAACTCACTTGGGGTCAGGGAGTACTACTATGGTACCGGGGTAACTCACTTGGGGTCAGGGAGTACTACTATGGGACCAGGGTAACTCACTTGCGGTCAGAGAGTACATATAAAGGGGATAGGATAACTCACTTGGGGTCAGGGAGTACTTATAAAGGTGATATGGTAACTCACTTGGGATCAGGGAGTACTTATATGGGACCAGGGTAACTCACTTGGGGCCAGGGTGTACTTATAAAGGTGCTATGGTAACTCACTTGGGGTCAGGGAGTACTACTATGGGACTAGGGTAACTTACTTGCGATCAGAAAGTACATATGATTGGGCTAGGATAACTCACTTGGGGTCAGGGAGAACTTATAAAGGGGCCATGGTAACTCACTTGGGGTCAGGGAGTACTTATAAAGAGGCTATGGTAACTCACTTGGGGTCAGTGAGTACTTATATGAGACTAGGGTAACTCACTTGGGGTCAGGGAGTACTAATAAAGGGGTTAGATTAACTCACTTGCGGACAGAGAGTACTTATAAAGGGGCTATGGTAACTCACTCAGGGTCAGGAAGTACTTCTATGGGATTAGGGTAACTCACTTGGGGTCAGGGAGTACTTTTATGGGACTAGGGTAACTCACTTGGGGTCATGGAGTACTTATATAGGGGCTAGGGTAACTCTCTTGGGGTCATTGAGTACTACTATGGGACTAGGGTAATTCACTTGCGGTCAGAGAGTATATATAAAGGGGCTATGGTAACTCACTTGGGGTCATGGAGTACTTATATAGGGGCTAGGGTAACTCTCTTGGGGTCAGTGAGTACTACTATGGGACTAGGGCAATTCACTTGCGGTCAGAGAGTATATATAAAGGGGCTATGGTAACTCACTTGGGGTCAGGGAGTACTACTATGGGACTAGGGTAACTTACTTGCGGTCAGAGAGTACATATAAAGGGGCTATCATAACTCACTTGGGGTCAGGGAGAACTAATCAAGGTGATATGGTAACTCATTTGGGGTCAGGGAGTACTTATATGGGACTAGGGTAACTCACTTGGGGTCAGGGAGTACTTATATGGGACCAGGGTAACTCACTTGCGGTCAGAGAGTACATATAAAAAGGCTAGAATAACTCACTTGGGGTCAGTGAGTACTTATAAATGGGGTAGGGTAACTCATTTGGAGTCTGGGAGTACATATAAAGGGGCTATGGTAACTCACTTGGGGTCAGGGAGCACTACTATGGGACTAGGGTAACTCACTTGCGGTCAGAGAGTACATATAAAAAGGCTAGAATAACTCACTTGGGGTCAGTGAGTACTTATAAATGGGGTAGGGTAACTCATTTGGAGTCTGGGAGTACATATAAAGGGGCCAGGATAACACACTTGGGGTCAGTGAGTACTACTATGGGACTAGGGTAACTCACTTGGGGTCAGGGAGTACATATAAAGGGGCTATGGTAACTCACTTGAGGTCAGGGAGTACTACAATGGGACCAGGGTAACTCACTTGCAGTCAGAGAGTACATATAAAGGGGATAGGATAACTCACTTGGGGTCAGGGAGTACTTATAAAGGTGATATGGTAACTCACTTGGGATCAGGGAGTACTTATATGGGACCAGGGTAACTCACTTGGGGCCAGGGTGTACTTATAAAGGGGCTAGGGTAACTCACTTGGGGTCAGGGAGTACATATAAAGGGGCTATGGTAACTCACTTGGGGTCAGGGAGTACTACTATCGGACTAGGGTAACTTACTTGCGATCAGAAAGTACATATGATTGGGGTAGGATAACTCACTTGGGGTCAGGGAGAACTTATAAAGGGGCTATGGTAACTCACTTGGGGTCAGGGAGTACATATAAAGGGGCTATGGTAACTCACTTAGGGTCAGGAAGTACTTCTATGGGATTAGGGTAACTCACTTGGGGTCAGGGAGTACTTTTATGGGACTAGGGTAACTCACTTGGGGTCATGGAGTACTTATATAGGGGCTAGGGTAACTCTCTTGGGGTCAGTGAGTACTACTATGGGACTAGGGTAATTCACTTGCGGTCAGAGAGTATATATAAAGGGGCTATGGTAACTCACTTGGGGTCAGGGAGTACTACTATGGGACTAGGGTAACTTACTTGCGGTCAGAGAGTACATATAAATGGGCTAGGATAACTCACTTGGGGTCAGGGAGAACTAATCAAGGTGATATGGTAACTCATTTGGGGTCAGGGAGTACTTATATGGGACTAGGGTAACTCACTTGGTGTCAGGGAGTACTTATATGGGACCAGGGTAACTGACTTGGGGCCAGGGTGTACTTATAAAGGGGCTGGGGTAACTCACTTGGGGTCAGGGAGTACATATAAAGGGGCTATGGTAACTCACTTGGGGTCAGGGAGTACTACTTTGGGACTAGGGTAACTCACTTGCGGTCAGAGAGTACATATAAAAAGGCTAGGATAACTCACTTGGGGTCAGTGAGTACTTATAAATGGGGTAGGGTAACTCATTTGGAGTCTGGGAGTACATATAAAGGGGCTAGGATAACACACTTGGGGTCAGGGAGTACATATAAAGGGGCTAGGATAACTCACTTGGGGTCAGGGAGTACTTATAAAGGTGATATGGTAACTCACTTGGGGTCAGGGAGTACTTATATTGGCCTAGGGTAACTCTCTTAGGGTCAGGGTGTATTTATATGGGACTAGGGTAACTCACTTGCGGTCAGAGAGTACATATAAAGGGGATAGGATAACTTACTTGCGGTCAGAGAGTACATATAAAGGGGGTAGGATAACTCACTTGGGGTCAGGGAGTACTTATAAAGGGGCTAAGGTAACTCACTTGGGGTTAGGGAGTACTTATATGGGACTAGGGTAACACACTTGGGGTCAGGGAGTACTTATAAAGGGGCTATGGTAACTCACTTGGTGTCAGGGAGTACATTTATGGGACTAGGGTAACTTACTTGCGGTCAGAGGGTACATATAAAGGGGCTAGGATAACTCACTAGGGTTCAGGGAGAACTTATAAAGGTGATATGGTGACTCACTTGGGGTCAGGGAGTACTTATATGAGACTAGGGTAACTCACATGGGGTCAGCGAGTACTTATATGGGACCAGGGTAACTCACTTGGGGCCAGGGTGTACTTATAAAGGGGCTATGGTAACTCACTTGGGGTCAGGGAGTACTTATAAAGGGGCTATGGTAACTCACTTGGGGTCAGGGAGTACTTATAAAGAGGCTATGGTAACTCACTTAGTGTCAGGGAGTACTACTATGGGACTAGGGTAACTCACTTGCGGTCAGAGAGTACATATAAAGGGGCTAGGATAACTCACTTGGGGTCAGGGAGAAATTATAGAGGTGATATGCTAACTCACTTGGGGTCAGGGAGTACTTATATGGGACTAGGGTAACTCACTTGAAGCCAGGGTGTACTTATAAAGGGGCTAGGGTAATTCACTTGGGGTCAGGGAGTACATATAAAGGTGCTATGGTAACTCACTTGGGGTCAGGGAGTACATATAAAGGGGCTATGGTAACTCACTTGGGGTCAGGGAGTACATATAAAGGGGCATTGGTAACTCACTTGGGGTCAGGGAGTACATTTATGGGACTAGGGTAACTCACTTGCGGTCAGAGAGTACATATAAAGGGGCTAGGATAACTCACTTGGGGTCAGGGAGAACTTATAGAGGTGATATGCTAACTCACTTGGGGTCAGGGAGTACTTATATGGGACTAGGGTAACTCACTTGAAGCCAGGGTGTACTTATAAAGGTGCTATGGTAACTCACTTGGGGTCAGGGAGTACTACTTTGGGACTAGGGTAACTCACTTGCGGTCAGAGAGTACATATAAAAAGGCTAGGATAACTCACTTGGGGTCAGTGAGTACTTATAAATGGGGTAGGGTAACTCATTTGGAGTCTGGGAGTACATATAAAGGGGCTAGGATAACACACTTGGGGTCAGGGAGTACATATAAAGGGGCTAGGATAACTCACTTGGGGTCAGGGAGTACTTATAAAGGTGATATGGTAACTCACTTGGGGTCAGGGAGTACTTATATTGGCCTAGGGTAACTCTCTTAGGGTCAGGGTGTATTTATATGGGACTAGGGTAACTCACTTGCGGTCAGAGAGTACATATAAAGGGGATAGGATAACTTACTTGCGGTCAGAGAGTACATATAAAGGGGGTAGGATAACTCACTTGGGGTCAGGGAGTACTTATAAAGGGGCTAAGGTAACTCACTTGGGGTTAGGGAGTACTTATATGGGACTAGGGTAACACACTTGGGGTCAGGGAGTACTTATAAAGGGGCTATGGTAACTCACTTGGTGTCAGGGAGTACATTTATGGGACTAGGGTAACTTACTTGCGGTCAGAGGGTACATATAAAGGGGCTAGGATAACTCACTAGGGTTCAGGGAGAACTTATAAAGGTGATATGGTGACTCACTTGGGGTCAGGGAGTACTTATATGAGACTAGGGTAACTCACATGGGGTCAGCGAGTACTTATATGGGACCAGGGTAACTCACTTGGGGCCAGGGTGTACTTATAAAGGGGCTATGGTAACTCACTTGGGGTCAGGGAGTACTTATAAAGGGGCTATGGTAACTCACTTGGGGTCAGGGAGTACTTATAAAGAGGCTATGGTAACTCACTTAGTGTCAGGGAGTACTACTATGGGACTAGGGTAACTCACTTGCGGTCAGAGAGTACATATAAAGGGGCTAGGATAACTCACTTGGGGTCAGGGAGAAATTATAGAGGTGATATGCTAACTCACTTGGGGTCAGGGAGTACTTATATGGGACTAGGGTAACTCACTTGAAGCCAGGGTGTACTTATAAAGGGGCTAGGGTAATTCACTTGGGGTCAGGGAGTACATATAAAGGTGCTATGGTAACTCACTTGGGGTCAGGGAGTACATATAAAGGGGCTATGGTAACTCACTTGGGGTCAGGGAGTACATATAAAGGGGCATTGGTAACTCACTTGGGGTCAGGGAGTACATTTATGGGACTAGGGTAACTCACTTGCGGTCAGAGAGTACATATAAAGGGGCTAGGATAACTCACTTGGGGTCAGGGAGAACTTATAGAGGTGATATGCTAACTCACTTGGGGTCAGGGAGTACTTATATGGGACTAGGGTAACTCACTTGAAGCCAGGGTGTACTTATAAAGGTGCTATGGTAACTCACTTGGGGTCAGGGAGTACTACTATGGTACCGGGGTAACTCACTTGGGGTCAGGGAGTACTACTATGGGACCAGGGTAACTCACTTGCGGTCAGAGAGTACATATAAAGGGGATAGGATAACTCACTTGGGGTCAGGGAGTACTTATAAAGGTGATATGGTAACTCACTTGGGATCAGGGAGTACTTATATGGGACCAGGGTAACTCACTTGGGGCCAGGGTGTACTTATAAAGGTGCTATGGTAACTCACTTGGGGTCAGGGAGTACTACTATGGGACTAGGGTAACTTACTTGCGATCAGAAAGTACATATGATTGGGCTAGGATAACTCACTTGGGGTCAGGGAGAACTTATAAAGGGGCCATGGTAACTCACTTGGGGTCAGGAAGTACTTATAAAGAGGCTATGGTAACTCACTTGGGGTCAGTGAGTACTTATATGAGACTAGGGTAACTCACTTGGGGTCAGGGAGTACTAATAAAGGGGTTAGATTAACTCACTTGCGGACAGAGTGTACTTATAAAGGGGCTATGGTAACTCACTCAGGGTCAGGAAGTACTTCTATGGGATTAGGGTAACTCACTTGGGGTCAGGGAGTACTTTTATGGGACTAGGGTAACTCACTTGGGGTCATGGAGTACTTATATAGGGGCTAGGGTAACTCTCTTGGGGTCATTGAGTACTACTATGGGACTAGGGTAATTCACTTGCGGTCAGAGAGTATATATAAAGGGGCTATGGTAACTCACTTGGGGTCATGGAGTACTTATATAGGGGCTAGGGTAACTCTCTTGGGGTCAGTGAGTACTACTATGGGACTAGGGTAATTCACTTGCGGTCAGAGAGTATATATAAAGGGGCTATGGTAACTCACTTGGGGTCAGGGAGTACTACTATGGGACTAGGGTAACTTACTTGCGGTCAGAGAGTACATATAAAGGGGCTATCATAACTCACTTGGGGTCAGGGAGAACTAATCAAGGTGATATGGTAACTCATTTGGGGTCAGGGAGTACTTATATGGGACTAGGGTAACTCACTTGGGGTCAGGGAGTACTTATATGGGACCAGGGTAACTCACTTGCGGTCAGAGAGTACATATAAAAAGGCTAGAATAACTCACTTGGGGTCAGTGAGTACTTATAAATGGGGTAGGGTAACTCATTTGGAGTCTGGGAGTACATATAAAGGGGCTAGGATAACACACTTGGGGTCAGGGAGTACTTATAAAGGGGCTAGGGTAACTCACTTGGGGTCAGGGAGTACATATAAAGGGGCTATGGTAACTCACTTGGGGTCAGGGAGCACTACTATGGGACTAGGGTAACTCACTTGCGGTCAGAGAGTACATATAAAAAGGCTAGAATAACTCACTTGGGGTCAGTGAGTACTTATAAATGGGGTAGGGTAACTCATTTGGAGTCTGGGAGTACATATAAAGGGGCCAGGATAACACACTTGGAGTCAGGGAGTACTTATAAAGGGGCTAGGGTAACTCACTTGGGGTCAGGGAGTACATATAAAGGGGCTATGGTAACTCACTTGAGGTCAGGGAGTACTACAATGGGACCAGGGTAACTCACTTGCAGTCAGAGAGTACATATAAAGGGGATAGGATAACTCACTTGGGGTCAGGGAGTACTTATAAAGGTGATATGGTAACTCACTTGGGATCAGGGAGTACTTATATGGGACCAGGGTAACTCACTTGCAGTCAGAGAGTACATATAAAGGGGATAGGATAACTCACTTGGGGCCAGGGTGTACTTATAAAGGGGCTAGGGTAACTCACTTGGGGTCAGGGAGTACATATAAAGGGGCTATGGTAACTCACTTGGGGTCAGGGAGTACTACTATCGGACTAGGGTAACTTACTTGCGATCAGAAAGTACATATGATTGGGGTAGGATAACTCACTTGGGGTCAGGGAGAACTTATAAAGGGGCTATGGTAACTCACTTGGGGTCAGGGAGTACATATAAAGGGGCTATGGTAACTCACTTAGGGTCAGGAAGTACTTCTATGGGATTAGGGTAACTCACTTGGGGTCAGGGAGTACTTTTATGGGACTAGGGTAACTCACTTGGGGTCATGGAGTACTTATATAGGGGCTAGGGTAACTCTCTTGGGGTCAGTGAGTACTACTATGGGACTAGGGTAATTCACTTGCGGTCAGAGAGTATATATAAAGGGGCTATGGTAACTCACTTGGGGTCAGGGAGTACTACTATGGGACTAGGGTAACTTACTTGCGGTCAGAGAGTACATATAAATGGGCTAGGATAACTCACTTGGGGTCAGGGAGAACTAATCAAGGTGATATGGTAACTCATTTGGGGTCAGGGAGTACTTATATGGGACTAGGGTAACTCACTTGGTGTCAGGGAGTACTTATATGGGACCAGGGTAACTGACTTGGGGCCAGGGTGTACTTATAAAGGGGCTGGGGTAACTCACTTGGGGTCAGGGAGTACATATAAAGGGGCTATGGTAACTCACTTGGGGTCAGGGAGTACTACTTTGGGACTAGGGTAACTCACTTGCGGTCAGAGAGTACATATAAAAAGGCTAGGATAACTCACTTGGGGTCAGTGAGTACTTATAAATGGGGTAGGGTAACTCATTTGGAGTCTGGGAGTACATATAAAGGGGCTAGGATAACACACTTGGGGTCAGGGAGTACATATAAAGGGGCTAGGATAACTCACTTGGGGTCAGGGAGTACTTATATGGGACCAGGGTAACTGACTTGGGGCCAGGGTGTACTTATAAAGGGGCTGGGGTAACTCACTTGGGGTCAGGGAGTACATATAAAGGGGCTATGGTAACTCACTTGGGGTCAGGGAGTACTACTTTGGGACTAGGGTAACTCACTTGCGGTCAGAGAGTACATATAAAAAGGCTAGGATAACTCACTTGGGGTCAGTGAGTACTTATAAATGGGGTAGGGTAACTCATTTGGAGTCTGGGAGTACATATAAAGGGGCTAGGATAACACACTTGGGGTCAGGGAGTACATATAAAGGGGCTAGGATAACTCACTTGGGGTCAGGGAGTACTTATAAAGGTGATATGGTAACTCACTTGGGGTCAGGGAGTACTTATATTGGCCTAGGGTAACTCTCTTAGGGTCAGGGTGTATTTATATGGGACTAGGGTAACTCACTTGCGGTCAGAGAGTACATATAAAGGGGATAGGATAACTTACTTGCGGACAGAGAGTACATATAAAGGGGGTAGGATAACTCACTTGGGGTCAGGGAGTACTTATAAAGGGGCTAAGGTAACTCACTTGGGGTCAGGGAGTACTACTATGGGACCAGGGTAACTCACTTGCGGTCAGAGAGTACATATAAAGGGGCTATGGTAACTCACTTGGGGTCAGGGAGTACATATAAAGGGGCATTGGTAACTCACTTGGGGTCAGGGAGTACATTTATGGGACTAGGGTGATTTACTTGCGGTCAGAGGGTACATATAAAGGGGCTAGGATAACTCACTTGGGTTCAGGGAGAACTTATAAAGGTGATATGGTAACTCACTTGGGGTCAGGGAGAACTAATCAATGTGATATGGTAACTCATTTGGGGTCAGGGAGTACTTATATGGGACCAGGGTAACTCACTTGGGGCCAGGGTGTACTTATAAAGGGGCTATGATAACTCACTTGGGGTCAGGGAGTACTACTATGTGACTAGGGTAACTTACTTGCGATCAGAAAGTACATATGATTGGGCTAGGATAACTCACTTGGGGTCAGGGAGAACTTATAAAGGGGCCATGGTAACTCACTTGGGGTCAGGAAGTACTTATAAAGAGGCTATGGTAACTCACTTGGGGTCAGTGAGTACTTATATGAGACTAGGGTAACTCACTTGGGGTCAGGGAGTACTAATAAAGGGGTTAGATTAACTCACTTGCGGACAGAGAGTACTTATAAAGGGGCTATGGTAACTCACTCAGGGTCAGGAAGTACTTCTATGGGATTAGGGTAACTCACTTGGGGTCAGGGAGTACTTTTATGGGACTAGGGTAACTCACTTGGGGTCATGGAGTACTTATATAGGGGCTAGGGTAACTCTCTTGGGGTCATTGAGTACTACTATGGGACTAGGGTAATTCACTTGCGGTCAGAGAGTATATATAAAGGGGCTATGGTAACTCACTTGGGGTCATGGAGTACTTATATAGGGGCTAGGGTAACTCTCTTGGGGTCAGTGAGTACTACTATGGGACTAGGGTAATTCACTTGCGGTCAGAGAGTATATATAAAGGGGCTATGGTAACTCACTTGGGGTCAGGGAGTACTACTATGGGACTAGGGTAACTTACTTGCGGTCAGAGAGTACATATAAAGGGGCTATCATAACTCACTTGGGGTCAGGGAGAACTAATCAAGGTGATATGGTAACTCATTTGGGGTCAGGGAGTACTTATATGGGACTAGGGTAACTCACTTGGGGTCAGGGAGTACTTATATGGGACCAGGGTAACTCACTTGCGGTCAGAGAGTACATATAAAAAGGCTAGAATAACTCACTTGGGGTCAGTGAGTACTTATAAATGGGGTAGGGTAACTCATTTGGAGTCTGGGAGTACATATAAAGGGGCTAGGATAACACACTTGGGGTCAGGGAGTACTTATAAAGGGGCTAGGGTAACTCACTTGGGGTCAGGGAGTACATATAAAGGGGCTATGGTAACTCACTTGGGGTCAGGGAGCACTACTATGGGACTAGGGTAACTCACTTGCGGTCAGAGAGTACATATAAAAAGGCTAGAATAACTCACTTGGGGTCAGTGAGTACTTATAAATGGGGTAGGGTAACTCATTTGGAGTCTGGGAGTACATATAAAGGGGCCAGGATAACACACTTGGGGTCAGGGAGTACTTATAAAGGGGCTAGGGTAACTCACTTGGGGTCAGGGAGTACATATAAAGGGGCTATGGTAACTCACTTGAGGTCAGGGAGTACTACAATGGGACCAGGGTAACTCACTTGCAGTCAGAGAGTACATATAAAGGGGATAGGATAACTCACTTGGGGTCAGGGAGTACTTATAAAGGTGATATGGTAACTCACTTGGGATCAGGGAGTACTTATATGGGACCAGGGTAACTCACTTGCAGTCAGAGAGTACATATAAAGGGGATAGGATAACTCACTTGGGGCCAGGGTGTACTTATAAAGGGGCTAGGGTAACTCACTTGGGGTCAGGGAGTACATATAAAGGGGCTATGGTAACTCACTTGGGGTCAGGGAGTACTACTATCGGACTAGGGTAACTTACTTGCGATCAGAAAGTACATATGATTGGGGTAGGATAACTCACTTGGGGTCAGGGAGAACTTATAAAGGGGCTATGGTAACTCACTTGGGGTCAGGGAGTACATATAAAGGGGCTATGGTAACTCACTTAGGGTCAGGAAGTACTTCTATGGGATTAGGGTAACTCACTTGGGGTCAGGGAGTACTTTTATGGGACTAGGGTAACTCACTTGGGGTCATGGAGTACTTATATAGGGGCTAGGGTAACTCTCTTGGGGTCAGTGAGTACTACTATGGGACTAGGGTAATTCACTTGCGGTCAGAGAGTATATATAAAGGGGCTATGGTAACTCACTTGGGGTCAGGGAGTACTACTATGGGACTAGGGTAACTTACTTGCGGTCAGAGAGTACATATAAATGGGCTAGGATAACTCACTTGGGGTCAGGGAGAACTAATCAAGGTGATATGGTAACTCATTTGGGGTCAGGGAGTACTTATATGGGACTAGGGTAACTCACTTGGTGTCAGGGAGTACTTATATGGGACCAGGGTAACTGACTTGGGGCCAGGGTGTACTTATAAAGGGGCTGGGGTAACTCACTTGGGGTCAGGGAGTACATATAAAGGGGCTATGGTAACTCACTTGGGGTCAGGGAGTACTACTTTGGGACTAGGGTAACTCACTTGCGGTCAGAGAGTACATATAAAAAGGCTAGGATAACTCACTTGGGGTCAGTGAGTACTTATAAATGGGGTAGGGTAACTCATTTGGAGTCTGGGAGTACATATAAAGGGGCTAGGATAACACACTTGGGGTCAGGGAGTACATATAAAGGGGCTAGGATAACTCACTTGGGGTCAGGGAGTACTTATAAAGGTGATATGGTAACTCACTTGGGGTCAGGGAGTACTTATATTGGCCTAGGGTAACTCTCTTAGGGTCAGGGTGTATTTATATGGGACTAGGGTAACTCACTTGCGGTCAGAGAGAACATATAAAGGGGATAGGATAACTTACTTGCGGACAGAGAGTACATATAAAGGGGGTAGGATAACTCACTTGGGGTCAGGGAGTACTTATAAAGGGGCTAAGGTAACTCACTTGGGGTCAGGGAGTACTACTATGGGACCAGGGTAACTCACTTGCGGTCAGAGAGTACATATAAAGGGGCTATGGTAACTCACTTGGGGTCAGGGAGTACATATAAAGGGGCATTGGTAACTCACTTGGGGTCAGGGAGTACATTTATGGGACTAGGGTGATTTACTTGCGGTCAGAGGGTACATATAAAGGGGCTAGGATAACTCACTTGGGTTCAGGGAGAACTTATAAAGGTGATATGGTAACTCACTTGGGGTCAGGGAGAACTAATCAATGTGATATGGTAACTCATTTGGGGTCAGGGAGTACTTATATGGGACCAGGGTAACTCACTTGGGGCCAGGGTGTACTTATAAAGGGGCTATGATAACTCACTTGGGGTCAGGGAGTACTACTATGTGACTAGGGTAACTTACTTGCGATCAGAAAGTACATATGATTGGGCTAGGATAACTCACTTGGGGTCAGGGAGAACTTATAAAGGGGCTATGGTAACTCAATTGGGGTCAGTGAGTACTTATATGAGACTAGGGTAACTCACATGGCGTCAGCGAGTACTAATATGGGACCAGGGTAACTCACTTGGGGCCAGGGTGTACTTATAAAGGGGCTATGGTAACTCACTTGGGGTCAGGGAGTACTTATAAAGGGGCTATGGTAACTCACTTGGGGTCAGGGAGTACTTATAAAGAGGCTATGGTAACTCACTTAGTGTCAGGGAGTACTACTATGGGACTAGGGTAACTCACTTGCGGTCAGAGAGTACATATAAAGGGGCTAGGATAACTCACTTGGGGTCAGGGAGAACTAATCAAGGTGATATGGTAACTCATTTGGGGTCAGGGAGTACTTATATGGGACTAGGGTAACTCACTTGGGGTCAGGGAGTACTTATATGGGACCAGGGTAACTCACTTGCGGTCAGAGAGTACATATAAAAAGGCTAGAATAACTCACTTGGGGTCAGTGAGTACTTATAAATGGGGTAGGGTAACTCATTTGGAGTCTGGGAGTACATATAAAGGGGCTAGGATAACACACTTGGGGTCAGGGAGTACTTATAAAGGGGCTAGGGTAACTCACTTGGGGTCAGGGAGTACATATAAAGGGGCTATGGTAACTCACTTGGGGTCAGGGAGCACTACTATGGGACTAGGGTAACTCACTTGCGGTCAGAGAGTACATATAAAAAGGCTAGAATAACTCACTTGGGGTCAGTGAGTACTTATAAATGGGGTAGGGTAACTCATTTGGAGTCTGGGAGTACATATAAAGGGGCTAGGATAACACACTTGGGGTCAGGCAGTACTTATAAAGGGGCTAGGGTAACTCACTTGGGGTCAGGGAGTACATATAAAGGGGCTATGGTAACTCACTTGGGGTCAGGGAGCACTACTATGGGACTAGGGTAACTCACTTGCGGTCAGAGAGTACATATAAAAAGGCTAGAATAACTCACTTGGGGTCAGTGAGTACTTATAAATGGGGTAGGGTAACTCATTTGGAGTCTGGGAGTACATATAAAGGGGCCAGGATAACACACTTGGGGTCAGGGAGTACTTATAAAGGGGCTAGGGTAACTCACTTGGGGTCAGGGAGTACTTATAAAGGTGATATGGTAACTCACTTGGGATCAGGGAGTACTTATATGGGACCAGGGTAACTCACTTGGGGCCAGGGTGTACTTATAAAGGGGCTAGGGTAACTCACTTGGGGTCAGGGAGTACATATAAAGGGGCTATGGTAACTCACTTGGGGTCAGGGAGTACTACTATCGGACTAGGGTAACTTACTTGCGATCAGAAAGTACATATGATTGGGCTAGGATAACTCACTTGGGGTCAGGGAGAACTTATAAAGGGGCTATGGTAACTCACTTGGGGTCAGGGAGGACATATAAAGGGGCTATGGTAACTCATTTAGGGTCAGGAAGTACTTCTATGGGATTAGGGTAACTCACTTGGGGTCAGGGAGTACTTTTATGGGACTAGGGTAACTCACTTGGGGTCATGGAGTACTTATATAGGGGCTAGGGTAACTCTCTTGGGGTCAGTGAGTACTACTATGGGACTAGGGTAATTCACTTGCGGTCAGAGAGTACATATAAATGGGCTAGGATAACTCACTTGGGGTCAGGGAGAACTAATCAAGGTGATATGGTAACTCATTTGGGGTCAGGGAGTACTTATATGGGACTAGGGTAACTCACTTGGTGTCAGGGAGTACTTATATGGGACCAGGGTAACTGACTTGGGGCCAGGGTGTACTTATAAAGGGGCTGGGGTAACTCACTTGGGGTCAGGGAGTACATATAAAGGGGCTATGGTAACTCACTTGGGGTCAGGGAGTACTACTTTGGGACTAGGGTAACTCACTTGCGGTCAGAGAGTACATATAAAAAGGCTAGGATAACTCACTTGGGGTCAGTGAGTACTTATAAATGGGGTAGGGTAACTCATTTGGAGTCTGGGAGTACATATAAAGGGGCTAGGATAACACACTTGGGGTCAGGGAGTACATATAAAGGGGCTAGGATAACTCACTTGGGGTCAGGGAGTACTTATAAAGGTGATATGGTAACTCACTTGGGGTCAGGGAGTACTTATATTGGCCTAGGGTAACTCTCTTAGGGTCAGGGTGTATTTATTTGGGACTAGGGTAACTCACTTGCGGTCAGAGAGTACATATAAAGGGGATAGGATAACTTACTTGCGGTCAGAGAGTACATATAAAGGGGGTAGGATAACTCACTTGGGGTCAGGGAGTACTTATAAAGGGGCTAAGGTAACTCACTTGGGGTTAGGGAGTACTTATATGGGACTAGGGTAACACACTTGGGGTCAGGGAGTACTTATAAAGGGGCTATGGTAACTCACTTGGTGTCAGGGAGTACATTTATGGGACTAGGGTAACTTACTTGCGGCCAGAGGGTACATATAAAGGGGCTAGGATAACTCACTAGGGTTCAGGGAGAACTTATAAAGGTGATATGGTGACTCACTTGGGGTCAGGGAGTACTTATATGAGACTAGGGTAACTCACATGGGGTCAGCGAGTACTTATATGGGACCAGGGTAACTCACTTGGGGCCAGGGTGTACTTATAAAGGGGCTATGGTAACTCACTTGGGATCAGGAAGTACTTATATGAGACTAGGGTAACACACTTGGGGTCAGGGAGTACTAATAAAGGGGTTAGATTAACTCACTTGCGGTCAGAGAGTACATATAAAAAGGCTAGGATAACTCAATTGGGGTCAGTGAGTACTTATAAATGGGTTAGGGTAACTCATTTGGAGTCTGGGAGTACATATAAAGGGGCTAGGATAACACACTTGGGGTCAGGGAGTACTTATAAAGGGGCTAGGGTAACTCACTTGGGGTCAGGTAGTATTACTATGGGACCGGGGTAACTCACTTGGGGTCAGGGAGTACTACTATGGGACCAGGGTAACTCACTTGCGGTCAGAGAGTACATATAAAGTGGCTAGGGTAACTCACTTGGGGTCAGGGAGTACATATAAAGGGGCTATGGTAACTCACTTGGGGTCAGGGAGTACATTTATGGGAGTAGGGTAACTTACTTGCGGTCAGAGAGTACATATAAAGGGGCTAGGATAACTAACTTGGGGTCAGGGAGTACATTTATGGGACTAGGGTAACTTACTTGCGGTCAGAGAGTACATATAAAGGGGCTAGGATAACTAACTTGGGGTCAGGGAGTACATTTATGGGACTAGGGTAACTTACTTGCGGTCAGAGAGTACATATAAAGGGGCTAGGATAACTCACTTGGGATCAGTGAGAAATTATAAAGGGGTTTGCATAACTCACTTGCGGTCAGAGAGAACATATTAAGGGGCTAGGATAACTCGCTTGGGGTCAGGGAGTACTTATATGGGACTAGGGTAACTCACTAGGGGTCAGGGAGTTCTACTATGGCACTAGGGTAACTCACTTGGGGTCAGGGAGTACTTTTTTGGGACTAGGGTAACCCAATTGGGGTCAGGGAGTACATATAAAGGGGCTATGGTAACTCACTTGGGGTCAGGGAGTACTTATATGGGACTAGGGTAACTCACTTGGGGCCAGGGTTTACTTATAAAGGGGCTAGGGTAACTCACTTGGGGTCAGGGAGTATTACTATGGGACTAGGGTAACTTACTTGCGGTCAGAGAGTACATATAAAGGGGCAAGGATAACTCACTTGGGGTCAGGGAGAACTTATAAAGGTGATATGCTAACTCACTTGGGGTCAGGGAGTACTTATATGGGACTAGGGTAACTCACTTGGGGTCAGGGAGTACTTATATGGGACTAGGGTAACTTACTTGCGGTCAGAGAGTACATATAAGGGGGCTAGGATAACTCACTTGGGGTCAGGGTGTACTTAAAAGGGGCTAGGGTAACTCACTTGGGGTCAGGGAGTACTACTATGGGACCAGGGTAACTCACTTGCGGTCAGAGAGTACATATAAAGTGGCTAGGGTAACTCACTTGGGGTCAGGGAGTACATATAAAGGGGCTATGGTAACTCACTTGGGGTCAGGGAGTACATTTATGGGAGTAGGGTAACTTACTTGCGGTCAGAGAGTACATATAAAGGGGCTAGGATAACTAACTTGGGGTCAGGGAGTACATTTATGGGACTAGGGTAACTTACTTGCGGTCAGAGAGTACATATAAAGGGGCTAGGATAACTAACTTGGGGTCAGGGAGTACATTTATGGGACTAGGGTAACTTACTTGCGGTCAGAGAGTACATTTAAAGGGGCTAGGATAACTCACTTGGGATCAGTGAGAAATTATAAAGGGGTTTGCATAACTCACTTGCGGTCAGAGAGAACATATTAAGGGGCTAGGATAACTCGCTTGAGGTCAGGGAGTACTTATATGGGACTAGGGTAACTCACTTGGGGTCAGGGAGTTCTACTATGGCACTAGGGTAACTCACTTGGGGTCAGGGAGTACTTTTTTGGGACTAGGGTAACCCACTTGGGGTCAGGGAGTACATATAAAGTGGCTATGGTAACTCACTTGGGGTCAGGGAGTACTTATAAAGGGGCAATGGTAACTCACTTGGGGTAAGGGAGTACTAATAATGGGGCTATGGCAACTCACTTGGTGTCAGGGAGTACTTATAAAGGACTAGGGTAACTCACTTGGGGTCATGGAGAACTTATAAAGGTGATATGCTAACTCACTTAGGGTCAGGGAGTACTTATATGGGACTAGGGTAACTCACTTGGGGCCAGGGTTTACTTATAAAGGGGCTAGGGTAACTCACTTGGGGTCAGGGAGTACATATAAAGGGGCTATGGTAACTCACTTGGGGTCAGGGAGTACTTATATGAGACTAGGGTAACACACTTGTGGTCAGGGAGTACTAATAAAGGGGTAGAATAACTCACTTGCGGTCAGAGAGTACATATTAAGGGGCTAGGATAACTCACTTGAGGTCGGGGAGTACTTATATGGGACTAGGGTAACACACTTGGGGTCAGGGAGTACTTATATGGGACCAGGGTAACACACTTGGGGTCAGGGAGTACTTATATGGGACCAGGGTAACTCACTTGGGGCCAGGGTGTACTTATAAAGGGGCTATGGTAACTCACTTGGGGTCAGGGAGTACTTATATGAGACTAGGGTAATACACTTGTGGTCAGGGTGTACTTATAAAGGGGTTAGAATAACTCACATGCGGTCAGAGAGTACATATTAAGGGGCTAGGATAACTCACTTGAGGTCGGGGAGTACTTATAAAGGGGCTAGGGTAACTCACTTGCGGTCAGAGAGTACTTCTATGGGACTAGGGTAACTCACTTGGGGTCAGGGAGTACTTATATAGGACCAGGGTAACTCACTTAGGGCCAGGGTGTACTTATAAAGGTGCTAGGGTAACTCACTTGGGGTCAGGGAGTACTTATATGGGACTAGGGTAACTCACTTGGGGTCAGGGAGTACTTATATGGGACTAGGGTAACTTACTTGCGGTCAGAGAGTACATATAAGGGTGCTAGGATAACTCACTTGCGGTCAGAGAGAACATATTAAGGGGCTAGGATAACTCGCTTGGGGTCAGGGAGTACTTATATGGGACTAGGGTAACTCACTAGGGGTCAGGGAGTTCTACTATGGCACTAGGGTAACTCACTTGGGGTCAGGGAGTACTTTTTTGGGACTAGGGTAACCCAATTGGGGTCAGGGAGTACATATAAAGGGGCTATGGTAACTAACTTGGGGTCAGGGAGTACATTTATGGGACTAGGGTAACTTACTTGCGGTCAGAGAGTACATATAAAGGGGCTAGGATAACTCACTTGGGATCAGTGAGAAATTATAAAGGGGTTTGCATAACTCACTTGCGGTCAGAGAGAACATATTAAGGGGCTAGGATAACTCGCTTGGGGTCAGGGAGTACTTATATGGGACTAGGGTAACTCACTAGGGGTCAGGGAGTTCTACTATGGCACTAGGGTAACTCACTTGGGGTCAGGGAGTACTTTTTTGGGACTAGGGTAACCCAATTGGGGTCAGGGAGTACATATAAAGGGGCTATGGTAACTCACTTGGGGTCAGGGAGTACTTATATGGGACTAGGGTAACTCACTTGGGGCCAGGATTTACTTATAAAGGGGCTAGGGTAACTCACTTGGGGTCAGGGAGTATTACTATGGGACTAGGGTAACTTACTTGCGGTCAGAGAGTACATATAAAGGGGCAAGGATAACTCACTTGGGGTCAGGGAGAACTTATAAAGGTGATATGCTAACTCACTTGGGGTCAGGGAGTACTTATATGGGACTAGGGTAACTCACTTGGGGTCAGGGAGTACTTATATGGGACTAGGGTAACTTACTTGCGGTCAGAGAGTACATATAAGGGGGCTAGGATAACTCACTTGGGGTCAGGGTGTACTTAAAAGGGGCTAGGGTAACTCACTTGGGGTCAGGGAGTACATATAAAGGGGCTATGGTAACTCACTTGGGGTCAGGTAGTACTACTATGGGACCGGGGTAACTCACTTGGGGTCAGGGAGTACTACTATGGGACCAGGGTAACTCACTTGCGGTCAGAGAGTACATATAAAGTGGCTAGGGTAACTCACTTGGGGTCAGGGAGTACATATAAAGGGGCTATGGTAACTCACTTGGGGTCAGGGAGTACATTTATGGGAGTAGGGTAACTTACTTGCGGTCAGAGAGTACATATAAAGGGGCTAGGATAACTAACTTGGGGTCAGGGAGTACATTTATGGGACTAGGGTAACTTACTTGCGGTCAGAGAGTACATATAAAGGGGCTAGGATAACTAACTTGGGGTCAGGGAGTACATTTATGGGACTAGGGTAACTTACTTGCGGTCAGAGAGTACATTTAAAGGGGCTAGGATAACTCACTTGGGATCAGTGAGAAATTATAAAGGGGTTTGCATAACTCACTTGCGGTCAGAGAGAACATATTAAGGGGCTAGGATAACTCGCTTGAGGTCAGGGAGTACTTATATGGGACTAGGGTAACTCACTTGGGGTCAGGGAGTTCTACTATGGCACTAGGGTAACTCACTTGGGGTCAGGGAGTACTTTTTTGGGACTAGGGTAACCCACTTGGGGTCAGGGAGTACATATAAAGTGGCTATGGTAACTCACTTGGGGTCAGGGAGTACTTATAAAGGGGCAATGGTAACTCACTTGGGGTAAGGGAGTACTAATAATGGGGCTATGGCAACTCACTTGGTGTCAGGGAGTACTTATAAAGGACTAGGGTAACTCACTTGGGGTCATGGAGAACTTATAAAGGTGATATGCTAACTCACTTAGGGTCAGGGAGTACTTATATGGGACTAGGGTAACTCACTTGGGGCCAGGGTTTACTTATAAAGGGGCTAGGGTAACTCACTTGGGGTCAGGGAGTACATATAAAGGGGCTATGGTAACTCACTTGGGGTCAGGGAGTACTTATATGAGACTAGGGTAACACACTTGTGGTCAGGGAGTACTAATAAAGGGGTAGAATAACTCACTTGCGGTCAGAGAGTACATATTAAGGGGCTAGGATAACTCACTTGAGGTCGGGGAGTACTTATATGGGACTAGGGTAACACACTTGGGGTCAGGGAGTACTTATATGGGACCAGGGTAACACACTTGGGGTCAGGGAGTACTTATATGGGACCAGGGTAACTCACTTGGGGCCAGGGTGTACTTATAAAGGGGCTATGGTAACTCACTTGGGGTCAGGGAGTACTTATATGAGACTAGGGTAATACACTTGTGGTCAGGGTGTACTTATAAAGGGGTTAGAATAACTCACATGCGGTCAGAGAGTACATATTAAGGGGCTAGGATAACTCACTTGAGGTCGGGGAGTACTTATAAAGGGGCTAGGGTAACTCACTTGCGGTCAGAGAGTACTTCTATGGGACTAGGGTAACTCACTTGGGGTCAGGGAGTACTTATATAGGACCAGGGTAACTCACTTAGGGCCAGGGTGTACTTATAAAGGTGCTAGGGTAACTCACTTGGGGTCAGGGAGTACTTATATGGGACTAGGGTAACTCACTTGGGGTCAGGGAGTACTTATATGGGACTAGGGTAACTTACTTGCGGTCAGAGAGTACATATAAGGGTGCTAGGATAACTCACTTGCGGTCAGAGAGAACATATTAAGGGGCTAGGATAACTCGCTTGGGGTCAGGGAGTACTTATATGGGACTAGGGTAACTCACTAGGGGTCAGGGAGTTCTACTATGGCACTAGGGTAACTCACTTGGGGTCAGGGAGTACTTTTTTGGGACTAGGGTAACCCAATTGGGGTCAGGGAGTACATATAAAGGGGCTATGGTAACTCACTTGGGGTCAGGGAGTACTTATATGGGACTAGGGTAACTCACTTGGGGCCAGGGTTTACTTATAAAGGGGCTAGGGTAACTCACTTGGGGTCAGGGAGTATTACTATGGGACTAGGGTAACTTACTTGCGGTCAGAGAGTACATATAAAGGGGCAAGGATAACTCACTTGGGGTCAGGGAGAACTTATAAAGGTGATATGCTAACTCACTTGGGGTCAGGGAGTACTTATATGGGACTAGGGTAACTCACTTGGGGTCAGGGAGTACTTATATGGGACTAGGGTAACTTACTTGCGGTCAGAGAGTACATATAAGGGGGCTAGGATAACTCACTTGGGGTCAGGGTGTACTTAAAAGGGGCTAGGGTAACTCACTTGGGGTCAGGGAGTACATATAAAGGGGCTATGGTAACTCACTTGGGGTCAGGTAGTACTACTATGGGACCGGGGTAACTCACTTGGGGTCAGGGAGTACTACTATGGGACCAGGGTAACTCACTTGCGGTCAGAGAGTACATATAAAGTGGCTAGGGTAACTCACTTGGGGTCAGGGAGTACATATAAAGGGGCTATGGTAACTCACTTGGGGTCAGGGAGTACATTTATGGGAGTAGGGTAACTTACTTGCGGTCAGAGAGTACATATAAAGGGGCTAGGATAACTAACTTGGGGTCAGGGAGTACATTTATGGGACTAGGGTAACTTACTTGAGGTCAGAGAGTACATATAAAGGGGCTAGGATAACTAACTTGGGGTCAGGGAGTACATTTATGGGACTAGGGTAACTTACTTGCGGTCAGAGAGTACATTTAAAGGGGCTAGGATAACTCACTTGGGATCAGTGAGAAATTATAAAGGGGTTTGCATAACTCACTTGCGGTCAGAGAGAACATATTAAGGGGCTAGGATAACTCGCTTGAGGTCAGGGAGTACTTATATGGGACTAGGGTAACTCACTTGGGGTCAGGGAGTTCTACTATGGCACTAGGGTAACTCACTTGGGGTCAGGGAGTACTTTTTTGGGACTAGGGTAACCCACTTGGGGTCAGGGAGTACTTATAAAGGGGCAATGGTAACTCACTTGGGGTAAGGGAGTACTAATAATGGGGCTATGGCAACTCACTTGGTGTCAGGGAGTACTTATAAAGGACTAGGGTAACTCACTTGGGGTCATGGAGAACTTATAAAGGTGATATGCTAACTCACTTAGGGTCAGGGAGTACTTATATGGGACTAGGGTAACTCACTTGGGGCCAGGGTTTACTTATAAAGGGGCTAGGGTAACTCACTTGGGGTCAGGGAGTACATATAAAGGGGCTATGGTAACTCACTTGGGGTCAGGGAGTACTTATATGAGACTAGGGTAACACACTTGTGGTCAGGGAGTACTAATAAAGGGGTAGAATAACTCACTTGCGGTCAGAGAGTACATATTAAGGGGCTAGGATAACTCACTTGAGGTCGGGGAGTACTTATATGGGACTAGGGTAACACACTTGGGGTCAGGGAGTACTTATATGGGACCAGGGTAACACACTTGGGGTCAGGGAGTACTTATATGGGACCAGGGTAACTCACTTGGGGCCAGGGTGTACTTATAAAGGGGCTATGGTAACTCACTTGGGGTCAGGGAGTACTTATATGAGACTAGGGTAATACACTTGGGGTCAGGGTGTACTTATAAAGGGGTTAGAATAACTCACATGCGGTCAGAGAGTACATATTAAGGGGCTAGGTTAACTCACTTGAGGTCGGGGAGTACTTATATGGGACTAGGGTAACACACTTGGGGTCAGGGAGTACTTATATGGGACCAGGGTAACACACTTGGGGTCAGGGAGTACTTATATGGGACCAGGGTAACTCACTTGGGGCCAGGGTGTACTTATAAAGGGGCTATGGTAACTCACTTGGGGTCAGGGAGTACTTATATGAGACTAGGGTAATACACTTGTGGTCAGGGTGTACTTATAAAGGGGTTAGAATAACTCACATGCGGTCAGAGAGTACATATTAAGGGGCTAGGATAACTCACTTGAGGTCGGGGAGTACTTATAAAGGGGCTAGGGTAACTCACTTGCGGTCAGAGAGTACTTCTATGGGACTAGGGTAACTCACTTGGGGTCAGGGAGTACTTATATAGGACCAGGGTAACTCACTTAGGGCCAGGGTGTACTTATAAAGGTGCTAGGGTAACTCACTTGGGGTCAGGGAGTACTTATATGGGACTAGGGTAACTCACTTGGGGTCAGGGAGTACTTATATGGGACTAGGGTAACTTACTTGCGGTCAGAGAGTACATATAAGGGTGCTAGGATAACTCACTTGCGGTCAGAGAGAACATATTAAGGGGCTAGGATAACTCGCTTGGGGTCAGGGAGTACTTATATGGGACTAGGGTAACTCACTAGGGGTCAGGGAGTTCTACTATGGCACTAGGGTAACTCACTTGGGGTCAGGGAGTACTTTTTTGGGACTAGGGTAACCCAATTGGGGTCAGGGAGTACATATAAAGGGGCTATGGTAACTAACTTGGGGTCAGGGAGTACATTTATGGGACTAGGGTAACTTACTTGCGGTCAGAGAGTACATATAAAGGGGCTAGGATAACTCACTTGGGATCAGTGAGAAATTATAAAGGGGTTTGCATAACTCACTTGCGGTCAGAGAGAACATATTAAGGGGCTAGGATAACTCGCTTGGGGTCAGGGAGTACTTATATGGGACTAGGGTAACTCACTAGGGGTCAGGGAGTTCTACTATGGCACTAGGGTAACTCACTTGGGGTCAGGGAGTACTTTTTTGGGACTAGGGTAACCCAATTGGGGTCAGGGAGTACATATAAAGGGGCTATGGTAACTCACTTGGGGTCAGGGAGTACTTATATGGGACTAGGGTAACTCACTTGGGGCCAGGGTTTACTTATAAAGGGGCTAGGGTAACTCACTTGGGGTCAGGGAGTATTACTATGGGACTAGGGTAACTTACTTGCGGTCAGAGAGTACATATAAAGGGGCAAGGATAACTCACTTGGGGTCAGGGAGAACTTATAAAGGTGATATGCTAACTCACTTGGGGTCAGGGAGTACTTATATGGGACTAGGGTAACTCACTTGGGGTCAGGGAGTACTTATATGGGACTAGGGTAACTTACTTGCGGTCAGAGAGTACATATAAGGGGGCTAGGATAACTCACTTGGGGTCAGGGTGTACTTAAAAGGGGCTAGGGTAACTCACTTGGGGTCAGGGAGTACATATAAAGGAGCTATGGTAACTCACTTGGGGTCAGGTAGTACTACTATGGGACCGGGGTAACTCACTTGGGGTCAGGGAGTACTACTATGGGACCAGGGTAACTCACTTGCGGTCAGAGAGTACATATAAAGTGGCTAGGGTAACTCACTTGGGGTCAGGGAGTACATATAAAGGGGCTATGGTAACTCACTTGGGGTCAGGGAGTACATTTATGGGAGTAGGGTAACTTACTTGCGGTCAGAGAGTACATATAAAGGGGCTAGGATAACTAACTTGGGGTCAGGGAGTACATTTATGGGACTAGGGTAACTTACTTGCGGTCAGAGAGTACATATAAAGGGGCTAGGATAACTAACTTGGGGTCAGGGAGTACATTTATGGGACTAGGGTAACTTACTTGCGGTCAGAGAGTACATTTAAAGGGGCTAGGATAACTCACTTGGGATCAGTGAGAAATTATAAAGGGGTTTGCATAACTCACTTGCGGTCAGAGAGAACATATTAAGGGGCTAGGATAACTCGCTTGAGGTCAGGGAGTACTTATATGGGACTAGGGTAACTCACTTGGGGTCAGGGAGTTCTACTATGGCACTAGGGTAACTCACTTGGGGTCAGGGAGTACTTTTTTGGGACTAGGGTAACCCACTTGGGGTCAGGGAGTACATATAAAGTGGCTATGGTAACTCACTTGGGGTCAGGGAGTACTTATAAAGGGGCAATGGTAACTCACTTGGGGTAAGGGAGTACTAATAATGGGGCTATGGCAACTCACTTGGTGTCAGGGAGTACTTATAAAGGACTAGGGTAACTCACTTGGGGTCATGGAGAACTTATAAAGGTGATATGCTAACTCACTTAGGGTCAGGGAGTACTTATATGGGACTAGGGTAACTCACTTGGGGCCAGGGTTTACTTATAAAGGGGCTAGGGTAACTCACTTGGGGTCAGGGAGTACATATAAAGGGGCTATGGTAACTCACTTGGGGTCAGGGAGTACTTATATGAGACTAGGGTAACACACTTGTGGTCAGGGAGTACTAATAAAGGGGTAGAATAACTCACTTGCGGTCAGAGAGTACATATTAAGGGGCTAGGATAACTCACTTGAGGTCGGGGAGTACTTATATGGGACTAGGGTAACACACTTGGGGTCAGGGAGTACTTATATGGGACCAGGGTAACACACTTGGGGTCAGGGAGTACTTATATGGGACCAGGGTAACTCACTTGGGGCCAGGGTGTACTTATAAAGGGGCTATGGTAACTCACTTGGGGTCAGGGAGTACTTATATGAGACTAGGGTAATACACTTGTGGTCAGGGTGTACTTATAAAGGGGTTAGAATAACTCACATGCGGTCAGAGAGTACATATTAAGGGGCTAGGATAACTCACTTGAGGTCGGGGAGTACTTATAAAGGGGCTAGGGTAACTCACTTGCGGTCAGAGAGTACTTCTATGGGACTAGGGTAACTCACTTGGGGTCAGGGAGTACTTATATAGGACCAGGGTAACTCACTTAGGGCCAGGGTGTACTTATAAAGGTGCTAGGGTAACTCACTTGGGGTCAGGGAGTACTTATATGGGACTAGGGTAACTCACTTGGGGTCAGGGAGTACTTATATGGGACTAGGGTAACTTACTTGCGGTCAGAGAGTACATATAAGGGTGCTAGGATAACTCACTTGCGGTCAGAGAGAACATATTAAGGGGCTAGGATAACTCGCTTGGGGTCAGGGAGTACTTATATGGGACTAGGGTAACTCACTAGGGGTCAGGGAGTTCTACTATGGCACTAGGGTAACTCACTTGGGGTCAGGGAGTACTTTTTTGGGACTAGGGTAACCCAATTGGGGTCAGGGAGTACATATAAAGGGGCTATGGTAACTCACTTGGGGTCAGGGAGTACTTATATGGGACTAGGGTAACTCACTTGGGGCCAGGGTTTACTTATAAAGGGGCTAGGGTAACTCACTTGGGGTCAGGGAGTATTACTATGGGACTAGGGTAACTTACTTGCGGTCAGAGAGTACATATAAAGGGGCAAGGATAACTCACTTGGGGTCAGGGAGAACTTATAAAGGTGATATGCTAACTCACTTGGGGTCAGGGAGTACTTATATGGGACTAGGGTAACTCACTTGGGGTCAGGGAGTACTTATATGGGACTAGGGTAACTTACTTGCGGTCAGAGAGTACATATAAGGGGGCTAGGATAACTCACTTGGGGTCAGGGTGTACTTAAAAGGGGCTAGGGTAACTCACTTGGGGTCAGGGAGTACATATAAAGGGGCTATGGTAACTCACTTGGGGTCAGGTAGTACTACTATGGGACCGGGGTAACTCACTTGGGGTCAGGGAGTACTACTATGGGACCAGGGTAACTCACTTGCGGTCAGAGAGTACATATAAAGTGGCTAGGGTAACTCACTTGGGGTCAGGGAGTACATATAAAGGGGCTATGGTAACTCACTTGGGGTCAGGGAGTACATTTATGGGAGTAGGGTAACTTACTTGCGGTCAGAGAGTACATATAAAGGGGCTAGGATAACTAACTTGGGGTCAGGGAGTACATTTATGGGACTAGGGTAACTTACTTGAGGTCAGAGAGTACATATAAAGGGGCTAGGATAACTAACTTGGGGTCAGGGAGTACATTTATGGGACTAGGGTAACTTACTTGCGGTCAGAGAGTACATTTAAAGGGGCTAGGATAACTCACTTGGGATCAGTGAGAAATTATAAAGGGGTTTGCATAACTCACTTGCGGTCAGAGAGAACATATTAAGGGGCTAGGATAACTCGCTTGAGGTCAGGGAGTACTTATATGGGACTAGGGTAACTCACTTGGGGTCAGGGAGTTCTACTATGGCACTAGGGTAACTCACTTGGGGTCAGGGAGTACTTTTTTGGGACTAGGGTAACCCACTTGGGGTCAGGGAGTACTTATAAAGGGGCAATGGTAACTCACTTGGGGTAAGGGAGTACTAATAATGGGGCTATGGCAACTCACTTGGTGTCAGGGAGTACTTATAAAGGACTAGGGTAACTCACTTGGGGTCATGGAGAACTTATAAAGGTGATATGCTAACTCACTTAGGGTCAGGGAGTACTTATATGGGACTAGGGTAACTCACTTGGGGCCAGGGTTTACTTATAAAGGGGCTAGGGTAACTCACTTGGGGTCAGGGAGTACATATAAAGGGGCTATGGTAACTCACTTGGGGTCAGGGAGTACTTATATGAGACTAGGGTAACACACTTGTGGTCAGGGAGTACTAATAAAGGGGTAGAATAACTCACTTGCGGTCAGAGAGTACATATTAAGGGGCTAGGATAACTCACTTGAGGTCGGGGAGTACTTATATGGGACTAGGGTAACACACTTGGGGTCAGGGAGTACTTATATGGGACCAGGGTAACACACTTGGGGTCAGGGAGTACTTATATGGGACCAGGGTAACTCACTTGGGGCCAGGGTGTACTTATAAAGGGGCTATGGTAACTCACTTGGGGTCAGGGAGTACTTATATGAGACTAGGGTAATACACTTGGGGTCAGGGTGTACTTATAAAGGGGTTAGAATAACTCACATGCGGTCAGAGAGTACATATTAAGGGGCTAGGTTAACTCACTTGAGGTCGGGGAGTACTTATATGGGACTAGGGTAACACACTTGGGGTCAGGGAGTACTTATATGGGACCAGGGTAACACACTTGGGGTCAGGGAGTACTTATATGGGACTAGGGTAACTCACTTGGGGCCAGGGTTTACTTATAAAGGGGCTAGGGTAACTCACTTGGGGTCAGGGAGTACATATAAAGGGGCTATGGTAACTCACTTGGGGTCAGGGAGTACTTATATGAGACTAGGGTAACTCACTTGGGGTCAGGGAGTACTTTTTTGGGACTAGGGTAACCCACTTGGGGTCAGGGAGTACATATAAAGTGGCTATGGTAACTCACTTGGGGTCAGGGAGTACTTATAAAGGGGCAATGGTAACTCACTTGGGGTAAGGGAGTACTAATAATGGGGCTATGGCAACTCACTTGGTGTCAGGGAGTACTTATAAAGGACTAGGGTAACTCACTTGGGGTCATGGAGAACTTATAAAGGTGATATGCTAACTCACTTAGGGTCAGGGAGTACTTATATGGGACTAGGGTAACTCACTTGGGGCCAGGGTTTACTTATAAAGGGGCTAGGGTAACTCACTTGGGGTCAGGGAGTACATATAAAGGGGCTATGGTAACTCACTTGGGGTCAGGGAGTACTTATATGAGACTAGGGTAACACACTTGTGGTCAGGGAGTACTAATAAAGGGGTAGAATAACTCACTTGCGGTCAGAGAGTACATATTAAGGGGCTAGGATAACTCACTTGAGGTCGGGGAGTACTTATATGGGACTAGGGTAACACACTTGGGGTCAGGGAGTACTTATATGGGACCAGGGTAACACACTTGGGGTCAGGGAGTACTTATATGGGACCAGGGTAACTCACTTGGGGCTAGGGTGTACTTATAAAGGGGCTATGGTAACTCACTTGGGGTCAGGGAGTACTTATATGAGACTAGGGTAATACACTTGTGGTCAGGGTGTACTTATAAAGGGGTTAGAATAACTCACATGCGGTCAGAGAGTACATATTAAGGGGCTAGGATAACTCACTTGAGGTCGGGGAGTACTTATAAAGGGGCTAGGGTAACTCACTTGCGGTCAGAGAGTACTTCTATGGGACTAGGGTAACTCACTTGGGGTCAGGGAGTACTTATATAGGACCAGGGTAACTCACTTAGGGCCAGGGTGTACTTATAAAGGTGCTAGGGTAACTCACTTGGGGTCAGGGAGTACTTATATGGGACTAGGGTAACTCACTTGGGGTCAGGGAGTACTTATATGGGACTAGGGTAACTTACTTGCGGTCAGAGAGTACATATAAGGGTGCTAGGATAACTCACTTGCGGTCAGAGAGAACATATTAAGGGGCTAGGATAACTCGCTTGGGGTCAGGGAGTACTTATATGGGACTAGGGTAACTCACTAGGGGTCAGGGAGTTCTACTATGGCACTAGGGTAACTCACTTGGGGTCAGGGAGTACTTTTTTGGGACTAGGGTAACCCAATTGGGGTCAGGGAGTACATATAAAGGGGCTATGGTAACTCACTTGGGGTCAGGGAGTACTTATATGGGACTAGGGTAACTCACTTGGGGCCAGGGTTTACTTATAAAGGGGCTAGGGTAACTCACTTGGGGTCAGGGAGTATTACTATGGGACTAGGGTAACTTACTTGCGGTCAGAGAGTACATATAAAGGGGCAAGGATAACTCACTTGGGGTCAGGGAGAACTTATAAAGGTGATATGCTAACTCACTTGGGGTCAGGGAGTACTTATATGGGACTAGGGTAACTCACTTGGGGTCAGGGAGTACTTATATGGGACTAGGGTAACTTACTTGCGGTCAGAGAGTACATATAAGGGGGCTAGGATAACTCACTTGGGGTCAGGGTGTACTTAAAAGGGGCTAGGGTAACTCACTTGGGGTCAGGGAGTACATATAAAGGGGCTATGGTAACTCACTTGGGGTCAGGTAGTACTACTATGGGACCGGGGTAACTCACTTGGGGTCAGGGAGTACTACTATGGGACCAGGGTAACTCACTTGCGGTCAGAGAGTACATATAAAGTGGCTAGGGTAACTCACTTGGGGTCAGGGAGTACATATAAAGGGGCTATGGTAACTCACTTGGGGTCAGGGAGTACATTTATGGGAGTAGGGTAACTTACTTGCGGTCAGAGAGTACATATAAAGGGGCTAGGATAACTAACTTGGGGTCAGGGAGTACATTTATGGGACTAGGGTAACTTACTTGAGGTCAGAGAGTACATATAAAGGGGCTAGGATAACTAACTTGGGGTCAGGGAGTACATTTATGGGACTAGGGTAACTTACTTGCGGTCAGAGAGTACATTTAAAGGGGCTAGGATAACTCACTTGGGATCAGTGAGAAATTATAAAGGGGTTTGCATAACTCACTTGCGGTCAGAGAGAACATATTAAGGGGCTAGGATAACTCGCTTGAGGTCAGGGAGTACTTATATGGGACTAGGGTAACTCACTTGGGGTCAGGGAGTTCTACTATGGCACTAGGGTAACTCACTTGGGGTCAGGGAGTACTTTTTTGGGACTAGGGTAACCCACTTGGGGTCAGGGAGTACTTATAAAGGGGCAATGGTAACTCACTTGGGGTAAGGGAGTACTAATAATGGGGCTATGGCAACTCACTTGGTGTCAGGGAGTACTTATAAAGGACTAGGGTAACTCACTTGGGGTCATGGAGAACTTATAAAGGTGATATGCTAACTCACTTAGGGTCAGGGAGTACTTATATGGGACTAGGGTAACTCACTTGGGGCCAGGGTTTACTTATAAAGGGGCTAGGGTAACTCACTTGGGGTCAGGGAGTACATATAAAGGGGCTATGGTAACTCACTTGGGGTCAGGGAGTACTTATATGAGACTAGGGTAACACACTTGTGGTCAGGGAGTACTAATAAAGGGGTAGAATAACTCACTTGCGGTCAGAGAGTACATATTAAGGGGCTAGGATAACTCACTTGAGGTCGGGGAGTACTTATATGGGACTAGGGTAACACACTTGGGGTCAGGGAGTACTTATATGGGACCAGGGTAACACACTTGGGGTCAGGGAGTACTTATATGGGACCAGGGTAACTCACTTGGGGCCAGGGTGTACTTATAAAGGGGCTATGGTAACTCACTTGGGGTCAGGGAGTACTTATATGAGACTAGGGTAATACACTTGGGGTCAGGGTGTACTTATAAAGGGGTTAGAATAACTCACATGCGGTCAGAGAGTACATATTAAGGGGCTAGGTTAACTCACTTGAGGTCGGGGAGTACTTATATGGGACTAGGGTAACACACTTGGGGTCAGGGAGTACTTATATGGGACCAGGGTAACACACTTGGGGTCAGGGAGTACTTATATGGGACTAGGGTAACTCACTTGGGGCCAGGGTTTACTTATAAAGGGGCTAGGGTAACTCACTTGGGGTCAGGGAGTACATATAAAGGGGCTATGGTAACTCACTTGGGGTCAGGGAGTACTTATATGAGACTAGGGTAACACACTTGTGGTCAGGGAGTACTAATAAAGGGGTAGAATAACTCACTTGCGGTCAGAGAGTACATATTAAGGGGCTAGGATAACTCACTTGAGGTCGGGGAGTACTTATATGGGACCAGGGTAACTCACTTGGGGCCAGGGTGTACTTATAAAGGGGCTATGGTAACTCACTTGGGGTCAGGGAGTACTTATATGAGACTAGGGTAACTCACTTGGGGTCAGGGAGTACTTATATGGGACTAGGGTAACTCACTTGGGGTCAGGGAGTACTTATATGGGACTAGGGTAACTTACTTGCGGTCAGAGAGTACATATAAGGGTGCTAGGATAACTCACTTGGGGTCAGGGAGTACTTATATGGGACCAGGGTAACTCACTTGGGGCCAGGGTGTACTTATAAAGGTGCTATGGTAACTCACTTGGGGTCAGGGAGTACTACTATGGGACTAGGGTAACTTACTTGCGATCAGAAAGTACATATGATTGGGCTAGGATAACTCACTTGGGGTCAGGGAGAACTTATAAAGGGGCCATGGTAACTCACTTGGGGTCAGGGAGTACTTATAAAGAGGCTATGGTAACTCACTTGGGGTCAGTGAGTACTTATATGAGACTAGGGTAACTCACTTGAGGTCAGGGAGTACTAATAAAAGGGTTAGATTAACTCACTTGCGGACAGAGAGTACTTATAAAGGGGCTATGGTAACTCACTCAGGGTCAGGAAGTACTTCTATGGGATTAGGGTAACTCACTTGGGGTCAGGGAGTACTTTTATGGGACTAGGGTAACTCACTTGGGGTCATGGAGTACTTATATAGGGGCTAGGGTAACTCTCTTGGGGTCATTGAGTACTACTATGGGACTAGGGTAATTCACTTGCGGTCAGAGAGTATATATAAAGGGGCTATGGTAACTCACTTGGGGTCATGGAGTACTTATATAGGGGCTAGGGTAACTCTCTTGGGGTCAGTGAGTACTACTATGGGACTAGGGTAATTCACTTGCGGTCAGAGAGTATATATAAAGGGGCTATGGTAACTCACTTGGGGTCAGGGAGTACTACTATGGGACTAGGGTAACTTACTTGCGGTCAGAGAGTACATATAAAGGGGCTATCATAACTCACTTGGGGTCAGGGAGAACTAATCAAGGTGATATGGTAACTCATTTGGGGTCAGGGAGTACTTATATGGGACTAGGGTAACTCACTTGGGGTCAGGGAGTACTTATATGGGACCAGGGTAACTCACTTGCGTTCAGAGAGTACATATAAAAAGGCTAGAAAAACTCACTTGGGGTCAGTGAGTACTTATAAATGGGGTAGGGTAACTCATTTGGAGTCTGGGAGTACATATAAAGGGGCTAGGATAACACACTTGGGGTCAGGGAGTACTTATAAAGGGGCTAGGGTAACTCACTTGGGGTCAGGGAGTACATATAAAGGGGCTATGGTAACTCACTTGGGGTCAGGGAGCACTACTATGGGACTAGGGTAACTCACTTGCGGTCAGAGAGTACATATAAAAAGGCTAGAATAACTCACTTGGGGTCAGTGAGTACTTATAAATGGGGTAGGGTAACTCATTTGGAGTCTGGGAGTACATATAAAGGGGCCAGGATAACACACTTGGGGTCAGGGAGTACTTATAAAGGGGCTAGGGTAACTCACTTGGGGTCAGGGAGTACATATAAATGGGCTATGGTAACTCACTTGAGGTCAGGGAGTACTACAATGGGACCAGGGTAACTCACTTGCAGTCAGAGAGTACATATAAAGGGGATAGGATAACTCACTTGGGGTCAGGGAGTACTTATAAAGGTGATATGGTAACTCACTTGGGATCAGGGAGTACTTATATGGGACCAGGGTAACTCACTTGGGGCCAGGGTGTACTTATAAAGGGGCTAGGGTAACTCACTTGGGGTCAGGGAGTACATATAAAGGGGCTATGGTAACTCACTTGGGGTCAGGGAGTACTACTATCGGACTAGGGTAACTTACTTGCGATCAGAAAGTACATATGATTGGGCTAGGATAACTCACTTGGGGTCAGGGAGAACTTATAAAGGGGATATGGTAACTCACTTGGGGTCAGGGAGTACATATAAAGGGGCTATGGTAACTCACTTAGGGTCAGGAAGTACTTCTATGGGATTAGGGTAACTCACTTGGGGTCAGGGAGTACATTTATGGGACTAGGGTAACTCACTTGGGGTCAGGGAGTACATATAAAGGGGCTATGGTAACTCACTTGGGGTCAGGGAGTACTACTTTGGGACTAGGGTAACTCACTTGCGGTCAGAGAGTACATATAAAAAGGCTAGGATAACTCACTTGGGGTCAGTGAGTACTTATAAATGGGGTAGGGTAACTCATTTGGAGTCTGGGAGTACATATAAAGGGGCTAGGATAACACACTTGGGGTCAGGGAGTACATATAAAGGGGCTAGGATAACTCACTTGGGGTCAGGGAGTACTTATATGGGACCAGGGTAACTCACTTGGGGCCAGGGTGTACTTATAAAGGGGCTATGGTAACTCACTTGGGGTCAGGGAGTACTTATAAAGGGGCTATGGTAACTCACTTGGTGTCAGGGAGTACATTTATGGGACTAGGGTAACTTACTTGCGGTCAGAGGGTACATATAAAGGGGCTAGGATAACTCACTAGGGTTCAGGGAGAACTTATAAAGGTGATATGGTGACTCACTTGGGGTCAGGGAGTACTTATATGAGACTAGGGTAACTCACATGGGGTCAGCGAGTACTTATATGGGACCAGGGTAACTCACTTGGGGCCAGGGTGTACTTATAAAGGGGCTATGGTAACTCACTTGAGGTCAGGGAGTACTACTATGGGACTAGGGTAACTCACTTGCGGTCAGAGAGTACATATAAAGGGGCTAGGATAACTCACTTGGGGTCAGGGAGAAATTATAGAGGTGATATGCTAACTCACTTGGGGTCAGGGAGTACTTATATGGGACTAGGGTAACTCACTTGAAGCCAGGGTGTACTTATAAAGGGGCTAGGGTAATTCACTTGGGGTCAGGGAGTACATATAAAGGTGCTATGGTAACTCACTTGGGGTCAGGGAGTACATATAAAGGGGCTATGGTAACTCACTTGGGGTCAGGGAGTACATATAAAGGGGCATTGGTAACTCACTTGGGGTCAGGGAGTACATTTATGGGACTAGGGTAACTCACTTGCGGTCAGAGAGTACATATAAAGGGGCTAGGATAACACACTTGGGGTCAGGGAGAACTTATAGAGGTGATATGCTAACTCACTTGGGGTCAGGGAGTACTTATATGGGACTAGGGTAACTCACTTGAAGCCAGGGTGTACTTATAAAGGTGCTATGGTAACTCACTTGGGGTCAGGGAGTACTACTATGGTACCGGGGTAACTCACTTGGGGTCAGGGAGTACTACTATGGGACCAGGGTAACTCACTTGCGGTCAGAGAGTACATATAAAGGGGATAGGATAACTCACTTGGGGTCAGGGAGTACTTATAAAGGTGATATGGTAACCCACTTGGGATCAGGGAGTACTTATATGGGACCAGGGTAACTCACTTGGGGCCAGGGTGTACTTATAAAGGTGCTATGGTAACTCACTTGGGGTCAGGGAGTACTACTATGGGACTAGGGTAACTTACTTGCGATCAGAAAGTACATATGATTGGGCTAGGATAACTCACTTGGGGTCAGGGAGAACTTATAAAGGGGCCATGGTAACTCACTTGGGGTCAGGGAGTACTTATAAAGAGGCTATGGTAACTCACTTGGGGTCAGTGAGTACTTATATGAGACTAGGGTAACTCACTTGGGGTCAGGGAGTACTAATAAAGGGGTTAGATTAACTCACTTGCGGACAGAGAGTACTTATAAAGGGGCTATGGTAACTCACTCAGGGTCAGGAAGTACTTCTATGGGATTAGGGTAACTCACTTGGGGTCAGGGAGTACTTTTATGGGACTAGGGTAACTCACTTGGGGTCATGGAGTATTAATAGGGGCTAGGGTAACTCTCTTGGGGTCATTGAGTACTACTATGGGACTAGGGTAATTCACTTGCGGTCAGAGAGTATATATAAAGGGGCTATGGTAACTCACTTGGGGTCATGGAGTACTTATATAGGGGCTAGGGTAACTCTCTTGGGGTCAGTGAGTACTACTATGGGACTAGGGTAATTCACTTGCGGTCAGAGAGTATATATAAAGGGGCTATGGTAACTCACTTGGGGTCAGGGAGTACTACTATGGGACTAGGGTAACTTACTTGCGGTCAGAGAGTACATATAAAGGGGCTATCATAACTCACTTGGGGTCAGGGAGAACTAATCAAGGTGATATGGTAACTCATTTGGGGTCAGGGAGTACTTATATGGGACTAGGGTAACTCACTTGGGGTCAGGGAGTACTTATATAGGACCAGGGTAACTCACTTGCGGTCAGAGAGTACATATAAAGGGGCTATGGTAACTCACTTGAGGTCAGGGAGTACTACAATGGGACCAGGGTAACTCACTTGCAGTCAGAGAGTACATATAAAGGGGATAGGATAACTCACTTGGGGTCAGGTAGTACTTATAAAGGTGATATGGTAACTCACTTGGGATCAGGGAGTACTTATATGGGACCAGGGTAACTCACTTGGGGCCAGGGTGTACTTATAAAGGTGCTATGGTAACTCACTTGGGGTCAGGGAGTACTACTATGGGACTAGGGTAACTTACTTGCGATCAGAAAGTACATATGATTGGGCTAGGATAACTCACTTGGGGTCAGGGAGAACTTATAAAGGGGCCATGGTAACTCACTTGGGGTCAGGGAGTACTTATAAAGAGGCTATGGTAACTCACTTGGGGTCAGTGAGTACTTATATGAGACTAGGGTAACTCACTTGGTGTCAGGGAGTACTAATAAAGGGGTTAGATTAACTCACTTGGGGTCAGGGAGTACTAATAAAGGGGTTAGATTAACTCACTTGCGGACAGAGAGTACTTATAAAGGGGCTATGGTAACTCACTCAGGGTCAGGAAGTACTTCTATGGGATTAGGGTAACTCACTTGGGGTCAGGGAGTACTTATATAGGGGCTAGGGTAACTCTCTTGGGGTCATTGAGTACTACTATGGGACTAGGGTAATTCACTTGCGGTCAGAGAGTATATATAAAGGGGCTATGGTAACTCGCTTGGGGTCATGGAGTACTTATATAGGGGCTAGGGTAACTCTCTTGGGGTCAGTGAGTACTACTATGGGACTAGGGTAATTCACTTGCGGTCAGAGAGTATATATAAAGGGGCTATGGTAACTCACTTGGGGTCAGGGAGTACTACTATGGGACTAGGGTAACTTACTTGCGGTCAGAGAGTACATATAAAGGGGCTATCATAACTCACTTGGGGTCAGGGAGAACTAATCAAGGTGATATGGTAACTCATTTGGGGTCAGGGAGTACTTATATGGGACTAGGGTAACTCACTTGGGGTCAGGGAGTACTTATATGGGACCAGGGTAACTCACTTGCGGTCAGAGAGTACTTATAAAGAGGCTATGGTAACTCACTTGGGGTCAGTGAGTACTTATATGAGACTAGGGTAACTCACTTGGTGTCAGGGAGTACTAATAAAGGGGTTAGATTAACTCACTTGGGGTCAGGGAGTACTAATAAAGGGGTTAGATTAACTCACTTGCGGACAGAGAGTACATATAAAGGGGCTATGGTAACTCACTCAGGGTCAGGAAGTACTTCTATGGGATTAGGGTAACTCACTTGGGGTCAGGGAGTACTTATATAGGGGCTAGGGTAACTCTCTTGGGGTCATTGAGTACTACTATGGGACTAGGGTAATTCACTTGCGGTCAGAGAGTATATATAAAGGGGCTATGGTAACTCGCTTGGGGTCATGGAGTACTTATATAGGGGCTAGGGTAACTCTCTTGGGGTCAGTGAGTACTACTATGGGACTAGGGTAATTCACTTGCGGTCAGAGAGTATATATAAAGGGGCTATGGTAACTCACTTGGGGTCAGGGAGTACTACTATGGGACTAGGGTAACTTACTTGCGGTCAGAGAGTACATATAAAGGGGCTATCATAACTCACTTGGGGTCAGGGAGAACTAATCAAGGTGATATGGTAACTCATTTGGGGTCAGGGAGTACTTATATGGGACTAGGGTAACTCACTTGGGGTCAGGGAGTACTTATATGGGACCAGGGTAACTCACTTGCGGTCAGAGAGTACATATAAAAAGGCTAGAATAACTCACTTGGGGTCAGTGAGTACTTATAAATGGGGTAGGGTAACTCATTTGGAGTCTGGGAGTACATATAAAGGGGCTAGGATAACACACTTGGGGTCAGGGAGTACTTATAAAGGGGCTAGGGTAACTCACTTGGGGTCAGGGAGTACATATAAAGGGGCTATGGTAACTCACTTGGGGTCAGGGAGCACTACTATGGGACTAGGGTAACTCACTTGCGGTCAGAGAGTACATATAAAAAGGCTAGAATAACTCACTTGGGGTCAGTGAGTACTTATAAATGGGGTAGGGTAACTCATTTGGAGTCTGGGAGTACATATAAAGGGGCTAGGATAACACACTTGGGGTCAGGGAGTACTTATAAAGGGGCTAGGGTAACTCACTTGGGGTCAGGGAGTACATATAAAGGGGCTATGGTAACTCACTTGGGGTCAGGGAGCACTACTATGGGACTAGGGTAACTCACTTGCGGTCAGAGAGTACATATAAAAAGGCTAGAATAACTCACTTGGGGTCAGTGAGTACTTATAACTGGGGTAGGGTAACTCATTTGGAGTCTGGGAGTACATATAAAGGGGCCAGGATAACTCACTTGCAGTCAGAGAGTACATATAAAGGGGATAGGATAACTCACTTGGGGTCAGGGAGTACTTATAAAGGTGATATGGTAACTCACTTGGGATCAGGGAGTACTTATATGGGACCAGGGTAACTCACTTGGGGCCAGGGTGTACTTATAAAGGGGCTAGGGTAACTCACTTGGGGTCAGGGAGTACATATAAAGGGGCTATGGTAACTCACTTGGGGTCAGGGAGTACTACTATCGGACTAGGGTAACTTACTTGCGATCAGAAAGTACATATGATTGGGCTAGGATAACTCACTTGGGGTCAGGGAGAACTTATAAAGGGGCTATGGTAACTCACTTGGGGTCAGGGAGTACATATAAAGGGGCTATGGTAACTCACTTAGGGTCAGGAAGTACTTCTATGGGATTAGGGTAACTCACTTGGGGTCAGGGAGTACTTTTATGGGACTAGGGTAACTCACTTGGGGTCATGGAGTACTTATATAGGGGCTAGGGTAACTCTCTTGGGGTCAGTGAGTACTACTATGGGACTAGGGTAATTCACTTGCGGTCAGAGAGTATATATAAAGGGGCTATGGTAACTCACTTGGGGTCAGGGAGTACTACTATGGGACTAGGGTAACTTACTTGCGGTCAGAGAGTACATATAAATGGGCTAGGATAACTCACTTGGGGTCAGGGAGAACTAATCAAGGTGATATGGTAACTCATTTGGGGTCAGGGAGTACTTATATGGGACTAGGGTAACTCAATTGGTGTCAGGGAGTACTTATATGGGACCAGGGTAACTGACTTGGGGCCAGGGTGTACTTATAAAGGGGCTGGGGTAACTCACTTGGGGTCAGGGAGTACATATAAAGGGGCTATGGTAACTCACTTGGGGTCAGGGAGTACTACTTTGGGACTAGGGTAACTCACTTGCGGTCAGAGAGTACATATAAAAAGGCTAGGATAACTCACTTGGGGTCAGTGAGTACTTCTAAATGGGGTAGGGTAACTCATTTGGAGTCTGGGAGTACATATAAAGGGGCTAGGATAACACACTTGGGGTCAGGGAGTACATATAAAGGGGCTAGGATAACTCACTTGGGGTCAGGGAGTACTTATAAAGGTGATATGGTAACTCACTTGGGGTCAGGGAGTACTTATATTGGCCTAGGGTAACTCTCTTAGGGTCAGGGTGTATTTATATGGGACTAGGGTAACTCACTTGCGGTCAGAGAGTACATATAAAGGGGATAGGATAACTTACTTGCGGTCAGAGAGTACATATAAAGGGCGTAGGATAACTCACTTGGGGTCAGGGAGTACTTATAAAGGGGCTAAGGTAATTCACTTGGGGTTAGGGAGTACTTATATGGGACTAGGGTAACACACTTGGGGTCAGGGAGTACTTATAAAGGGGCTATGGTAACTCACTTGGTGTCAGGGAGTACATTTATGGGACTAGGGTAACTTACTTGCGGTCAGAGGGTACATATAAAGGGGCTAGGATAACTCACTAGGGTTCAGGGAGAACTTATAAAGGTGATATGGTGACTCACTTGGGGTCAGGGAGTACTTATATGAGACTAGGGTAACTCACATGGGGTCAGCGAGTACTTATATGGGACCAGGGTAACTCACTTGGGGCCAGGGTGTACTTATAAAGGGGCTATGGTAACTCACTTGGGATCAGGAAGTACTTATATGAGACTAGGGTAACACACTTGGGGTCAGGGAGTACTAATAAAGGGGTTAGATTAACTCACTTGCGGTCAGAGAGTACATATTAAGGGGCTAGGATAACTCACTTGAGGTCGGGGAGTACTTATAAAGGGGCTAGGGTAACTCACTTGCGGTCAGAGAGTACTTCTATGGGACTAGGGTAACTCACTTGGGGTCAGGGAGTACTTATATAGGACCAGGGTAACTCACTTAGGGCCAGGGTGTACTTATAAAGGTGCTAGGGTAACTCACTTGGGGTCAGGGAGTACTTATATGGGACTAGGGTAACTCACTTGGGGTCAGGGAGTACTTATATGGGACTAGGGTAACTTACTTGCGGTCAGAGAGTACATATAAGGGTGCTAGGATAACTCACTTGCGGTCAGAGAGAACATATTAAGGGGCTAGGATAACTCGCTTGGGGTCAGGGAGTACTTATATGGGACTAGGGTAACTCACTAGGGGTCAGGGAGTTCTACTATGGCACTAGGGTAACTCACTTGGGGTCAGGGAGTACTTTTTTGGGACTAGGGTAACCCAATTGGGGTCAGGGAGTACATATAAAGGGGCTATGGTAACTCACTTGGGGTCAGGGAGTACTTATATGGGACTAGGGTAACTCACTTGGGGCCAGGGTTTACTTATAAAGGGGCTAGGGTAACTCACTTGGGGTCAGGGAGTATTACTATGGGACTAGGGTAACTTACTTGCGGTCAGAGAGTACATATAAAGGGGCAAGGATAACTCACTTGGGGTCAGGGAGAACTTATAAAGGTGATATGCTAACTCACTTGGGGTCAGGGAGTACTTATATGGGACTAGGGTAACTCACTTGGGGTCAGGGAGTACTTATATGGGACTAGGGTAACTTACTTGCGGTCAGAGAGTACATATAAGGGGGCTAGGATAACTCACTTGGGGTCAGGGTGTACTTAAAAGGGGCTAGGGTAACTCACTTGGGGTCAGGGAGTACATATAAAGGGGCTATGGTAACTCACTTGGGGTCAGGTAGTACTACTATGGGACCGGGGTAACTCACTTGGGGTCAGGGAGTACTACTATGGGACCAGGGTAACTCACTTGCGGTCAGAGAGTACATATAAAGTGGCTAGGGTAACTCACTTGGGGTCAGGGAGTACATATAAAGGGGCTATGGTAACTCACTTGGGGTCAGGGAGTACATTTATGGGAGTAGGGTAACTTACTTGCGGTCAGAGAGTACATATAAAGGGGCTAGGATAACTAACTTGGGGTCAGGGAGTACATTTATGGGACTAGGGTAACTTACTTGAGGTCAGAGAGTACATATAAAGGGGCTAGGATAACTAACTTGGGGTCAGGGAGTACATTTATGGGACTAGGGTAACTTACTTGCGGTCAGAGAGTACATTTAAAGGGGCTAGGATAACTCACTTGGGATCAGTGAGAAATTATAAAGGGGTTTGCATAACTCACTTGCGGTCAGAGAGAACATATTAAGGGGCTAGGATAACTCGCTTGAGGTCAGGGAGTACTTATATGGGACTAGGGTAACTCACTTGGGGTCAGGGAGTTCTACTATGGCACTAGGGTAACTCACTTGGGGTCAGGGAGTACTTTTTTGGGACTAGGGTAACCCACTTGGGGTCAGGGAGTACTTATAAAGGGGCAATGGTAACTCACTTGGGGTAAGGGAGTACTAATAATGGGGCTATGGCAACTCACTTGGTGTCAGGGAGTACTTATAAAGGACTAGGGTAACTCACTTGGGGTCATGGAGAACTTATAAAGGTGATATGCTAACTCACTTAGGGTCAGGGAGTACTTATATGGGACTAGGGTAACTCACTTGGGGCCAGGGTTTACTTATAAAGGGGCTAGGGTAACTCACTTGGGGTCAGGGAGTACATATAAAGGGGCTATGGTAACTCACTTGGGGTCAGGGAGTACTTATATGAGACTAGGGTAACACACTTGTGGTCAGGGAGTACTAATAAAGGGGTAGAATAACTCACTTGCGGTCAGAGAGTACATATTAAGGGGCTAGGATAACTCACTTGAGGTCGGGGAGTACTTATATGGGACTAGGGTAACACACTTGGGGTCAGGGAGTACTTATATGGGACCAGGGTAACACACTTGGGGTCAGGGAGTACTTATATGGGACCAGGGTAACTCACTTGGGGCCAGGGTGTACTTATAAAGGGGCTATGGTAACTCACTTGGGGTCAGGGAGTACTTATATGAGACTAGGGTAATACACTTGGGGTCAGGGTGTACTTATAAAGGGGTTAGAATAACTCACATGCGGTCAGAGAGTACATATTAAGGGGCTAGGTTAACTCACTTGAGGTCGGGGAGTACTTATATGGGACTAGGGTAACACACTTGGGGTCAGGGAGTACTTATATGGGACCAGGGTAACACACTTGGGGTCAGGGAGTACTTATATGGGACTAGGGTAACTCACTTGGGGCCAGGGTTTACTTATAAAGGGGCTAGGGTAACTCACTTGGGGTCAGGGAGTACATATAAAGGGGCTATGGTAACTCACTTGGGGTCAGGGAGTACTTATATGAGACTAGGGTAACACACTTGTGGTCAGGGAGTACTAATAAAGGGGTAGAATAACTCACTTGCGGTCAGAGAGTACATATTAAGGGGCTAGGATAACTCACTTGAGGTCGGGGAGTACTTATATGGGACCAGGGTAACTCACTTGGGGCCAGGGTGTACTTATAAAGGGGCTATGGTAACTCACTTGGGGTCAGGGAGTACTTATATGAGACTAGGGTAACTCACTTGGGGTCAGGGAGTACTTATATGGGACTAGGGTAACTCACTTGGGGTCAGGGAGTACTTATATGGGACTAGGGTAACTTACTTGCGGTCAGAGAGTACATATAAGGGTGCTAGGATAACTCACTTGGGGTCAGGGAGTACTTATATGGGACCAGGGTAACTCACTTGGGGCCAGGGTGTACTTATAAAGGTGCTATGGTAACTCACTTGGGGTCAGGGAGTACTACTATGGGACTAGGGTAACTTACTTGCGATCAGAAAGTACATATGATTGGGCTAGGATAACTCACTTGGGGTCAGGGAGAACTTATAAAGGGGCCATGGTAACTCACTTGGGGTCAGGGAGTACTTATAAAGAGGCTATGGTAACTCACTTGGGGTCAGTGAGTACTTATATGAGACTAGGGTAACTCACTTGAGGTCAGGGAGTACTAATAAAAGGGTTAGATTAACTCACTTGCGGACAGAGAGTACTTATAAAGGGGCTATGGTAACTCACTCAGGGTCAGGAAGTACTTCTATGGGATTAGGGTAACTCACTTGGGGTCAGGGAGTACTTTTATGGGACTAGGGTAACTCACTTGGGGTCATGGAGTACTTATATAGGGGCTAGGGTAACTCTCTTGGGGTCATTGAGTACTACTATGGGACTAGGGTAATTCACTTGCGGTCAGAGAGTATATATAAAGGGGCTATGGTAACTCACTTGGGGTCATGGAGTACTTATATAGGGGCTAGGGTAACTCTCTTGGGGTCAGTGAGTACTACTATGGGACTAGGGTAATTCACTTGCGGTCAGAGAGTATATATAAAGGGGCTATGGTAACTCACTTGGGGTCAGGGAGTACTACTATGGGACTAGGGTAACTTACTTGCGGTCAGAGAGTACATATAAAGGGGCTATCATAACTCACTTGGGGTCAGGGAGAACTAATCAAGGTGATATGGTAACTCATTTGGGGTCAGGGAGTACTTATATGGGACTAGGGTAACTCACTTGGGGTCAGGGAGTACTTATATGGGACCAGGGTAACTCACTTGCGTTCAGAGAGTACATATAAAAAGGCTAGAAAAACTCACTTGGGGTCAGTGAGTACTTATAAATGGGGTAGGGTAACTCATTTGGAGTCTGGGAGTACATATAAAGGGGCTAGGATAACACACTTGGGGTCAGGGAGTACTTATAAAGGGGCTAGGGTAACTCACTTGGGGTCAGGGAGTACATATAAAGGGGCTATGGTAACTCACTTGGGGTCAGGGAGCACTACTATGGGACTAGGGTAACTCACTTGCGGTCAGAGAGTACATATAAAAAGGCTAGAATAACTCACTTGGGGTCAGTGAGTACTTATAAATGGGGTAGGGTAACTCATTTGGAGTCTGGGAGTACATATAAAGGGGCCAGGATAACACACTTGGGGTCAGGGAGTACTTATAAAGGGGCTAGGGTAACTCACTTGGGGTCAGGGAGTACATATAAATGGGCTATGGTAACTCACTTGAGGTCAGGGAGTACTACAATGGGACCAGGGTAACTCACTTGCAGTCAGAGAGTACATATAAAGGGGATAGGATAACTCACTTGGGGTCAGGGAGTACTTATAAAGGTGATATGGTAACTCACTTGGGATCAGGGAGTACTTATATGGGACCAGGGTAACTCACTTGGGGCCAGGGTGTACTTATAAAGGGGCTAGGGTAACTCACTTGGGGTCAGGGAGTACATATAAAGGGGCTATGGTAACTCACTTGGGGTCAGGGAGTACTACTATCGGACTAGGGTAACTTACTTGCGATCAGAAAGTACATATGATTGGGCTAGGATAACTCACTTGGGGTCAGGGAGAACTTATAAAGGGGCTATGGTAACTCACTTGGGGTCAGGGAGTACATATAAAGGGGCTATGGTAACTCACTTAGGGTCAGGAAGTACTTCTATGGGATTAGGGTAACTCACTTGGGGTCAGGGAGTACTTTTATGGGACTAGGGTAACTCACTTGGGGTCAGGGAGTACATATAAAGGGGCTATGGTAACTCACTTGGGGTCAGGGAGTACTACTTTGGGACTAGGGTAACTCACTTGCGGTCAGAGAGTACATATAAAAAGGCTAGGATAACTCACTTGGGGTCAGTGAGTACTTATAAATGGGGTAGGGTAACTCATTTGGAGTCTGGGAGTACATATAAAGGGGCTAGGATAACACACTTGGGGTCAGGGAGTACATATAAAGGGGCTAGGATAACTCACTTGGGGTCAGGGAGTACTTATATGGGACCAGGGTAACTCACTTGGGGCCAGGGTGTACTTATAAAGGGGCTATGGTAACTCACTTGGGGTCAGGGAGTACTTATAAAGGGGCTATGGTAACTCACTTGGGGTCAGGGAGTACTTATAAAGGGGCTATGGTAACTCACTTGGTGTCAGGGAGTACATTTATGGGACTAGGGTAACTTACTTGCGGTCAGAGGGTACATATAAAGGGGCTAGGATAACTCACTAGGGTTCAGGGAGAACTTATAAAGGTGATATGGTGACTCACTTGGGGTCAGGGAGTACTTATATGAGACTAGGGTAACTCACATGGGGTCAGCGAGTACTTATATGGGACCAGGGTAACTCACTTGGGGCCAGGGTGTACTTATAAAGGGGCTATGGTAACTCACTTGGGGTCAGGGAGTACTTATAAAGGGGCTATGGTAACTCACTTGGGGTCAGGGAGTACTTATAAAGAGGCTATGGTAACTCACTTAGTGTCAGGGAGTACTACTATGGGACTAGGGTAACTCACTTGCGGTCAGAGAGTACATATAAAGGGGCTAGGATAACTCACTTGGGGTCAGGGAGAAATTATAGAGGTGATATGCTAACTCACTTGGGGTCAGGGAGTACTTATATGGGACTAGGGTAACTCACTTGAAGCCAGGGTGTACTTATAAAGGGGCTAGGGTAATTCACTTGGGGTCAGGGAGTACATATAAAGGTGCTATGGTAACTCACTTGGGGTCAGGGAGTACATATAAAGGGGCTATGGTAACTCACTTGGGGTCAGGGAGTACATATAAAGGGGCATTGGTAACTCACTTGGGGTCAGGGAGTACATTTATGGGACTAGGGTAACTCACTTGCGGTCAGAGAGTACATATAAAGGGGCTAGGATAACACACTTGGGGTCAGGGAGAACTTATAGAGGTGATATGCTAACTCACTTGGGGTCAGGGAGTACTTATATGGGACTAGGGTAACTCACTTGAAGCCAGGGTGTACTTATAAAGGTGCTATGGTAACTCACTTGGGGTCAGGGAGTACTACTATGGTACCGGGGTAACTCACTTGGGGTCAGGGAGTACTACTATGGGACCAGGGTAACTCACTTGCGGTCAGAGAGTACATATAAAGGGGATAGGATAACTCACTTGGGGTCAGGGAGTACTTATAAAGGTGATATGGTAACTCACTTGGGATCAGGGAGTACTTATATGGGACCAGGGTAACTCACTTGGGGCCAGGGTGTACTTATAAAGGTGCTATGGTAACTCACTTGGGGTCAGGGAGTACTACTATGGGACTAGGGTAACTTACTTGCGATCAGAAAGTACATATGATTGGGCTAGGATAACTCACTTGGGGTCAGGGAGAACTTATAAAGGGGCCATGGTAACTCACTTGGGGTCAGGGAGTACTTATAAAGAGGCTATGGTAACTCACTTGGGGTCAGTGAGTACTTATATGAGACTAGGGTAACTCACTTGGGGTCAGGGAGTACTAATAAAGGGGTTAGATTAACTCACTTGCGGACAGAGAGTACTTATAAAGGGGCTATGGTAACTCACTCAGGGTCAGGAAGTACTTCTATGGGATTAGGGTAACTCACTTGGGGTCAGGGAGTACTTTTATGGGACTAGGGTAACTCACTTGGGGTCATGGAGTATTAATAGGGGCTAGGGTAACTCTCTTGGGGTCATTGAGTACTACTATGGGACTAGGGTAATTCACTTGCGGTCAGAGAGTATATATAAAGGGGCTATGGTAACTCACTTGGGGTCATGGAGTACTTATATAGGGGCTAGGGTAACTCTCTTGGGGTCAGTGAGTACTACTATGGGACTAGGGTAATTCACTTGCGGTCAGAGAGTATATATAAAGGGGCTATGGTAACTCACTTGGGGTCAGGGAGTACTACTATGGGACTAGGGTAACTTACTTGCGGTCAGAGAGTACATATAAAGGGGCTATCATAACTCACTTGGGGTCAGGGAGAACTAATCAAGGTGATATGGTAACTCATTTGGGGTCAGGGAGTACTTATATGGGACTAGGGTAACTCACTTGGGGTCAGGGAGTACTTATATAGGACCAGGGTAACTCACTTGCGGTCAGAGAGTACATATAAAGGGGCTATGGTAACTCACTTGAGGTCAGGGAGTACTACAATGGGACCAGGGTAACTCACTTGCAGTCAGAGAGTACATATAAAGGGGATAGCATAACTCACTTGGGGTCAGGGAGTACTTATAAAGGTGATATGGTAACTCACTTGGGATCAGGGAGTACTTATATGGGACCAGGGTAACTCACTTGGGGCCAGGGTGTACTTATAAAGGTGCTATGGTAACTCACTTGGGGTCAGGGAGTACTACTATGGGACTAGGGTAACTTACTTGCGATCAGAAAGTACATATGATTGGGCTAGGATAACTCACTTGGGGTCAGGGAGAACTTATAAAGGGGCCATGGTAACTCACTTGGGGTCAGGGAGTACTTATAAAGAGGCTATGGTAACTCACTTGGGGTCAGTGAGTACTTATATGAGACTAGGGTAACTCACTTGGTGTCAGGGAGTACTAATAAAGGGGTTAGATTAACTCACTTGGGGTCAGGGAGTACTAATAAAGGGGTTAGATTAACTCACTTGCGGACAGAGAGTACTTATAAAGGGGCTATGGTAACTCACTCAGGGTCAGGAAGTACTTCTATGGGATTAGGGTAACTCACTTGGGGTCAGGGAGTACTTATATAGGGGCTAGGGTAACTCTCTTGGGGTCATTGAGTACTACTATGGGACTAGGGTAATTCACTTGCGGTCAGAGAGTATATATAAAGGGGCTATGGTAACTCGCTTGGGGTCATGGAGTACTTATATAGGGGCTAGGGTAACTCTCTTGGGGTCAGTGAGTACTACTATGGGACTAGGGTAATTCACTTGCGGTCAGAGAGTATATATAAAGGGGCTATGGTAACTCACTTGGGGTCAGGGAGTACTACTATGGGACTAGGGTAACTTACTTGCGGTCAGAGAGTACATATAAAGGGGCTATCATAACTCACTTGGGGTCAGGGAGAACTAATCAAGGTGATATGGTAACTCATTTGGGGTCAGGGAGTACTTATATGGGACTAGGGTAACTCACTTGGGGTCAGGGAGTACTTATATGGGACCAGGGTAACTCACTTGCGGTCAGAGAGTACTTATAAAGAGGCTATGGTAACTCACTTGGGGTCAGTGAGTACTTATATGAGACTAGGGTAACTCACTTGGTGTCAGGGAGTACTAATAAAGGGGTTAGATTAACTCACTTGGGGTCAGGGAGTACTAATAAAGGGGTTAGATTAACTCACTTGCGGACAGAGAGTACATATAAAGGGGCTATGGTAACTCACTCAGGGTCAGGAAGTACTTCTATGGGATTAGGGTAACTCACTTGGGGTCAGGGAGTACTTATATAGGGGCTAGGGTAACTCTCTTGGGGTCATTGAGTACTACTATGGGACTAGGGTAATTCACTTGCGGTCAGAGAGTATATATAAAGGGGCTATGGTAACTCGCTTGGGGTCATGGAGTACTTATATAGGGGCTAGGGTAACTCTCTTGGGGTCAGTGAGTACTACTATGGGACTAGGGTAATTCACTTGCGGTCAGAGAGTATATATAAAGGGGCTATGGTAACTCACTTGGGGTCAGGGAGTACTACTATGGGACTAGGGTAACTTACTTGCGGTCAGAGAGTACATATAAAGGGGCTATCATAACTCACTTGGGGTCAGGGAGAACTAATCAAGGTGATATGGTAACTCATTTGGGGTCAGGGAGTACTTATATGGGACTAGGGTAACTCACTTGGGGTCAGGGAGTACTTATATGGGACCAGGGTAACTCACTTGCGGTCAGAGAGTACATATAAAAAGGCTAGAATAACTCACTTGGGGTCAGTGAGTACTTATAAATGGGGTAGGGTAACTCATTTGGAGTCTGGGAGTACATATAAAGGGGCTAGGATAACACACTTGGGGTCAGGGAGTACTTATAAAGGGGCTAGGGTAACTCACTTGGGGTCAGGGAGTACATATAAAGGGGCTATGGTAACTCACTTGGGGTCAGGGAGCACTACTATGGGACTAGGGTAACTCACTTGCGGTCAGAGAGTACATATAAAAAGGCTAGAATAACTCACTTGGGGTCAGTGAGTACTTATAAATGGGGTAGGGTAACTCATTTGGAGTCTGGGAGTACATATAAAGGGGCTAGGATAACACACTTGGGGTCAGGGAGTACTTATAAAGGGGCTAGGGTAACTCACTTGGGGTCAGGGAGTACATATAAAGGGGCTATGGTAACTCACTTGGGGTCAGGGAGCACTACTATGGGACTAGGGTAACTCACTTGCGGTCAGAGAGTACATATAAAAAGGCTAGAATAACTCACTTGGGGTCAGTGAGTACTTATAAATGGGGTAGGGTAACTCATTTGGAGTCTGGGAGTACATATAAAGGGGCCAGGATAACTCACTTGCAGTCAGAGAGTACATATAAAGGGGATAGGATAACTCACTTGGGGTCAGGGAAAACTTATAAAGGTGATATGGTAACTCACTTGGGATCAGGGAGTACTTATATGGGACCAGGGTAACTCACTTGGGGCCAGGGTGTACTTATAAAGGGGCTAGGGTAACTCACTTGGGGTCAGGGAGTACATATAAAGGGGCTATGGTAACTCACTTGGGGTCAGGGAGTACTACTATCGGACTAGGGTAACTTACTTGCGATCAGAAAGTACATATGATTGGGCTAGGATAACTCACTTGGGGTCAGGGAGAACTTATAAAGGGGCTATGGTAACTCACTTGGGGTCAGGGAGTACATATAAAGGGGCTATGGTAACTCACTTAGGGTCAGGAAGTACTTCTATGGGATTAGGGTAACTCACTTGGGGTCAGGGAGTACTTTTATGGGACTAGGGTAACTCACTTGGGGTCATGGAGTACTTATATAGGGGCTAGGGTAACTCTCTTGGGGTCAGTGAGTACTACTATGGGACTAGGGTAATTCACTTGCGGTCAGAGAGTATATATAAAGGGGCTATGGTAACTCACTTGGGGTCAGGGAGTACTACTATGGGACTTGGGTAACTTACTTGCGGTCAGAGAGTACATATAAATGGGCTAGGATAACTCACTTGGGGTCAGGGAGAACTAATCAAGGTGATATGGTAACTCATTTGGGGTCAGGGAGTACTTATATGGGACTAGGGTAACTCAATTGGTGTCAGGGAGTACTTATATGGGACCAGGGTAACTGACTTGGGGCCAGGGTGTACTTATAAAGGGGCTGGGGTAACTCACTTGGGGTCAGGGAGTACATATAAAGGGGCTATGGTAACTCACTTGGGGTCAGGGAGTACTACTTTGGGACTAGGGTAACTCACTTGCGGTCAGAGAGTACATATAAAAAGGCTAGGATAACTCACTTGGGGTCAGTGAGTACTTCTAAATGGGGTAGGGTAACTCATTTGGAGTCTGGGAGTACATATAAAGGGGCTAGGATAACACACTTGGGGTCAGGGAGTACATATAAAGGGGCTAGGATAACTCACTTGGGGTCAGGGAGTACTTATAAAGGTGATATGGTAACTCACTTGGGGTCAGGGAGTACTTATATTGGCCTAGGGTAACTCTCTTAGGGTCAGGGTGTATTTATATGGGACTAGGGTAACTCACTTGCGGTCAGAGAGTACATATAAAGGGGATAGGATAACTTACTTGCGGTCAGAGAGTACATATAAAGGGCGTAGGATAACTCACTTGGGGTCAGGGAGTACTTATAAAGGGGCTAAGGTAATTCACTTGGGGTTAGGGAGTACTTATATGGGACTAGGGTAACACACTTGGGGTCAGGGAGTACTTATAAAGGGGCTATGGTAACTCACTTGGTGTCAGGGAGTACATTTATGGGACTAGGGTAACTTACTTGCGGTCAGAGGGTACATATAAAGGGGCTAGGATAACTCACTAGGGTTCAGGGAGAACTTATAAAGGTGATATGGTGACTCACTTGGGGTCAGGGAGTACTTATATGAGACTAGGGTAACTCACATGGGGTCAGCGAGTACTTATATGGGACCAGGGTAACTCACTTGGGGCCAGGGTGTACTTATAAAGGGGCTATGGTAACTCACTTGGGATCAGGAAGTACTTATATGAGACTAGGGTAACACACTTGGGGTCAGGGAGTACTAATAAAGGGGTTAGATTAACTCACTTGCGGTCAGAGAGTACATATAAAAAGGCTAGGATAACTCAATTGGGGTCAGTGAGTACTTATAAATGGGTTAGGGTAACTCATTTGGAGTCTGGGAGTACATATAAAGGGGCTAGGATAACACACTTGGGGTCAGGGAGTACTTATAAAGGGGCTAGGGTAACTCACTTGGGGTCAGGTAGTATTACTATGGGACCGGGGTAACTCACTTGGGGTCAGGGAGTACTACTATGGGACCAGGGTAACTCACTTGCGGTCAGAGAGTACATATAAAGTGGCTAGGGTAACTCACTTGGGGTCAGGGAGTACATATAAAGGGGCTATGGTAACTCACTTGGGGTCAGGGAGTACATTTATGGGAGTAGGGTAACTTACTTGCGGTCAGAGAGTACATATAAAGGGGCTAGGATAACTAACTTGGGGTCAGGGAGTACATTTATGGGACTAGGGTAACTTACTTGCGGTCAGAGAGTACATATAAAGGGGCTAGGATAACTAACTTGGGGTCAGGGAGTACATTTATGGGACTAGGGTAACTTACTTGCGGTCAGAGAGTACATATAAAGGGGCTAGGATAACTCACTTGGGATCAGTGAGAAATTATAAAGGGGTTTGCATAACTCACTTGCGGTCAGAGAGAACATATTAAGGGGCTAGGATAACTCGCTTGGGGTCAGGGAGTACTTATATGGGACTAGGGTAACTCACTAGGGGTCAGGGAGTTCTACTATGGCACTAGGGTAACTCACTTGGGGTCAGGGAGTACTTTTTTGGGACTAGGGTAACCCAATTGGGGTCAGGGAGTACATATAAAGGGGCTATGGTAACTCACTTGGGGTCAGGGAGTACTTATATGGGACTAGGGTAACTCACTTGGGGCCAGGGTTTACTTATAAAGGGGCTAGGGTAACTCACTTGGGGTCAGGGAGTATTACTATGGGACTAGGGTAACTTACTTGCGGTCAGAGAGTACATATAAAGGGGCAAGGATAACTCACTTGGGGTCAGGGAGAACTTATAAAGGTGATATGCTAACTCACTTGGGGTCAGGGAGTACTTATATGGGACTAGGGTAACTCACTTGGGGTCAGGGAGTACTTATATGGGACTAGGGTAACTTACTTGCGGTCAGAGAGTACATATAAGGGGGCTAGGATAACTCACTTGGGGTCAGGGTGTACTTAAAAGGGGCTAGGGTAACTCACTTGGGGTCAGGGAGTACATATAAAGGGGCTATGGTAACTCACTTGGGGTCAGGTAGTACTACTATGGGACCGGGGTAACTCACTTGGGGTCAGGGAGTACTACTATGGGACCAGGGTAACTCACTTGCGGTCAGAGAGTACATATAAAGTGGCTAGGGTAACTCACTTGGGGTCAGGGAGTACATATAAAGGGGCTATGGTAACTCACTTGGGGTCAGGGAGTACATTTATGGGAGTAGGGTAACTTACTTGCGGTCAGAGAGTACATATAAAGGGGCTAGGATAACTAACTTGGGGTCAGGGAGTACATTTATGGGACTAGGGTAACTTACTTGCGGTCAGAGAGTACATATAAAGGGGCTAGGATAACTAACTTGGGGTCAGGGAGTACATTTATGGGACTAGGGTAACTTACTTGCGGTCAGAGAGTACATATAAAGGGGCTAGGATAACTCACTTGGGATCAGTGAGAAATTATAAAGGGGTTTGCATAACTCACTTGCGGTCAGAGAGAACATATTAAGGGGCTAGGATAACTCGCTTGGGGTCAGGGAGTACTTATATGGGACTAGGGTAACTCACTAGGGGTCAGGGAGTTCTACTATGGCACTAGGGTAACTCACTTGGGGTCAGGGAGTACTTTTTTGGGACTAGGGTAACCCAATTGGGGTCAGGGAGTACATATAAAGGGGCTATGGTAACTCACTTGGGGTCAGGGAGTACTTATATGGGACTAGGGTAACTCACTTGGGGCCAGGGTTTACTTATAAAGGGGCTAGGGTAACTCACTTGGGGTCAGGGAGTATTACTATGGGACTAGGGTAACTTACTTGCGGTCAGAGAGTACATATAAAGGGGCAAGGATAACTCACTTGGGGTCAGGGAGAACTTATAAAGGTGATATGCTAACTCACTTGGGGTCAGGGAGTACTTATATGGGACTAGGGTAACTCACTTGGGGTCAGGGAGTACTTATATGGGACTAGGGTAACTTACTTGCGGTCAGAGAGTACATATAAGGGGGCTAGGATAACTCACTTGGGGTCAGGGTGTACTTAAAAGGGGCTAGGGTAACTCACTTGGGGTCAGGGAGTACATATAAAGGGGCTATGGTAACTCACTTGGGGTCAGGTAGTACTACTATGGGACCGGGGTAACTCACTTGGGGTCAGGGAGTACTACTATGGGACCAGGGTAACTCACTTGCGGTCAGAGAGTACATATAAAGTGGCTAGGGTAACTCACTTGGGGTCAGGGAGTACATATAAAGGGGCTATGGTAACTCACTTGGGGTCAGGGAGTACATTTATGGGAGTAGGGTAACTTACTTGCGGTCAGAGAGTACATATAAAGGGGCTAGGATAACTAACTTGGGGTCAGGGAGTACATTTATGGGACTAGGGTAACTTACTTGCGGTCAGAGAGTACATATAAAGGGGCTAGGATAACTAACTTGGGGTCAGGGAGTACATTTATGGGACTAGGGTAACTTACTTGCGGTCAGAGAGTACATTTAAAGGGGCTAGGATAACTCACTTGCGGTCAGAGAGTACTTCTATGGGACTAGGGTAACTCACTTGGGGTCAGGGAGTACTTATATAGGACCAGGGTAACTCACTTAGGGCCAGGGTGTACTTATAAAGGTGCTAGGGTAACTCACTTGGGGTCAGGGAGTACTTATATGGGACTAGGGTAACTCACTTGGGGTCAGGGAGTACTTATATGGGACTAGGGTAACTTACTTGCGGTCAGAGAGTACATATAAGGGTGCTAGGATAACTCACTTGGGGTCAGGGAGAACTTATAAAGATGATATGCAAACTCACTTGGGGTCAGGGAGTACTATTATGGGACCAGGGTAACTCACTTGCGGTCAGAGAGTACATATAAAGGGGCTAGGATAACACACTTGGGGTCAGGGAGTACTTATATTGGGCTAGGGTAACACTCTTAGGGTCAGGGTGTATTCATATGGGACTAGGGTAACTCACTTGCGGTCAGAGAGTACATATAAAGGGGATAGGATAAATCACTTGGGGTCAGGGAGTACTTATAAAAGGGCTAGGGTAACTCACTTTGGGTCAAGGAGTACTTATATGGAACTAGGGTAACTCACTTGGGGTCAGGGAGTACTTTTATAGGGGCTAGGGTAACTCACTTGGTACCAGGGTGTACTTATTAAGGGCTAGGGTAACTCACTTGGGGTCAGGGAATACTTATAATGGACTGGGTAACTCACTTGGGGTCTGGGAGTACATATAAAGCGGCTAGGATAACTCACTTACGGTCAGAGAGTACATATAAAGGGGCAAGGATAACTTTCTTGGGGTGAGGGAGTACTTATAAAGGGGCTATGGTAACTCACTTGGGGTCAGGGAATACATCTATGGGACTAGGGAAACTCACTTGCGGTCAGAGAGTACATGTAAAGGGGCTAGGATAACTCACTTGGGGTCAGGTAGTACTTATATAGGGGCTAGGGTAACTCACTTGGGGTCAGGGAGTACTTATATGGGACTAGGGTAACTCACTTGGGGTCAGGGAGTACTTATAAAGGGGCTAGGGTAACTCACTTTCCTGGGGCGGTTTACCACGCTACCAGGCGCGTCCCCGGGTGGTGGATAGGGGGACGGCCGGCAGATATGCCGGTTAGCTGCGAAATAAGCCGTTTCATACGGACGAATAAGCAGCCGCGAACCAAAATGGTATTCTCACCCTCGCCTCATTTCATTCTCATGTGTCATCTGCCGTCGTACGGATTCCGGACGGGGGCCCCATAACATCACTTTTCTAATTTCACCCATTTCAGGGGACACGGGTACGGCCTCTGTGTTGACACTGCCCGAAAGGGATGTGTGGATGATTCCAGTAAGGTCGTGCTCGTGTCGGATCCCGGTGTCTACGCACCGTCCTCCCATGGAGGTATGCGGAATGCCAGTGATGGAAGAAGGTGTAAGGCGGCCTGGATGTTTGTCCCCGGGTTTGAGCCCCACGCCATGCTGTCTGATGGAGGTAGGCATCATGGTGATCACCCCTCCACTTCCTGAGGCGGCTCGTTCGGAGACTCTCCGCATGCTGGTGATTATTTATTAATTTATGGAAAACCAAACTTCTTCTTATTCTTCACCTACAGGTAACGGCGTTAGCGCAGGATCGGGCTCCAGAGCCATGGACTTGGAGGAGGTGCGGCTGCGCCTGGAGGCCCGTGACAGAAGCGCGCAGGAACTGCATACGTTCATCCAGCGTATGTCAGTAGCAATGACGGAGCTTCTTGGACTCACGGACGGGAGAAAGGGCGTCAAGAGGAGCATCCAGGGAAAAGTGAGGGACCTGCGGGATCTCGTCGTCTCCGCTGTGCAGGAGGTGCAGGGAGCTGCGACCCAGGATTTTGGGTCACTTCTCCCTGTGCTTCTTGAGACGAGGGAGCGGGACGAAGCGCGAGAAGAGGTGCAACGGCCAGCGCTGAAGAATAAGGGTACGCAGACGTCGCTTCCGCTTCCACCGACTTCTAAAGGGGGGAGGGGGGTTTCGATTAAGTCGGGTGGAAGCGGCAATAGGGAAAGGGGCGCGAAAAGGGGAGCTGCCCTGGGGACGCCTTCTCCGCCGAAGGAGGGGGCCTCTGGGGCAGCAGGCCCGACACCAGTGGCTACGGCATCTCCTCCGCGGGAGGAGGGGGTGCAATGGTCGGTCGTGGCTGGGCGGAAGGGAAAGGGGAGGAGGGATTTGGGGCCGGACCCGATATCCCGTCCTCCTCATTCGGGTAGGGTTGGGGGACCTCCTCGTCGCCCCCGTGCCCAGGCCGTGCTCGTAGCGTGCGGGTCGGATGGGTATGGGGGGGCGATGAGGTTGCTGAAGGAAAGGGTGGACCCCGGTAAGGTCGGGGTTGAGGTCAGGTCGATCAGGAGGACTCGCAGGGGAGACCTCCTGATTGAGCTGAATAAGGGAGGGGGCTCCGCGTCCACGCTCGCGGGGGCGGTCGCGGAGGCGTTGGGTAACGGGATTCCGGTCTCTGCTCTCTCTCCGATGGAGAGGGTGGAGATCCGGGACCTCGATGGGGTTTCGTCCGGGGAGGATGTGCGTGCGGCCCTTCTGGCCGCACTGGGCGAGGAGGCAGCCGGGGTTAGAGTCTCCGCGCCGCGAAGAACTGGTGGGGGCTCCTGGGCCGTCGGCGCTTCCATGCCACCCGAGGTGGCTGGCAAGTTGTTGCGGCTTGGGCGCGTTCGCGTTGGATGGGTGGTCTGCAGGGTTCGCCCTGCGACCAGTATCGTGCGGTGCAAGAGGTGTCACCACTTCGGTCACACCTCGGGTAGCTGCAAATTCAGCACAGACCGTTCGGGGCTGTGTTGGAGATGCGGGGAGGTGGGTCATGCCTCTGCCAGTTGTAGGGGTTCTCCTTGTTGTCTCGCCTGTAGGGACTCGGGGCTTGCGCATGATCACGCTGGGGGCTCTTCAGCGTGCGGATCGATCGGGGTGTGGAGAGGATCGAGACGTACATGAAGGGTCTCCAGATCAATGTCAATCGTTCGCGATCTGCTCAGGACTTGGCCGTCCATTGCACGTACTCTGGCGAGTACACGGTCTGCCTTGTCTCAGAGCAGCATAGGAATAGTAATTTCCCAAGCACCGGCTTGGAGGATGTCGGGGGGGATTCGACTATGCTGCCCTGTGCTTCGTGCAAACTGGCATCCGTCTCGTCCGGTCGGGGGTTTTGTTCGTCTCTCGTTGGGGACATTAGGGTGTACAGTGTTTACTTTACCCCTAATGCCCCCATCGGGGAGTTCGAGGCTTTCCTGGAGGACTTGGCGGGGAGTGTCAGGGAGCATGGGGTGCCGGTCCTCATTGGTGGAGACTTCAACTCGTGGTCGACATCATGGGGATCCGGTTGCACTAACCGACGTGGAGAGCTTGTTGAGGAATGGGGCGGTCAGCTCGGGTTGACATTGCTCAACCGAGGTCGTTCTCCGACCTTCGTCTCAGGCGACCGTGGTAGTATAATAGATCTCACCTGGGTATCGTCGTCGATCGCCTCGAGAGTAGTCTCTTGGGAGGTGCTCGATGACGAGACTCTGAGCGATCACCGCTTCATCCAGTGGATTCTCACGGATGGGGGTCCTGGCCCTGCCTTGCCGGAGCGGGGGGTGCGCTGGGTTCGCTCGAGGTTCGACCCACTCTTATGCGAATTGGCATTTGCGTGGGGAATAGCCTCGAGCAGCTCAGCTTCCCCTCCGTCCGGGCGGGGGAGGGCCGGGGCGGACGTCGGCGGTGACGGCTCGGGCGTCTCGCCGGAGGGTTATCTCCGGAGACTCGTCGGGGCGTCCGACGCTTCTATGCCCAGGGCTCACGGAACTGCCAAGCGCTGGAAAGCAGCGTATTGGTGGTGTGAGGACCTCGACCGTCTCCGTAAGGCAGCGAATGCTGCCCGCAGGAGGTGGTCGAGGTCGAGGGGTGCCAATACGGAAGTTCACTTGCGCGAAGCCTATAAGACGGCGAGAACCGCTTTCTCCTCCGCTATACGCGAGAGGAAGCGGGCCGCATGGTTGGCGCTGGTGAATGAAGTGGAGGCAGATCCTTGGGATCGCCCCTTCTGGGTGGCCTACAAGAGATTGAAGAGACAGACATCTGCTAGTCTGACGGAGTCTGAGACGGTGGTTGCGATTGAGAGTCTTTTCTCGACGTCGCAAGTGAGGCCTGGGGGCGTTCCATTCGTGGTTCGCGGTAACACCAGGCCGATCTTGGAGTCTGATCTCATCACGGAATCAGAGATTGTCATGGCTGCCGGGAGGTCTCCTGCAAAGGGGGCCCCTGGTGTCGATGGCATTCTCCCGGAAGTGGTTAAGGTTGCAGCAATGAGCTGCCCCGCTGATTTTGCCCGGTTGTTCAACCGCTGCCTGGAACTCGGCGACTTTCCCGCTATCTGGAGGAGGGCGAGGGTTGTCCTAATCCCGAAAGGGATCGGGGGCTTCAGACCCATATCTCTCCTACCGGTGGTGGGGAAGTTGTTCGAGAGGGTAGTTGTCGCTCGTCTTACGGAGGTTTATGAGGGGGTCGCACCTCTCGCGGACGGTCAATACGGGTTCCGTCCTGGTAGAAGTACCATGGATGCCGTATCGGCTGTCCAGAATTTTATTCGGATCGCCCTTCGGGGGTCTGTGTACCGGAGCAAACGCGTGGCCGTAATCCTTCTCGACATTAAGAACGCGTTCAATTCTGTGTCGCATGCGGCCATCTTGGAGGCCCTGGCCGCCAATGGCGCGGTCCCGGGGGTGATTGTGGATATAGTCCGCAGTTACCTGGGGGACCGGGTCATTGAGTGCGCTGGACGGCAGTGGCGCGTTGGGGCGGGTGTTCCGCAGGGATCGGTCTTAGGACCTCTCCTGTGGAACATTTGTTTCGACGGTCTGCTGCGGTTGAGTCTCCCGGAGGGCTGCACGTTGACTTGTTACGCGGACGATACGGCATTGTGTGTGTCTGCGGGAAGCGTCGGGTCCTTGCAGTTGAAGGCTAACAGGGCTTTGTCGCGTATCGTTCTGTGGCTTGAGGGGAGGAACCTGGAGGTGAACGTCTCCAAATCGGAGGCTGTTTTCTCCTCTAGGAGGCGGTCTGATCGGGCTCCGCGGTTTTCGGTCGGGGGCGAGACGGTTTCCGTCTCCCCGCGGGCGAAATACCTGGGTGTGTGGTTGGATCGTCGTCTTTCCTTCAAGTTTCACATTGATTGCATGGTGGGAAAAGCCAAAAAGGCTGGGTGGGCGTTGAGTAGCTTATTGCCGATCGTGGGTGGGTCGGGGGTCTCGGGAAGGATGTTGTACACGAATTTAGTGCACAGCATTCTTCTTTACGGGGCGCCTTGCTGGGCTGAGGCTGCCTCTCGCCCAACCATTGCGAGGTCCCTAATCTCCGCGCAGAGGGTCATGGCGCTGAGGGTTTCCCGCGCGTGTCGTACGGCTTCGTCCTGTGCGCTATTAGTAATCTCGGGCATACCACCGGCCCATCTTTTAGCTTTGGAGCGCAGGGAGGTGTACGATGCGTCGCGTGCGGGTGGCTCCTCGGCTGGCGTGGCCGAAGTGCTGAGATTGGCGAGGGCTAATTTAGTAGAGAGATGGCAGGCAGCATGGGACTCGGATGGTCGGGGTAGGTTGACCCACCGCCTCATCCCGCACTTCCGGTCCTGGCTGGCTGCTAATTGTAGAAGCTTGAACTACCATGTTTCCCAGATGCTCCTGGGGCATGGTAGTTTCATGAGTCATCGCGCGAGGGTGGGCCGCAGGGCGACTCCCGACTGCTGGTGCTCCCCGAATCCGGTCGCGGATACGGCGGAGCACACGCTGTTGTGGTGTCCCCTGTGGGAATGCGAAAGAGCAGAACTCTGTGATGCTTTAGGTGTGCCCTCGTTGGAGGTGGAGACCCTTGTGTCCCATGTTACGAGTACGCCGAGAGCTTGGAATGCATTTTCCAGCTTCTCGGTTAGGGTCCTCACCTCCAAGGACCGTAGAGTCCGAGCTGAGGAGTCTGCTGCTCTCTCCTCTGGGGTGGGGTAGAGTCTGGGGTTTTTGTTTGTCTGGGGATGACCGCATACGGTCGTAGAGTAGAGCGTATACCCTCCTACCTGATGTTATAAGCTATGCTTGGTACCAGGTAGGGGGGCAGGTAAGGGGTTTTGGTGGGTTAGAATCCCACATAACCTCTGGCCAAAACATCGGCCGCCAGAGGTACTTAACAAGCCGTAAGGCTTTAAGAAGTTTCCCCCTACCTCGCAAAGCGTCGGAAAAAAAAAAAAAAAAAAAAAAAAGGGTAACGCACTTTGGGTCAAGGAGTACTTATATGGGACTAGGGTAACTCACTTGTTGTCTGTGAGTACTTATATGGGACCAGGGTAACTCACTTGGGGTCAGGGAGTACTTATATGGGACTAGGGTAACTCACCTGGTGTCTGTGAGCTCTTATATGGGTCCAGGGTAACTCACTTGGTGCCAGGGTGTATTTATTAAGGGGCTAGGGTAATTCACTTGGGGTCAGGGAGTACTTCTGTGGGACTAGGGTAACTCACTTGAGTTCTGGGAATAATTATATGGGAATAGGGTAACCCACTTAGGGTCAGGGAGTATTTAAAAAGGGCCCAAGGTAACCCACTTTGGGTCAGGGAGTATTTATAGGGGACTAGGATAACTCACTTGGAGTCTGGGGGTACATATAAAGGGGCTAGGATAACTCAATTGGGGTCAGGGAGTACTTCTATGGGACTAGGGTAACTCACTTGCGGTCAGAGAGTACATATAGAGGGGCTAGGATAAATCACTTGGGGCCAGGGAGTACATATAAAGGTGATATGGTAACTCACTTGGGGTCAGGGAGTACTTCTATGGGACTAGGGTAACTCACTTGGACACTGGGAGTACATATAAAGGGGCTAGGATAACTCACTTGGGTTCAGGGAGTACTTATAAAGGGGATAGGGTAACTCACTTGGGGTCAGGGAGTACTTACAAGGGGCTATGGTAACTCACTAGGGGTCAAGGAGTACTTATAAGGGACTAGGGTTAATCACTTGCGGTCAGAGAGTACATATAAAGGGGCTTGGATAACTCAATTGTGGTCAGGGAGTACTTATAAAGGGCCTACGGTAACTCACTTGGGGTCAGGGAGTACCTCTATGGGACTAGGGTATCTCACTTGCGGTCAGAGAGTACATATAAAGGTGATATGGTGACTCACTTGGAGTCAGGGAGTACTTATAAAGGGGTTAGAATAACTCACATGCGGTCAGAGAATACATATTAAGGGGCTAGGATAACTCACTTGAGGTCGGGGATTACTTATAAAGGGGCTAGGGTAACTCACTTGCGGTCAGAGAGTACTTCTATGGGACTAGGGTAACTCACTTGGGGTCAGGGAGTACTTATATAGGACCAGGGTAACTCACTTAGGGCCAGGGTGTACTTATAAAGGTGCTAGGGTAACTCACTTGGGGTCAGGGAGTACTTATATGGGACTAGGGTAACTCACTTGGGGTCAGGGAGTACTTATATGGGACTAGGGTAACTTACTTGCGGTCAGAGAGTACATATAAGGGGGCTAGGATAACTCACTTGGGGTCAGGGAGAACTTATAAAGATGATATGCAAACTCACATGCGGTCAGAGAGTACATATAAAGGGGCTAGGGTAACTCACTTGGGGTCAGGGATTACTTATAAAGGGGCTATGGTAACTCACTACGGGTCAGGGAGTACTTATATGGGACTAGGGTAAATCAGTTGCGGTCAAAAAGTACATATAAAGGGGCTTGGATAACTCAATTGGGGTCAGGGAGTACTGATAAAGGGCCTATGGTAACTCACTTGGGGTCAGGCAGTACATCTATGGGACTAGGGTAACTCACTTGCGGTCAGAGAATACATATAGAGGGGCTAGGATAAATCACTTGGGGCCAGGGAGTACATATAAAGGTGATATGGTAACTCACTTGGGGTCAGGGAGTACTTCTATGGGACTAGGGTAACTCACTTGGACACTGGGAGTACATATAAAGGGGCTAGGATAACTCACTTGGGTTCAGGGAGTACTTATAAAGGGGATAGGGTAACTCACTTGGGGTCAGGGAGTACTTACAAGGGGCTATGGTAACTCACTAGGGGTCAAGGAGTACTTATAAGGGACTAGGGTTAATCACTTGCGGTCAGAGAGTACATATAAAGGGGCTTGGATAACTCAATTGTGGTCAGGGAGTACTTATAAAGGGCCTACGGTAACTCACTTGGGGTCAGGGAGTACCTCTATGGGACTAGGGTATCTCACTTGCGGTCAGAGAGTACATATAAAGGTGATATGGTCACTCACTTGGAGTCAGGGAGTACTTATAAAGGGGTTAGAATAACTCACATGCGGTCAGAGAATACATATTAAGGGGCTAGGATAACTCACTTGAGGTCGGGGATTACTTATAAAGGGGCTAGGGTAACTCACTTGCGGTCAGAGAGTACTTCTATGGGACTAGGGTAACTCACTTGGGGTCAGGGAGTACTTATATGGGACTAGGGTAACTCACTTGGGGTCAGGGAGTACTTATATGGGACTAGGGTAACTTACTTGCGGTCAGAGAGTACATATAAGGGGGCTAGGATAACTCACTTGGGGTCAGGGAGAACTTATAAAGATGATATGCAAACTCACTTGCGGTCAGAGAGTACATATAAAGGGTCTAGGGTAACTCACTTGGGGTCAGGGATTACTTATAAAGGGGCAATGGTAACTCACTACGGGTCAGGGAGTACTTATATGGGACTAGGGTAAATCAGTTGCGGACAAAAAGTACATATAAAGGGGCTTGGATAACTCAATTGGGGTCAGGGAGTACTGATAAAGGGCCTATGGTAACTCACTTGGGGTCAGGCAGTACTTCTATGGGACTAGGGTAACTCACTTGGGGGTCAGGGAGTACTTTTATAGGGGCTAGGGTAACTCACTTGGGGTCAGGGAGTAGTTATAAGGGACTAGGGTAACTAACTTGGGGTCTGGGAGTACATATAAAGGGGCTAGGATAACTCACTTGGGGTCAGGGAGTACTTATATGGGACTAGGGTAACTCACTTGGGGTGAGGGAGTACTTATATAGGGGCTAGGGTAACTCACTTGGTGTCAGGGAATACTTGTACAGGGGCTAGGGTAACTCACTTGGGGTCAGGGAGTAGTTATAAGGGACTAGGATAACTCACTTGGAGTCTGGGAGTACATATAAAGGGGATAGGATAACTCACTTGGGGTCAAGGAGTACTTCTATGGGACTGGGGTAACTCACTTGGGTTATTGGAGCACTTATATGGGGCTAGGGTAAATCAGTTGGGGATAAGGAGTACTTATATGGGACTAGGGTAACTTACTTGCGGTCAAAGAGTACATATAAAGGGGCTAGGATAACTCACTTGGGGTCAGGGAGTACTTATATGGGACTAGGGTAACTCACTTGGGGTGAGGGAGTACTTATATAGGAACTAGGGTAACTCACTTGGTGTCAGGGAGTACTTGTACAGGGGCTAGGGTAACTCACTTGGGGTCAGGGAGTACTTATATGGGACTAGGGTAACTCACTTGGGGTGAGGGAGTACTTATATAGGGGCTAGGGTAACTCACTTGGTGTCAAGGAGTACTTCTATGGGACTGGGGTAACTCACTTGGGTTATTGGAGCACTTATATGGGGCTGGGGTAAATCAGTTGGGGATAAGGAGTTCTTATATGGGACTTGGGTAACTTACTTGCGGTCAAAGAGTACATATAAAGGGGCTAGGATAACTCACTTGGGGTCAGGGAATACTTATATGTGGGCTAGGGTAACTCACTTAGGGTCAGGGAGTACTTCTATGTGAATAGGGTAACTCACTTGGGGTCAGGGAGTACTTGTACAGGGGCTAGGGTAACTCACTTGGGGTCAGGGAGTAGTTATAAGGGACTAGGATAACTCACTTGGAGTCTGGGAGTACATATAAAGGGGATAGGATAACTCACTTGGGGTCAGGGAACACTTATAAAGGGGCTAGGATAACTCACTTTAGGTCAAGGGGTACTTATAAAGGGGCTAGGATAACTCTCTTTAGGTGAAGGAGTACTTATATGGGACTAGGGTAACTCACTTGGGGCCAGGGTGTACTTACTAAGGGCTAGGGTAACTCACTTGGGGTCAGGGAATACTTATAAGGGACTGGGTAACTCACTTGGGGTCTGGGAGTACATATAAAGCGGCTAGGATAACTCACTTGCGGTCAGAGAGTACATTTAAAGGGGCTAGGATAACTCACTTGGGGTCAGGGAGTACTTATAAAGGGGTTATGGTAACTCACTTGGGGTCAGGGAGTACTTATAAAGGGGCTAGGATAACTCACTTTAGGTAAAGGGGTACTTATAAAGGGGCTAGGATAACTCTCTTTAGGTGAAGGAGTACTTATATGGGACTAGGGTAACTCACTTGGGGCCAGGGTGTACTTACTAAGGGCTAGGGTAACTCACTTGGGGTCAGGGAATACTTATAAGGGACTGGGTAACTCACTTGGGGTCTGGGAGTACATATAAAGCGGCTAGGATAACTCACTTGCGGTCAGAGAGTACATTTAAAGGGGCTAGGATAACTCACTTGGGGTCAGGGAGTACTTATAAAGGGGTTATGGTAACTCACTTGGGGTCAGGGAGTACATCTATGGGACTAGGGAAACTCACTTGCGGTCAGAGAGTACATATAAATGGGCTAGGATAACTCACTTGGGGTCAGGTATTACTTATATAGGGGCTAGGGTAACTCACTTGGGGTCAGGGAATACTTCTATGGGACTAGGGTAACTCACTTGCGGTCAGAGAGTACATATAAAGGGGCTAGGATAACACACTTGGGGTCAGGGAGTACTTATAAAGATGATAGGGTAACTCACTTGGTGTCTGGGATTACTTATATGGGACCAGGGTAACTCACTTGGGGCCAGGGTGTACTTATAAAGGGGCTAGGGTAACTCACTTGGGGTCAGGGAGTATTTATAAGGGAGTAGGGTAACTAATTTGGGGTTAGGGAGTACTTATATGGGAGTAGTGTAACTCACTTGGGGTCAGGGAGTACTTATATTTTACTAGTGTAACTCACTTGGGGTCGGGGAGTAATTATAAAAGGGCTAGGGTAACTCAATTGGGGTAAGGGAGTACCTATATGGGAATAAGGTAACTCACTTGGGGTCAGTTTATACATATATGGGACTAGGGTAACTCACTTGTGGTCAGGGAGTACTTATATGGGACTAGGGTAGCTTGCTTTGGGTCAGGGGGTACTTATAAAGGGGCTAGTGTAAATCACTTGGTTTCAGGGAGTACTTATATGGCACTAGGGTAACTCACTTGGAGTCAGGGAGTACTTATATGGGACTAGTGTAACTCACTTGGGGTTATGGAGTACCTATATATGACTAAGGTAACTCGCTTTAGGTAAGGGAGTACTTATATGGTACTAGTGTAACTCACTTGGGGGTCAGAGAGTACTTATATGGAACCAGGGTAACTCACTTGGGGTCAAGGAGTACTTATAAAGGGGCTAGGGTAACAACTCACTTGGGGGTCAGGGAGTACTTATATGGGACTAGGGTAGCATACTTGAGGTCAGGGAGTACTTATATGGGAATAGGGTAACTCACTTGGGGTCAGAGAGTACTTATATGGGACAAGTGTAACACACTTGGGGTGAGGGAGTACTTATATGGGACTAGGGTAACTCGCTTTGGGTCAGGGTGTACTTATATGGGACTAGGGTAACTCGCTTTAGGTCAGGGAGTACTTATATGGTACTAGGGATACTCACTTGGGGGTCAGGGAGTACTTATAAAGGGGATAGGGTAATTCACTTGGGGGTCAGGAAGTACTTATATGGGACTAGGGTACCATACTTGTGGTCAGGGATTACTTATAAAGGGGCTAGGGCAACTCACTTGGTGTCAGGGAGTACTTATATGGGACCAGGGTAACTCATTTGGGGTAGGTGAATACTTATAAAGGGGATAGGGTAACACACTTGGGGTCTGGGAGTACTTATATGGGACTAGTGTAACTCGCTTGGGGTCAGGGAGTACTTATATGGGACTAGGGTACCATACTTGTGGTCTGGGATTACTTATAAATGGGCTAGGGTAACACACTTGGGGTCAGGGAGTACTTATATGGGACTAGTGTAACTCACTTGGGGTCAGGGAGTACTTATATGGGACTAGGGTAACTCACTTGGGGGTCAGGGAGTACTTATATGGGACTAGGGTACCATACTTGGGGTCAGGGAGTACTTATAAAGGGGCTAGGGCAACTCACTGGGGGTCAGGGAGTACTTATATGTGACTAGGGTAACTCACCTAGGGTCAGGGAGTACTTATATGTGATAAGGGTAACTCACTTAGGGTCAGGGAGTACTTTTATGGAACCAGGGTAACTTACTTGGGGTCAGGGAGTACTTATATTGTACTAGTGTAACTCACTTGGGGTCAGGGAGTACTTATATGGGACTAGTGTACCATACTTGGGTTCAGGGAGTACTTATATGTGACTAGGGTAACAAACTTGGAATCTGGGAGTACATATAAAGGGGCTAGGATAACTCACTTGGGGTTAGGGAGTACTTATAAAGGGGCAACGATACCTCACTTGGGGTCAAAGAGTATTTCTATGGGACTCGGGTAACCCACTTGTGGTCTGGGAATACTTATATGGGACTAGGGTAACCCAATTAGGGTCAGGGAATACTTGTACAGAGGCTAGGGTAACTCACTTGGGGTCAGGGAGTAGTTATAAGGGACTAGGATAACTCACTTGGAGTCTGGGAGTACATATAAAGCGGCTAGGTTAAATCACTTGCGGTCAGAGAGTACATTTAAAGGGGCTAGGATAACTCACTTGGGGTCAGGGAGTACTTATAATGGGGCTATGATAACTCACTTGGGGTCAGGGAGTACATCTATGGGACTAGGGAAACTCATTTGCGGTCAGAGAGTACATATAAAGGGGCTAGGATAACTCACTTGGGGTCAGGTAGTACTTATATAGGGGCTAGGGTATCACACTTGGTGTCAGGGAGTAGTTATAAGGGACTAGGGTAACTCACTTGGAGTCTGGGAGTACTTATAAAGGGGCTATGGTAACTCACTTGCGGTCAGAGAGTACATATAAAGGGGCTAGGGTAACTCACTTGGGGTCAGGGATTACTTATAAAGGGGCTATGGTAACTCACTACGGGTCAGGGAGTACTTATATGGGACTAGGGTAAATCAGTTGCGGTCAAAAAGTACATATAAAGGGGCTTGGATAACTCAATTGGGGTCAGGGAGTACTGATAAAGGGCCTATGGTAACTCACTTGGGGTCAGGCAGTACTTCTATGGGACTAGGGTAACTCACTTGCGGTCAGAGAGTACATATAGAGGGGCTAGGATAAATCACTTGGGGTCAGGGAGTACATATAAAGGTGATATGGTAACTCACTTGGGGTCAGGGAGTATTTCTATGGGACTAGGGTAACTCACTTGGGGGTCAGGGAGTACTTTTATAGGGGCTAGGGTAACTCACTTGGGGTCAGGGAGTAGTTATAAGGGACTAGGGTAACTAACTTGGGGTCTGGGAGTACATATAAAGGGGCTAGGATAACTCACTTGGGGTCAGGGAGTACTTATATGGGACTAGGGTAACTCACTTGGGGTGAGGGAGTACTTATATAGGGGCTAGGGTAACTCACTTGGTGTCAGGGAGTACTTGTACAGGGGCTAGGGAAACTCACTTGGGGTCAGGGAGTAGTTATAAGGGACTAGGATAACTCACTTGGAGTCTGGGAGTACATATAAAGGGGATAGGATAACTCACTTGGGGTCAAGGAGTACTTCTATGGGACTGGGGTAACTCACTTGGGTTATTGGAGCACTTATATGGGGCTAGGGTAAATCAGTTGGGGATAAGGAGTACTTATATGGGACTAGGGTAACTTACTTGCGGTCAAAGAGTACATATAAAGGGGCTAGGATAACTCACTTGGGGTCAGGGAGTACTTATATGGGACTAGGGTAACTCACTTGGGGTGAGGGAGTACTTATATAGGGGCTAGGGTAACTCACTTGGTGTCAGGGAGTACTTGTACAGGGGCTAGGGTAACTCACTTGGGGTCAGGGAGTACTTATATGGGACTAGGGTAACTCACTTGGGGCGAGGGAGTACTTATATAGGGGCTAGGGTAACTCACTTGGTGTCAAGGAGTACTTCTATGGGACTGGGGTAACTCACTTGGGTTATTGGAGCACTTATATGGGGCTAGGGTAAATCAGTTGGGGATAAGGAGTACTTATATGGGACTAGGGTAACTTACTTGCGGTCAAAGAGTACATATAAAGGGGCTAGGATAACTCACTTGGGGTCAGGGAATACTTATATGTGGGCTAGGGTAACTCACTTAGGGTTAGGGAGTACTTCTATGGGAATAGGGTAACTCACTTGGGGTCAGGGAGTACTTGTACAGGGGCTAGGGTAACTCACTTGGGGTCAGGGAGTAGTTATAAGGGACTAGGATAACTCACTTGGAGTCTGGGAGTACATATAAAGGGGATAGGATAACTCACTTGGGGTCAGGGAGTACTTATAAAGGGGCTAGGATAACTCACTTTAGGTCAAGGGGTACTTATTAAGGGGCTAGGATAACTCTCTTTAGGTGAAGGAGTACTTATATGGGACTAGGGTAACTCACTTGGGGCCAGGGTGTACTTACTAAGGGCTAGGGTAACTCACTTGGGGTCAGGGAATACTTATAAGGGACTGGGTAACTCACTTGGGGTCTGGGAGTACATATAAAGCGGCTAGGATAACTCACTTGCGGTCAGAGAGTACATTTAAAGGGGCTAGGATAACTCACTTGGGGTCAGGGAGTACTTATAAAGGGGTTATGGTAACTCACTTGGGGTCAGGGAGTACATCTATGGGACTAGGGAAACTCACTTGCGGTCAGAGAGTACATATAAATGGGCTAGGATAACTCACTTGGGGTCAGGTATTACTTATATAGGGGCTAGGGTAACTCACTTGGGGTCAGGGAATACTTCTATGGGACTAGGGTAACTCACTTGCGGTCAGAGAGTACATATAAAGGGGCTAGGATAACACACTTGGGGTCAGGGAGTACTTATAAAGATGATAGGGTAACTCACTTGGTGTCTGGGAGTACTTATATGGGACCAGGGTAACTCACTTGGGGCCAGGGTGTACTTATAAAGGGGCTAGGGTAACTCACTTGGGGTCAGGGAGTATTTATAAGGGACTAAAGTAACTAATTTGGGGTTAGGGAGTACTTATATGGGAGTAGTGTAACTCACTTGGGGTCAGGGAGTACTTATATGGCTATAGGGTAACTCACTTGGGGTCAGGGAGTAATTATAAAAGGGCTAGGGTAACTCAATTGGGGTAAGGGAGTACTTATATGGGACTAGGGTAACTCACTTGGGATCAAGGAGTACTTATATGGAACTAGGGTAACTTACTTGGGGTCAGGGAGTACTTATATTTTACTAGTGTAACTCACTTGGGGTCGGGGAGTAATTATAAAAGGGCTAGGGTAACTCAATTGGGGTAAGGGAGTACCTATATGGGAATAAGGTAACTCACTTGGGGTCAGGGTATACATATATGGGACTAGGGTAACTCACTTGTGGTCAGGGAGTACTTATATGGGACTAGGGTAGCTCGCTTTGGGTCAGGGGGTACTTATAAAGGGGCTAGTGTAAATCACTTGGTTTCAGGGAGTACTTATATGGCACTAGGGTAACTCACTTGGAGTCAGGGAGTACTTATATGGGACTAGTGTAACTCACTTGGGGTTATGGAGTACCTATATATGACTAAGGTAACTCGCTTTAGGTAAGGGAGTACTTATATGGTACTAGTGTAACTCACTTGGGGGTCAGAGAGTACTTATATGGAACCAAGATAACTCACTTGGGGTCAAGGAGTACTTATAAAGGGGCTAGGGTAACAACTCACTTGGGGGTCAGGGAGTACTTATATGGGACTAGGGTAGCATACTTGAGGTCAGGGAGTACTTATATGGGAATAGGGTAACTCACTTGGGGTCAGAGAGTACTTATATGGGACAAGTGTAACACACTTGGGGTGAGGGAGTACTTATATGGGACTAGGGTAACTCGCTTTGGGTCAGGGTGTACTTATATGGGACTAGGGTAACTCGCTTTAGGTCAGGGAGTACTTATAAAGATGATAGGGTAACTCACTTGGTGTCTGGGAGTACTTATATGGGACCAGGGTAACTCACTTGGGGCCAGGGTGTACTTATAAAGGGGCTAGGGTAACTCACTTGGGGTCAGGGAGTATTTATAAGGGACTAGGTTAACTAATTTGGGGTTAGGGAGTACTTATATGGGAGTAGTGTAACTCACTTGGGGTCAGGGAGTACTTATATGGCACTAGGGTAACTCACTTGGGGTCAGGGAGTAATTATAAAAGGGCTAGGGTAACTCAATTGGGGTAAGGGAGTACTTATATGGGACTAGGGTAACTCACTTGGGATCAAGGAGTACTTATATGGAACTAGGGTAACTTACTTGGGGTCAGGGAGTACTTATATTTTACTAGTGTAACTCACTTGGGGTCGGGGAGTAATTATAAAAGGGCTAGGGTAACTCAATTGGGGTAAGGGAGTACCTATATGGGAATAAGGTAACTCACTTGGGGTCAGGGTATACATATATGGGACTAGGGTAACTCACTTGTGGTCAGGGAGTACTTATATGGGACTAGGGTAGCTCGCTTTGGGTCAGGGGGTACTTATAAAGGGGCTAGTGTAAATCACTTGGTTTCAGGGAGTACTTATATGGGACTAGTGTAACTCACTTGGGGTTATGGAGTACCTATATATGACTAAGGTAACTCGCTTTAGGTAAGGGAGTACTTATATGGTACTAGTGTAACTCACTTGGGGGTCAGAGAGTACTTATATGGAACCAAGGTAACTCACTTGGGGTCAAGGAGTACTTATAAAGGGGCTAGGGTAACAACTCACTTGGGGGTCAGGGAGTACTTATATGGGACTAGGGTAGCATACTTGAGGTCAGGGAGTACTTATATGGGAATAGGGTAACTCACTTGGGGTCAGAGAGTACTTATATGGGACAAGTGTAACACACTTGGGGTGAGGGAGTACTTATATGGGACTAGGGTAACTCGCTTTGGGTCAGGGTGTACTTATATGGGACTAGGGTAACTCGCTTTAGGTCAGGGAGTACTTATATGGTACTAGGGATACTCACTTGGGGGTCAGGGAGTACTTATATGGAACCAGGGTAACTCACTTGGGGTCAGGGAGTACTTATAAAGGGGATAGGGTTATTCACTTGGGGGTCAGGAAGTACTTATATGGGACTAGGGTACCATACTTGTGGTCAGGGATTACTTATAAAGGGGCTAGGGCAACTCACTTGGTGTCAGGGAGTACTTATATGGGACCAGGGTAACTCATTTGGGGTAGGTGAATACTTTTAAAGGGGATAGGGTAACACACTTGGGGTCTGGGAGTACTTATATGGGACTAGTGTAACTCGCTTGGGGTCAGGGAGTACTTATATGGGACTAGGGTACCATACTTGTGGTCTGGGATTACTTATAAATGGGCTAGGGTAACACACTTGGGGTCAGGGAGTACTTATATGGGACTAGTGTAACTCACTTGGGGTCAGGGAGTACTTATATGGGACTAAGGTAACTTTTTTGGGGTCAGGGAGTACTTATATGGGACTAGTGTAACTCACTTGGGGTCAGGGAGTACTTATATGGGACTAAGGTAACTTTTTTTGGGGTCAGGAAGTACTTATATGGGACTAGGGTAACTCACTTAGGGTCAGGGAGTACTTATACGGGACTAGGGTAACTCAGTTGGGGTAAGGGATTAATAATAAACGTTCTTGGGCGCTTCCATGAGCCAAGTCCTATTTGTGAGTATGTCCCGTTGTCCGGCTGCTGGGGCCTCTTGATCCGATGTGGTCGTCTTGAGGGAAAAATATTCCCAGTATCCTGTCGGGAAAAAACAAGGGGTGGATTTAGAGGAGGGGCCCGCTAGTAAATCACCCTCCTATTAGTGAGTCTCCCCTGTAAGTCCCTCCCAAGCCCCCCCCCAAGTCGCCCCCCATGACCCCCTTAAGTACCCCCTAAGTAGCGCCCTAAGTACCCCCCTAAGTAACCCCCCAAGTCCCCCCCAAGACGCCCCTAAGTACCCCTCCAAGACCCCCCTAAGTACCTTTCTAAGCCCCCCCACCCAGACCCCCCTAAGTACCCCCCCCCCAAGCCCCCCCAAGACCCCCCTAAGTACCCCCCCAAGACCGCCCTAAGTACCCCCCTAAGTACCCCCCCCCCCCAAGACCACCCTAAGTACCCCCACAAAACCGCCCTAAGTACCCCCCTAAGTACCCCCCCCCAAGACCCCCCTATGTACCACCACCAAGACCCCCCCCAAGACCCCGCCCCCGGGACCCCCCTATTTACCCTCCTAAGTACCCCCCCAAGACCCCCCTAAGTACCCCCTACAAGACCCCCCTAAGTACCCCCCCTAGCCCCCCCTAAGTAGCCCCCTTAGTACCCTCCCAAGCCCCCACCCCAAGACCCCCCTAAGTACCCCCCTAAGTACCCCTCAAGTCCCCCCTAATTACCCTCCTAAGTACCACCCCAACACCCCCCCAAGAACCCCCCTAAGTAACCCCCCCCAAAACCCCCCTAAGTACCCCCCAAAGTACCCCCCCAAGAAACCCCTAAGTACCGCCCCCAAGCCCCCCGCCAAGACCCCAATAAGTACCCCCCTAAGTACCCCCCCCAAGCCCCCTTCCAAAGACCCCCCTAAGTACCCCCCTAATTACCCCCCCAAGACTTTCCTAAGTCCCCCCCCAAGCCCCACCCCCCAAGACCACCCTAAGTACCCCACTAAGTACCCCCCCAAGACCCCCCCTAAGTACCCCCCCTAAGTACCCCCCCAAGACCCCCCTAAGTACCCCCCTAAGTACCCCCCACCCAAGCCCCCCGCCAAGACCCCCCTAAGTACCCCCCTAAGTACCCCTCAAGTCCCCCCTAATTACCCTCCTAAGTACCACCCCAACACCCCCCCAAGAACCCCCCTAAGTAACCCCCCCCAAATCCCCCCCAAGACCCCCCTAAGTACCCCCCCTAGAACCCCATAAGTACCCCCCCAAGCCCCACCCCCCCAAGACCCCCCTAAGTACCCCCCCCAAGCCCCCCTAAGTTCCCCGCCTAATAACCCCCCCAAGTACCCCCCTAAGTATCCCCCCAAGCCCCCCTAAGTACCCCCTAAGTGCTACCCCCAAGACCCCCCTAAGTACACCCCTAAGTACCCCCCACCCAAGCCCCTCCCCCCAAGACCTCCCTAAGTACCCCCCCTAAGTACCACCCCCAGGCCACTCCCCCCAAGACACCCCTAAGTACCCCCCTAATTACCACCGCCAAGACCCCTCCCAAGACCCCCCCAAGCCCCCCCCTAAGTACCCCCCTAAGTACCTCCCAAAGTCCTTATTAAGTACCCTCTCAAGACCCCCCTAAGTAACGCCCTAAGTATCCCCCCTAAGTACCCCCCTAAGTACCCCGCAAAGTAGCCGCCGAAGACCCCCCTAAGTACCCCCCTAAGTACCCCCCCTAAGTTCCCTCCTAAATACCCCCCTGAGTACCCCCCTAAGAACCCCCCAAAGTACCAACCCCAGGCCCCTCCCTCCAAGACACACATAAGTACCCCCCCTAAGTACCCCCCCTAAGTACCACCGCCAAGACCACCCCCAAGACCGACCTAAGTACCCCCCTAAGTACCCCCCCTAAGTACCACCCTAAGTACCACCCTAAGTACCCCCCTAAGTACCCCCCTAAGTACCCCCCCACCCAAGCCCCCCGCCAAGACCCCCCTAAGTACCCCCCTAAGTACCCCTCAAGTCCCCCCTAATTACCCTCCTAAGTACCACCCCAACACCCCCCCAAGAACCCCCCTAAGTAACCCCCCCCCAAATCCCCCCCAAGACCCCCCTAAGTACCCCCCCCCAAGCCCCCCTAAGTTCCCCGCCTAATAACCCCCCCAAGTACCCCCCTAAGTATCCCCCCAAGCCCCCCCTAAGTACCCCCTAAGTGCTACCCCCAAGACCCCCCTAAGTACACCCCTAAGTACCCCCCACCCAAGCCCCTCCCCCCAAGACCTCCCTAAGTACCCCCCTAAGTACCACCCCCAGGCCACTCCCCCCAAGACACCCCTAAGTACCCCCCTAATTACCACCGCCAAGACCCCTCCCAAGACCCCCCCAAGCCCCCCCCTAAGTACCCCCCTAAGTACCTCCCAAAGTCCTTATTAAGTACCCTCTCAAGACCCCCCTAAGTAACGCCCTAAGTATCCCCCCTAAGTACCCCCCCTAAGTACCCCGCAAAGTAGCCGCCGAAGACCCCCCTAAGTACCCCCTAAGTACCCCCCCTAAGTTCCCTCCTAAATACCCCCCTGAGTACCCCCCTAAGAACCCCCCAAAGTACCAACCCCAGGCCCCTCCCTCCAAGACACACATAAGTACCCCCCTAAGTACCCCCCTAAGTACCACCGCCAAGACCACCCCAAGACCGACCTAAGTAACCCCCTAAGTACCCCCCTAAGTACCACCCTAAGTACCACCCTAAGTACCCCCCTAAGTACCCCCCCCAAGACCCCCCAAAGTACCAACCCCAGGCCCCTCCCTCCAAGACACCCATAAGTACCCCCCCTAAGTACCCCCCTAAGTACCACCGCCAAGACCACCCCAAGACCGACCTAAGTACCCCCCCTAAGTACCCCCATAAGTACCACCCAAAGACGCCCCTAAGTACCCCCCCCCCCAAGACCCCCCTAAGTACTCCCCCCCCAAGTCGCCCCTCAGGTCCCCCCTAAGTACCCTTCTAACTACACCCCTAAGACCCCCCTAAGTACCCACCTAAGTACCACCCTAAGTACCACCCTAAGTACCCCCCCCCAAGACCCCCCCAAGTAACCCTCTAAGTACCCCCCCCCCAAACCCCCCCCCCCCCAAGACCCCCCTAATACCCACCTAAGTACCCCCCCCAAGACCTCCCTAAGTACCCTTCTAAGTACCCCCCCAAGACCTCCCTAAGTACCCCCCTTAGTACCCCCCCAAGCCCCCACCCCCAAGATCCCCTATGTACCCCCATAAGTACCCCATGAGTACCCCCCCAAGACCCCGATAAGTACCCCCCTAAGTACCCCCCCCTCCGAAAACCCACCTAGTACCACCCCCCCCCCCACAAGTTGCCACCCAAGACCCCCCTAAGTACCCTTCTAAGTACACCCCTAAGATCCCCCTAAATACCACCCTAACTACCCCCCTAAGTACACCCCCAAGACCCCCCTAAGTACTCCCCTAAGTAACACCCAAGCCCCCCCCCCTAGACCTCCCTAAGTACCCCCCTAAGTACCCCCCCTAAGTACCCCCCCTAAGTTCCCTCCTAAATACCCCCCTGAGTACCCCCCTAAGAACCCCCCAAAGTACCAACCCCAGGCCCCTCCCTCCAAGACACACATAAGTACCCCCCTAAGTACCCCCCCTAAGTACCACCCTAAGTACCACCCTAAGTACCCCCCTAAGTACCCCCCCAAGACCCCCCAAAGTACCAACCCCAGGCCCCTCCCTCCAAGACACCCATAAGTACCCCCCCTAAGTACCCCCCTAAGTACCACCGCCAAGACCACCCCAAGACCGACCTAAGTACCCCCCCTAACTACCCCCCTAAGTACACCCCCAAGACCCCCCTAAGTACTCCCCTAAGTAACACCCAAGCCCCCCCCCAAGACCTCCCTAAGTACCCTCCTAAGTAACCCCCTAAGTACCACCCCAAGACCCCCCTAAGTACCTCCCTAAGTACCCCCCCTAAGTACCCCTCTAAGTACCACACCCAAGACCCCCCTAAGTACCCCTCTAAGTACCTCCCCCCCAAGACCCCCTTAAGTAACCCCCTATTTACCACCCAAGTACCCCCCCAAACCCCCCCCCCCCAAGACCTCCCTAAGTACCCCCCCTAAATACCCTCCTAAGACCCCCCCAAACCCCCCCAAGACCCTCCTAAGTACACCCCTAAGTACCCCCCCTATGTACCACTGAACTACCACCTCCCCCCCCAAGTCCCCCCCCAAGTCCCCCCCCAAGACCCCCCTAAGTACCACCCTAAGTACCACCCTAAGTTCCCCCTAAGTACCCCACCCCCTAGTCCCCTCCAAAGACCCCACTAAATACCCTTCTACGTACACCCCTAAGACCCCCCTAAGTACCCCCCTAAGTAGCCCCCCAAGCCCCTACCCCCAAGACCCCTCTAAGTACCCTCCTAAGTACCCCCCCAAGACCACCCTAAGTACCCCACTAAGTACCCCCCTAAGTACCACCCACAAGACCCGCCTAAGTACCCCCCCTAAGTACCCCCCTAAGACCCCTTAAGTACCCCCCCCCCCCAAGCCCCCCGTCAAGACCCCCCTAAGTTCCCCCCCTAAGTACCCCCCCCACCCCCCGCCTAGACACCCCTAAGTTCCCCTCCTAAGTACCCCCCTAAGTACCCCCCCTAAGTATCCCCCCTAAGTACCCCCCCTAAGTACCCCCCTAAGTACCCCCCCCCCCCCAAGCCCCCCTCCAAGACTTCCCTAAGTACCCCCCTAAATACCCCCCTAAGTACCCACCGAAGACCTTCCTAAGTACCCCCCCTAAGTACCCTCGTAAGTACACCCTCAAGCCCCCACTAAGTACCCCCCTAAGTTCCCCACCCCCCCCCAAGACCCCCCTAAGTACCCACCTAAGTACCCTCCTAAGTACCCTCCTAAGTACCCCCCCTAAGTACCCCCCCTAAGTACCACCCTAAGAACCCCCCTAAGTACCCCCGCCCAAGACCCAACTAAATACCCTTCTACGTACACCCCTAAGACCCCTTTAAGTACCACCATAAGTAGCCCACCAAGCCCCCCCCCCCAAGACCCCCCTAAGTACCCTCCTAAGTACCCCCCCAAGACCGCCATTAGTACCCCCTAAGTACCCCCCCCCCCCAAGCCCCCCACAAAGACCCCCCTAAGTACCCCCCTAAGTACCACCCCCCCAAGACCCCCCTAAGTACCCTCCTAAGTAACCCCCCTAAGACGCCCCCAAGACCCCCCTAAGTACCGCCCTAAGTCCCCCCCCCCCAAGACCCCCCTATGTACCACCCCAAGACCCCCCTAAGTACCCCTCTAATTACCCCCCCCCCCCAAGACCCCCCTAAGTACCCCCCTATGTACCCCCCAAGTACCCCCCCAAACCCCCACCCAAGACCTCCCTAAGTATCCCCCTAAATACCCTCCTAAGACCCCCCCCAAGACCCCCCTAAGTACACACCTAAGTACCCCCCTATGTACACCCTAACTACCATCCCCCCCAAGTCCCCCCACAAAACCCCCCTAAGTACCCTTCTACGTACACCCCTAAGACCCCCCTAAGTACCCCTCTAATTACCCCCCCCCCCCAAGACCCCCCTAAGTACCCCCCTATGTACCCCCCAAGTACCCCCCCAAACCCCCACCCAAGACCTCCCTAAGTATCCCCCTAAATACCCTCCTAAGAACCCCCCAAGACCCCCCTAAGTACACCCCTAAGTACCCCCCTATGTACACCCTAACTACCATCCCCCCCAAGTCCCCCCACAAAACCCCCCTAAATACCCTTCTACGTACACCCCTAAGACCCCCCTAAATACCCCCAAAGTAGCCCCCCAAGCCCCTACCCCCCAAGACCCCACTAAGTACCCCCCCTAAGACCTCCCTAAGTACCCCCCTAAGTACCCCCCCCAAGCCACCCTCCAAGACTTCCCTAAGTATCCCCCTAAATACCCCCCGAAGACCTTCCTAAGTACCCCTCCAAGACCCCCCTAAGTACCCCCCTAAGTACCCCCTAAGTACCCTCGTAAGTACAGCCTCAAGCCCCGCCCACAAGACCCCCCTAAGTACCCCCCCTGTTTACCCTCCCAACACCCCACTAAGTACCCCCCTAAGTTCCCCACCCCCCAAGACCCCCTAAGTACCCCCCTAAGTACCCTTCTACGTACACCCCTAAGACCCCCCTAAGTACCCCCCCTAAGTACCACCCTAAGTACCCCCCCTAAGTACCACCCCAAGACCCCCCTAAGTACCCCTCTAAGTACCCCCCTAAGTACCACCCCCCCAAGTCACCCCCCAAGACCCAACTAAATACCCTTCTACGTACACTCCTAAGACCCCCCTAAGTACCCCCTAAGTAGCCCCCAAGCCCCTACCCCCAAGACCCCCCTAAGTACCCTCCTAAGTACCCCCCCCCCCCCCAGACCTCCATAAGTACCCCCCCCCAAGTACCCCTCCAAGACCCCCCTAAGTACCCCCCCCCCCAAGCCCCCCTCCAAGGCTTCCCTAAGTATCCCCCTAAATACCCCCCGAAGACCTTCCTAAGTACCCCCCTAAGTACCCCTCCAAGACCCCCCTAAGTACCCTCCTAAGTACCCTCGTAAGTACACCCTCCAAGTCCCCCCTCACAAAACCCCCCTAAGTACCCTTCTAAGTACACCCCTAAGACCCCCCTAAGTATCCCCCTAAGTACCACCCTAAGTACCCCCTCCCAAAACCCCCCTAAGTACCCCCCTAAGTACCCCTCTAAGTACCCCCCCCCCAAGGCCCCCCTAAGTACCATCCCCTAAGTATCCCCTTAAGTACCCCCACAAGACCCCCCTAAGTAGCCCCCCCCAAACCCCTCCCCCCAAGACCCCCCTAAGTATCCCCTAAGTACCCCCCTAAGTACCCTCCTAAGTACCCCCCTAAGTACCCCCCCCCCAAGAACCCCCTAAGTACCCCCTTAAGTACCCCCCCCAAGACCCCCCTAAGTACCCCCCTAAGTACACCCCCCCAAATCCCCCCCAAGACCACCCTAAGTACCCTCCCAAGACCCCCCTAAGTACCACCCTAAGTACCCCCCCAAGTCCCCCCTAAGTGCCCCCCTAAGTACCACCCAAAGTACCCCCCGAAGACCCCCCTAAGTACCCCCCCTATGTACCCCCTAACTACCACCCCCCCCCCAAGTCCCCCCCCTAAGACCCCCCTAAGTACCCCCCTAAGTACCACCCTAAGTACCCCCCCAAGTCCCCCCCCAAGACCCCACTAAATACCCTTCTACGTACACCTCTAAGACCCCCCTAAGTACCCCCCTAAGTACCACCCTAAGTACCCCCCTAAGTACCACCCCAAGACCTCCCTAAGTACCCCCCCCCCCCCAAGACCCCCTTAAGTACCCCCCTATTTACCCCCCAAGTACCCCCCCCAAACCCCCCCCCCAAGACCTCCCTAAGTACCCCTCTAAATACCCTCCTAAGACCCCCCCAAACCCCCCCAAGACCCTCCTAAGTACACCCCTAAGTACCCCCCTATGTACCCCTGAACTACCACCTCCCCCCCCAAGTCCCCCCCCAAGTCCCCCCCCAAGTCCCCCCCCAAGACCCCCCTAAGTACCCTTCTATGTACACCCCTAAGACCCCCCTAAGTACCCCCCCTAAGTACCACCCTAAGTTCCCCCTAAGTACCCCCCCCCCCCCAAGTCCCCCCCCAAGACCCCACTAAATACCCTTCTACGTACACCCCTAAGACCCCCCTAAGTACCCCCCTAAGTAGCCCCCCAAGCCCCTACCCCCAAGACCCCTCTAAGTACCCTCCTAAGTACCCCCCCAAGACCACCCTAAGTACCCCCACTAAGTACCCCCCCTAAGTACCACCCACAAGACCCGCCTAAGTACCCCCCTAAGTACCCCCCTAAGACCCCCTAAGTACCCCCCCTCCCAAGCACCCCGCCAAGACCCCCCTAAGTTCCCCCCCTAAGTACCCCCCCCACCCCCCGCCTAGACACCCCTAAGTTCCCCTCCTAAGTACCCCCCTAAGTACCCCCCTAAGTATCCCCCCTAAGTACCCCCCCTAAGTACCCCCCTAAGTACCCCCCCTAAGTATCCCCCCTAAGTACCCCCCCTAAGTACCCCCCCTAAGTACCCCCCTAAGTACCCACCGAAGACCTTCCTAAGTACCCCCCTAAGTACCCTCGTAAGTACACCCTCAAGCCCCGCCCCCAAGACCCCCCTAAGTACCCTCCTAAGTACCCCCCTAAGTACCCCCCCAAGACCCCACTAAGTACCCCCCTAAGTTCCCCACCCCCCCCAAGACCCCCCTAAGTACCCACCTAAGTACCACCCTAAGTACCCCCCTAAGTAGCCACCTAACTAACCACCCAAAACCCCCCTAAGTACCCCCGCCCAAGACCCAACTAAATACCCTTCTACGTACACCCCTAAGACCCCTTTAAGTACCACCATAAGTAGCCCACCAAGCCCCCCCCCAAGACCCCCCTAAGTACCCACCTAAGTACCCTCCTAAGTACCCTCTTAAGTACCCCCCTAAGTACCCCCCCTAAGTACCACCCTAAGAACCCCCCTAAGTACCCCCGCCCAAGACCCAACTAAATACCCTTCTACGTACACCCCTAAGACCCCTTTAAGTACCACCATAAGTAGCCCACCAAGCCCCCCCCCCCCAAGACCCCCCTAAGTACCCTCCTAAGTACCCCCCCAAGACCGCCATTAGTACCCCCTAAGTACCCCCCCCCCCCCCCAAGCCCCCCACAAAGACCCCCCTAAGTACCCCCCTAAGTACCACCCCCCCAAGACCCCCCTAAGTACCCTCCTAAGTAACCCCCCTAAGACGCCCCCAAGACCCCCCTAAGTACCGCCCTAAGTCCCCCCCCCCCCAAGACCCCCCTATGTACCACCCCAAGACCCCCCTAAGTACCCCTCTAATTACCCCCCCCCCCCCCCAAGACCCCCCCTAAGTACCCCCCTATGTACCCCCCAAGTACCCCCCCAAACCCCCACCCAAGACCTCCCTAAGTATCCCCCTAAATACCCTCCTAAGACCCCCCCAAGACCCCCCTAAGTACACACCTAAGTACCTCCCTATGTACACCCTAACTACCATCCCCCCCAAGTCCCCCCACAAAACCCCCCTAAGTACCCTTCTACGTACACCCCTAAGACCCCCCTAAGTACCCCTCTAATTACCCCCCCCCCCCAAGACCCCCCTAAGTACCCCCCCTATGTACCCCCCAAGTACCCCCCCAAACCCCCACCCAAGACCTCCCTAAGTATCCCCCTAAATACCCTCCTAAGAACCCCCCAAGACCCCCCTAAGTACACCCCTAAGTACCCCCCTATGTACACCCTAACTACCATCCCCCCCAAGTCCCCCCACAAAACCCCCCTAAATACCCTTCTACGTACACCCCTAAGACCCCCCTAAATACCCCCAAAGTAGCCCCCCAAGCCCCTACCCCCCAAGACCCCACTAAGTACCCCCCCTAAGACCTCCCTAAGTACCCCCCTAAGTACCCCCCCCAAGCCACCCTCCAAGACTTCCCTAAGTATCCCCCTAAATACCCCCCGAAGACCTTCCTAAGTACCCCTCCAAGACCCCCCTAAGTACCCCCCTAAGTACCCCCTAAGTACCCTCGTAAGTACAGCCTCAAGCCCCGCCCACAAGACCCCCCTAAGTACCCCCCCTGTTTACCCTCCCAACACCCCACTAAGTACCCCCCTAAGTTCCCCACCCCCCAAGACCCCCTAAGTACCCCCCTAAGTACCCTTCTACGTACACCCCTAAGACCCCCCTAAGTACCCCCCCTAAGTACCACCCTAAGTACCCCCCCTAAGTACCACCCCAAGACCCCCCTAAGTACCCCTCTAAGTACCCCCCTAAGTACCACCCCCCCAAGTCACCCCCCAAGACCCAACTAAATACCCTTCTACGTACACTCCTAAGACCCCCCTAAGTACCCCCTAAGTAGCCCCCAAGCCCCTACCCCCAAGACCCCCCTAAGTACCCTCCTAAGTACCCCCCCCCCCCCCCAGACCTCCATAAGTACCCCCCCCAAGTACCCCTCCAAGACCCCCCTAAGTACCCCCCCCCCAAGCCCCCCTCCAAGGCTTCCCTAAGTATCCCCCTAAATACCCCCCGAAGACCTTCCTAAGTACCCCCCTAAGTACCCCTCCAAGACCCCCCTAAGTACCCTCCTAAGTACCCTCGTAAGTACACCCTCCAAGTCCCCCCTCACAAAACCCCCCTAAGTACCCTTCTAAGTACACCCCTAAGACCCCCCTAAGTATCCCCCTAAGTACCACCCTAAGTACCCCCTCCCAAAACCCCCCTAAGTACCCCCCTAAGTACCCCTCTAAGTACCCCCCCCCAAGGCCCCCCTAAGTACCATCCCCTAAGTATCCCCTTAAGTACCCCCACAAGACCCCCCTAAGTAGCCCCCCCCAAACCCCTCCCCCCAAGACCCCCCTAAGTATCCCCTAAGTACCCCCCTAAGTACCCCCCTAAGTACCCCTCTAAGTACCCCCCCCCAAGGCCCCCCTAAGTACCATCCCCTAAGTATCCCCTTAAGTACCCCCACAAGACCCCCCTAAGTAGCCCCCCCCAAACCCCTCCCCCCAAGACCCCCCTAAGTATCCCCTAAATACCACCCTAAGTACCCCCCTAAGTACCACCCCAAGACCCCCCTAAGTACCCCTCTAAGTACCTCCATAAGTACCCCCCCCCCCCCAAGTCACCACCCAAGACCCCACTAAATACCCTTCGACGTACACCCCTAAGACCCCCCTAAGTACCCCCTAAGTAGCCCCCCAAGCCCCTACCCCCAAGACCCCCCTAAGTACCCTCCTAAGTACCCCCCCAAGACCTCCGTAAGTACCCCCCCCAAGTACCCCCCCAAGACCACCCTAAGTACCCTCCCAAGACCCCCCTAAGTACCCCCCCCCCCAAGACCCCCCTAAGTACCCCCCTAAGTACCCCCCCCAAGACCCCCCTAAGTACCCCCTTAAGTACACCCCCCCAAATCCCCCCCAAGACCACCCTAAGTACCCTCCCAAGAACCCCCTAAGTACCACCCTAAGTACCCCCCCAAGTCCCCCCTAAGTGCCCCCTAAGTACCACCCAAAGTACCCCCCGAAGACCCCCCTAAGTACCCCCCAATGTACCCCCTAACTACCACCCCCCCCCCCCAAGTCCCCCCCCCTAAGACCCCTCTAAGTACCCCCTAAGTACCACCCTAAGTACCCCCCCTAAGTACCACCCCAAGACCCCCCTAAGTACCCCCCCCACCCAAGTCCCCCCCCAAGACCCCACTAAATACCCTTCTACGTACACCCCTAAGACCCCCCTAAGTACCCCCGCTAAGTAGCCCCCCAAGCCCCTACCCCCAAGACCCCCCTAAGTACCCTCCTAAGTACCCCCTCAAGACTTCCCTAAGTACCCCCCTAAATACCCTCCGAAGACCTTCCTAAGTACCCCCCCTAAGTACCTCTCCAAGACCCCCCTAAGTACCCCCCTAAGTACCCTCGTAAGTACACCCTCAAGCCCCGCCCCCAATAGCCCATTAAGTACCCCCCCAAGACCCCGCTAAGTACCCCCCTAAGTTCCCCACCCCCCAAAGACCCCCCTAAGTACCCCCCTAAGTACCCTCCTAAGTACCCTCCTAAGTACCCCCCTAAGTACCCCCCCTAAGTATCCCCCCTAAGTACCCCCCCTAAGTACCCCTTTAAGTACCCCCCCCCCAAGCCCCCCTCCCAGACTTCCCTAAGTACCCCCCTAAATACCCCCCTAAGTACCCCCCGAAGACCTTCCTAAGTACCCCCCTAAGTACCCTCGTAAGTACACCCTCAAGCCCCGCCCCCAAGACCCCCCTAAGTACCCTCCTAAGTACCCCCCTAAGTACCCCCCCCCCCCAAGACCCCCCTAAGTACCCCCCTAAGTACCCCCCCCAAGACCCCCCTAAGTACCCCCCTAAGTACACCCCCCCAAATCCCCCCCAAGACCACCCTAAGTACCCTCCCAAGACCCCCCTAAGTACCACCCTAAGTACCCCCCCCAAGTCCCCCCTAAGTGCCCCCCTAAGTACCACCCAAAGTACCCCCCGAAGACCCCCCTAAGTACCCCCCTATGTACCCCCTAACTACCACCCCCCCCCCAAGTCCCCCCCCTAAGACCCCCCTAAGTACCCCCCTAAGTACCACCCTAAGTACCCCCCCCAAGTCCCCCCCCAAGACCCCACTAAATACCCTTCTACGTACACCTCTAAGACCCCCCTAAGTACCCCCCTAAGTACCACCCTAAGTACCCCCCTAAGTACCACCCCAAGACCTCCCTAAGTACCCCCCCCCCCCCCCCAAGACCCCCTTAAGTACCCCCCTATTTACCCCCCAAGTACCCCCCCCAAACCCCCCCCCCAAGACCTCCCTAAGTACCCCTCTAAATACCCTCCTAAGACCCCCCCAAACCCCCCCAAGACCCTCCTAAGTACACCCCTAAGTACCCCCCTATGTACCCCTGAACTACCACCCTCCCCCCCCAAGTCCCCCCCCAAGTCCCCCCCCAAGTCCCCCCCCAAGACCCCCCTAAGTACCCTTCTATGTACACCCCTAAGACCCCCCTAAGTACCCCCCTAAGTACCACCCTAAGTTCCCCCTAAGTACCCCCCCCCCCCCCAAGTCCCCCCCCAAGACCCCACTAAATACCCTTCTACGTACACCCCTAAGACCCCCCTAAGTACCCCCCTAAGTAGCCCCCCAAGCCCCTACCCCCAAGACCCCTCTAAGTACCCTCCTAAGTACCCCCCCAAGACCACCCTAAGTACCCCACTAAGTACCCCCCCTAAGTACCACCCACAAGACCCGCCTAAGTACCCCCCCTAAGTACCCCCCTAAGACCCCCTAAGTACCCCCCCTCCCAAGCCCCCCGCCAAGACCCCCCTAAGTTCCCCCCCTAAGTACCCCCCCCACCCCCCGCCTAGACACCCCTAAGTTCCCCTCCTAAGTACCCCCCTAAGTACCCCCCTAAGTATCCCCCCTAAGTACCCCCCCTAAGTACCCCCCTAAGTACCCCCCTAAGTACCCACCGAAGACCTTCCTAAGTACCCCCCTAAGTACCCTCGTAAGTACACCCTCAAGCCCCGCCCCCAAGACCCCCCTAAGTACCCTCCTAAGTACCCCCCTAAGTACCCCCCCAAGACCCCACTAAGTACCCCCCTAAGTTCCCCACCCCCCCCAAGACCCCCCTAAGTACCCACCTAAGTACCACCCTAAGTACCCCCCTAAGTAGCCACCTAACTAACCACCCAAAACCCCCCTAAGTACCCCCGCCCAAGACCCAACTAAATACCCTTCTACGTACACCCCTAAGACCCCTTTAAGTACCACCATAAGTAGCCCACCAAGCCCCCCCCCAAGACCCCCCTAAGTACCCTCCTAAGTACCCCCCCCAAGACCGCCATTAGTACCCCCTAAGTACCCCCCCCCCCCCCAAGCCCCCCACAAAGACCCCCCTAAGTACCCCCCTAAGTACCACCCCCCCAAGACCCCCCTAAGTACCGCCCTAAGTCCCCCCCCCCAAGACCCCCCTATGTACCACCCCAAGACCACCCTAAGTACCCCTCTAATTACCCCCCCCCCCCCAAGACCCCCCTAAGTACCACCCTATGTACCCCCCAAGTACACCCCCAAACCCCCACCCAAGACCTCCCTAAGTATCCCCCTAAATACCCTCCTAAGACCCCCCCAAGACCCCCCTAAGTACACCCCTAAGTACCCCCCTATGTACACCCTAACTACCATCCCCCCCAAGTCCCCCCACAAAACCCCCCTAAGTACCCTTCTACGTACACCCCTAAGACCCCCCTAAGTACCCCCTAAGTACCACCCTAAGTACCCCCCCTAAGTACCCCCCTAAGTACCCACCTTAGTACCCCCCCCCCCAAGTCACCCCCCAAGACCGCACTAAATACCCTTCTACGTACACCCCTAAGACCCCCCTAAGTACCCCCAAAGTAGCCCCCCAAGCCCCTACCCCCAAGACCCCACTAAGTACCCCCCCTAAGACCTCCCTAAGTACCCCCCCCCAAGTACCCCCCCAAGACCCCCCTAAGTACCCCCCCCAAGCCACCCTCCAAGACTTCCCTAAGTATCCCCCTAAATACCCCCCGAAGACCTTCCTAAGTACCCCCCCTAAGTACCCCTCCAAGACCCCCCTAAGTACCCCCCTAAGTACCCTCCCAAGACCCCACTAAGTACCCCCCTAAGTTCCCCACCCCCCAAGACCCCCTAAGTACCCCCCTAAGTACCCTTCTACGTACACCCCTAAGACCCCCCTAAGTACCCCCCTAAGTACCACCCTAAGTACCCCCCCTAAGTACCACCCCAAGACCCCCCTAAGTACCCCTCTAAGTACCCCCCTAAGTACCACCCCCCCAAGTCACCCCCCAAGACCCAACTAAATACCCTTCTACGTACACTCCTAAGACCCCCCTAAGTACCCCCTAAGTAGCCCCCAAGCCCCTACCCCCAAGACCCCCCTAAGTACCCTCCTAAGTACCCCCCCCCCCAGACCTCCATAAGTACCCCCCCCCCCCCAAGTACCCCTCCAAGACCACCCTAAGTACCCCCCCCCCCCAAGCCCCCCTCCAAGGCTTCCCTAAGCATCCCCCTAAATACCCCCCGAAGACCTTCCTAAGTACCCCCCTAAGTACCCCTCCAAGACCCCCCTAAGTACCCTCCTAAGTACCCTCGTAAGTACACCCTCCAAGTCCCCCCTCACAAGACCCCCCTAAGTACCCTTCTAAGTACACCCCTAAGACCCCCCTAAGTATCCCCCTAAGTACCACCCTAAGTAACCCCTCCCAAAACCCCCCTAAGTACCCCCCTAAGTACCCCTCTAAGTACCCCCTCCCAAGGCCCCCCTAAGTACCATCCCCTAAGTATCCCCTTAAGTACCCCCACAAGACCCCCCTAAGTAGCCCCCCCCAAACCCCTCCCCCCAAGACCCCCCTAAGTATCCCCTAAATACCCCCCTAAGTACCCCCCTAAGTACCCTCCCAAGACCCCACTAAGTACCCCCCTAAGTTCCCCACCCCCCAAGACCCCCTAAGTACCCCCCTAAGTACCCTTCTACGTATACCCCTAAGACCCCCCTAAGTACCCCCCTAAGTACCACCCTAAGTACCCCCCTAAGTACCACCCCAAGACCCCCCTAAGTACCCCTCTAAGTACCCCAATAAGTACCCCCCCCCCCCCAAGTCACCACCCAAGACCCCACTAAATACCCTTCGACGTACACCCCTAAGACCCCCCTAAGTACCCCCTAAGTAGCCCCCCAAGCCCCTACCCCCAAGACCCCCCTAAGTACCCTCCTAAGTACCCCCCCAAAACCTCCCTAAGTACCCCCCCCCCCAAGTACCCCCCCAAGACCATCCTAAGTACCCTCCCAAGACCCCCCTAAGTACCCCACCCAAGACCTCCCTAAGTACCCCCCTAAGTACCCTCGTAAGTACACCCTCAAGCCCCGCCCCCAATAGCCCACTAAGTACCCCCCCCATGACCCCACTAAGTACCCCCCTAAGTTCCCCACCCCCCAAAGACCCCCCTAAGTACCCCCCTAAGTACCCTCCTAAGTACCCTCCTAAGTACCCCCCTAAGTACCCCCCTAAGTATCCCCCCTAAGTACCCCCCCTAAGTACCCCTTTAAGTACCCCCCCCCCAAGCCCCCCTCCCAGACTTCCCTAAGTACCCCCCTAAATACCCCCCTAAGTACCCCCCGAAGACCTTCCTAAGTACCCCCCTAAGTACCCTCGTAAGTACATCCTCAAGCCCCGCCCCCAAGACCCCCCTAAGTACCCTCCTAAGTACCCCCCTAAGCACCCCCCCCAAGACCCCCCTAAGTACACCCCTAAGTACCCCCCCCCAAGACCCCCCTAAGTACCCCCCTAAGTACACCCCCCCCAAATCCCCCCCAAGACCACCCTAAGTACCCTCCCAAGACCCCCCTAAGTACCACCCTAAGTACCCCCCCCAAGTCCCCCCTAAGTGCCCCCCTAAGTACCACCCAAAGTACCCCCCGAAGACCCCCCTAAGTACCCCCCTATGTACCCCCTAACTACCACCCCCCCCCCCAAGTCCCCCCCCCTAAGACCCCCCTAAGTACCCCCCCTAAGTACCACCCTAAGTACCCCCCCCAAGTCCCCCCCCAAGACCCCACTAAATACCCTTCTACGTACACCCCTAAGACCACCCTAAGTACCCCGCTAAGTAGCCCCCCAAGCCCCTACCCCTAAGACCCCCCTAAGTACCCCCCCTAAGTACCACCCTAAGTACCCCCCTAAGTACCACCCCAAGACCTCCCTAAGTACACCCCTAAGACCCCCCTAAGTACCCCGCTAAGTAGCCCCCCAAGCCCCTACCCCTAAGACCCCCCTAAGTACCCCCCCTAAGTACCACCCTAAGTACCTCCCTAAGTACCCCCCCAAGACCCCCCTAAGTACCCCCCCCCCCAAGCCACCCTCCAAGACTTCCCTAAGTATCCCCCTAAATACCCCCCGAAGACCTTCCTAAGTACCCCCCTAAGTACCCCTCCAAGACCCCCCTAAGTACCCCCCCTAAGTACCCCCTAAGTACCCTCGTAAGTACAGCCTCAAGCTCCGCCCACAAGAACCCCCTAAGTACCCCCCCTAAGTACCCTCCCAAGACCCTACTATGTACCCCCCTAAGTTCCCCACCCCCCAAGACCCCCTAAGTACCCCCCTAAGTACCCTTCTACGTACACCCCTAAGACCCCCCTAAGTACCCCCCTAAGTACCACCCTAAGTACCCCCCTAAGTACCACCCCAAGACCCCCCTAAGTACCCCTCTAAGTACCCCCCTAAGTACCACCCCCCAAGTCACCCCCCAAGACCCCACTAAATACCCTTCTACGTACACTCCTAAGACCCCCCTAAGTACCACCCCCCAAGTCACCCCCCAAAACCCCACTAAATACCCTTCTACGTACACTCCTAAGACCCCCCTAAGTACCCCCCCCAAGTACCCCTCCAAGACCCCTCTAAGTACCCCCCCCCCAAGCCCCCATCCAAGACTTCCCTAAGTATCCCCTTAAATACCCCCCGAAGACCTTCCTAAGTACCCCCCCTAAATACCCCTCCAAGACCCCCCTAAGTACCCCCCCTAAGTACCCTCGTAAGTACACCCTCCAAGTCCCCCCTCACAAGACCCCCCTAAGTTCCCTTCTAAGTACACCCCTAAGACCCCCCTAAGTATCCCCCTAAGTACCACCCTAAGTACCCCCTCCCAAGACCCCCCTAAGTACCCCCCCTAAGTACCCCTCTAAGTACCCCCCCCCCCCCAAGGCCCCCCTAAGTACCCTCCCCTAAGTATCCCCTTAAGTACCCCCACAAGACCCCCCTAAGTAGCCCCCCCCAAACCCCTCCCCCCAAGAACCCCCTAAGTATCCCCTAAATACCCCCCTAAGTACCCCCCTAAGTACCCCACCCAAGACCCCACTAAGTACCCCCCTAAGTTCCCCACCCCCCATGACCCCCTAAGTACCCCCCTAAGTACCCTTCTACGTACACCCCTAAGACCCCCCTAAATACCCCCCTAAGTACCACCCTAAATACCCCCCTAAGTACCACCCCAAGACCCCCCTAAGTACCCCTCTAAGTACCCCCCATAAGTACCCCCCCCCCAAGTCACCACCCAAGACCCCACTAAATACCCTTCTACGTACACCCCTAAGACCCCCCTAAGTACCCTCCTAAGTACCACCCCCAAGACATCCCTAAGTACCCCCCCCCCAAGTAACCCCCCAAGACCCCCCTCCAAGACTTCCCTAAGTATCCCCCTAAATACCCCCCGGAGACCTTCCTAAGTACCCCCCTAAGTACCCCTCCAAGACCCCCCTAAGTACCCCCCTAAGTACCCTCGTAAGTACACCCTCCAAGTCCCCCCTCACAAGACCCCCCTAAGTACCCTTCTATGTACACCCCTAAGACCCCCCTAAGTATCCCCCTAAGTACCACCCTAAGTACCCCCTCCCAAGACCCCCCTAAGTACCCCCCAAGTCCCCCCTAAGTACCCCCCTAAGTAACCCCCCAAGACCTCCCTAAGTACCCCCCCCCAAGTACCCCCCCAAGACCCCCCTAAGTACCCCCCCCCAAGCCACCCTCCAAGACTTCCCTAAGTATCCCCCTAAATACCCCCCGAAGACCTTCCTAAGTACCCCCCTAAGTACCCCTCCAAGACCCCCCTAAGTACCCCCCTAAGTACCCCCTAAGTACCCTCGTAAGTACAGCCTCAAGCCCCGCCCACAAGACCCCCCTAAGTACCCCCCTAAGTACCCTCCCAAGACCCCACTAAGTACCCCCCCTAAGTTCCCCACCCCCCAAGACCCCCTAAGTACCCCCCTAAGTACCCTTCTACGTACACCCCTAAGACCCCCCTAAGTACCCCCCCTAAGTACCACCCTAAGTACCCCCCCTAAGTACCACCCCCAAGACCCCTCTAAGTACCCCTCTAAGTACCCCTCTAAGTACCCCCCTAAGAACCACCCCCCCAAGTTACCCCCCAAGACCCAACTAAATACCCTTCTACGTACACTCCTAAGACCCCCCTAAGTACCCCCTAAGTAGCCCCCAAGCCCCTACCCCCAAGACCCCCCTAAGTACCCTCCTAAGTACCCCCCCCCAGACCTCCATAAGTACCCCCCCCCCCCAAGTACCCCTCCAAGACCACCCTAAGTACCCCCCCCCCCCCAAGCCCCCCCTCCAAGGCTTCCCTAAGTATCCCCCTAAATACCCCCCGAAGACCTTCCTAAGTACCCCCCCTAAGTTCCCCTCCAAGACCCCCCTAAGTACCCTCCTAAGTACCCTCGTAAGTACACCCTCCAAGTCCCCCCTCACAAGACCCCCCTAAGTACCCTTCTAAGTACACCCCTAAGACCCCCCTAAGTATCCCCCTAAGTACCACCCTAAGCAACCCCTCCCAAAACCCCCCTAAGTACCCCCCCTAAGTACCCCTCTAAGTACCCCCTCCCAAGGCCCCCCTAAGTACCATCCCCTAAGTATCCCCTTAAGTACCCCCACAAGACCCCCCTAAGTAGCCCCCCCCAAACCCCTCCCCCCAAGACCCCCCCTAAGTATCCCCTAAATACCCCCCTAAGTACCCCCCTAAGTACCCTCCCAAGACCCCACTAAGTACCCCCCTAAGTTCCCCACCCCCCAAGACCCCCTAAGTACCCCCCTAAGTACCCTTCTACGTATACCCCTAAGACCCCCCTAAGTACCCCCCTAAGTACCACCCTAAGTACCCCCCTAAGTACCACCCCAAGACCCCCCTAAGTACCCCTCTAAGTACCCCCATAAGTACCCCCCCCCCAAGTCACCACCCAAGACCCCACTAAATACCCTTCGACGTACACCCCTAAGACCCCCCTAAGTAGCCCCCCAAGCCCCTACCCCCAAGACCCCCCTAAGTACCCTCCTAAGTACCCCCCCCAAAACCTCCCTAAGTACCCCCCCCCCAAGTACCCCCCCAAGACCACCCTAAGTACCCTCCCAAGACCCCCCTAAGTACCCCCCCCCAAGACCCCCCTAAGTACCCCCCTAAGTACCCTCGTAAGTACACCCTCAAGCCCCGCCCCCAATAGCCCACTAAGTACCCCACCATGACCCCACTAAGTACCCCCCCTAAGTTCCCCACCCCCCAAAGACCCCCCTAAGTACCCCCCTAAGTACCCTCCTAAGTACCCTCCTAAGTACCCCCCCTAAGTACCCCCCTAAGTATCCCCCCTAAGTACCCCCCCTAAGTACCCCCTTTAAGTACCCCCCCCCCAAGCCCCCCCTCCCCAGACTTCCCTAAGTACCCCCCCTAAATACCCCCCTAAGTACCCCCCGAAGACCTTCCTAAGTACCCCCCTAAGTACCCTCGTAAGTACATCCTCAAGCCCCGCCCCCAAGACCCCCCCTAAGTACCCTCCTAAGTACCCCCCTAAGCACCCCCCCCAAGACCCCCCTAAGTACACCCCTAAGTACCCCCCCCCAAGACCCCCCTAAGTACCCCCCTAAGTACACCCCCCCCAAATCCCCCCCAAGACCACCCTAAGTACCCTCCCAAGACCCCCCTAAGTACCACCCTAAGTACCCCCCCAAGTCCCCCCTAAGTGCCCCCCTAAGTACCACCCAAAGTACCCCCCGAAGACCCCCCTAAGTACCCCCCCTATGTACCCCCCTAACTACCACCCCCCCCAAGTCCCCCCCCCCTAAGACCCCCCTAAGTACCCCCCTAAGTACCACCCTAAGTACCCCCCCCAAGTCCCCCCCCAAGACCCCACTAAATACCCTTCTACGTACACCCCTAAGACCCCCCCTAAGTACCCCGCTAAGTAGCCCCCCAAGCCCCTACCCCTAAGACCCCCCTAAGTACCCCCCCTAAGTACCACCCTAAGTACCCCCCTAAGTACCACCCCAAGACCTCCCTAAGTACACCCCTAAGACCCCCCTAAGTACCCCGCTAAGTAGCCCCCCAAGCCCCTACCCCTAAGACCCCCCTAAGTACCCCCCTAAGTACCACCCTAAGTACCCTCCCTAAGTACCCCCCCAAGACCCCCCCTAAGTACCCCCCCCCCCAAGCCACCCTCCAAGACTTCCCTAAGTATCCCCCTAAATACCCCCCCGAAGACCTTCCTAAGTACCCCCCTAAGTACCCCTCCAAGACCCCCCTAAGTACCCCCCTAAGTACCCCCCTAAGTACCCCCCTAAGTACCCTCCCAAGACCCTACTATGTACCCCCCTAAGTTCCCCACCCCCAAGACCCCCTAAGTACCCCCCTAAGTACCCTTCTACGTACACCCCTAAGACCCCCCCTAAGTACCCCCCTAAGTACCCACCCTAAGTACCCCCCCTAAGTACCACCCCAAGACCCCCCTAAGTACCCCTCTAAGTACCCCCCTAAGTACCACCCCCCAAGTCACCCCCCAAGACCCCACTAAATACCCTTCTACGTACACTCCTAAGACCCCCCTAAGTACCACCCCCCAAGTCACCCCCCAAAACCCCACTAAATACCCTTCTACGTACACTCCTAAGACCCCCCCTAAGTACCCCCCCCAAGTACCCCTCCAAGACCCCTCTAAGTACCCCCCCCCCCAAGCCCCCATCCAAGACTTCCCTAAGTATCCCCTTAAATACCCCCCGAAGACCTTCCTAAGTACCCCCCTAAATACCCCTCCAAGACCCCGCTAAGTACCCCCCTAAGTACCCTCGTAAGTACACCCTCCAAGTCCCCCCTCACAAGACCCCCCTAAGTTCCCTTCTAAGTACACCCCTAAGACCCCCCTAAGTATCCCCCTAAGTACCACCCTAAGTACCCCCCTCCCAAGACCCCCCTAAGTACCCCCCTAAGTACCCCTCTAAGTACCCCCCCCCCCAAGGCCCCCCTAAGTACCCTCCCCTAAGTATCCCCTTAAGTACCCCCACAAGACCCCCCTAAGTAGCCCCCCCCAAACCCCTCCCCCCAAGAACCCCCTAAGTATCCCCTAAATACCCCCCTAAGTACCCCCCTAAGTACCCACCCAAGACCCCACTAAGTACCCCCCCTAAGTTCCCCACCCCCCATGACCCCCTAAGTACCCCCCCTAAGTACCCTTCTACGTACACCCCTAAGACCCCCCTAAATACCCCCCTAAGTACCACCCTAAATACCCCCCTAAGTACCACCCCAAGACCCCCCTAAGTACCCCTCTAAGTACCCCCCATAAGTACCCCCCCCCCCAAGTCACCACCCAAGACCCCACTAAATACCCTTCTACGTACACCCCTAAGACCCCCCTAAGTACCCTCCTAAGTACCACCCCAAGACATCCCTAAGTACCCCCCCCCCAAGTAACCCCCCAAGACCCCCTCCAAGACTTCCCTAAGTATCCCCCTAAATACCCCCCGGAGACCTTCCTAAGTACCCCCCTAAGTACCCCTCCAAGACCCCCCTAAGTACCCCCCCTAAGTACCCTCGTAAGTACACCCTCCAAGTCCCCCCTCACAAGACCCCCCTAAGTACCCTTCTATGTACACCCCTAAGACCCCCCTAAGTATCCCCCTAAGTACCACCCTAAGTACCCCCTCCCAAGACCCCCCTAAGTACCCCCCCAAGTCCCCCCTAAGTACCCCCCTAAGTAACCCCCCAAGACCCCCGTAAGTACCCCCCCCCCAAGACCCCCCCTAAGACCCCCCTAAGTACCACCCCACCCAAGCCCCCCCTCTAAGACCCCCCCCCCCCCCCAAGACCCCCCTATGTACCCCCCCCCCCCCCCAAGACCCCCCTAAGTGCCCTCCAAGACCCCCCTAAGTACCAACCCTAAGTACCCCCCCCAAGACCCCCCTTAGAACCAACCTAAGTACCCCCCCAATACCCCCCTAAGTACCCACAAAGTACCACCATAAGTACCCCTCCAAGACCCCCCCTAATTACCCCCACTAAGTACCCCCCCAAGTCCCCCCTAAGTACCCCCCCTAAGTACCCCCCCTAAGTACCCCCCAAGTACTCCCCAAGTCCCTCCTAAGTACCCCCCCCAAGACCCCCTAAGTACCCCCCCAAGACCCCCCTAATTACACCCATAAGTACCCCCCTAAGTACCACCCTCAAACCCCCCGCAAAGACCCCCTAAGTACCCCCTCCAAGCCCCCCCCCCCCAAGACCCCCATAAGTACCCCCCCTAAGTACCCCTCTAAGTACCACCCCCAAGACCCCCCTAAGTACCCCCCAAAGCCCCCCCCCCCCCAGGCCCCCCTAAGTACCCCCCTAAGTACCCTCCCCATGTACCCCCTAAGTTCCCCCCCTATGTACCCTACTAAAAACCTCCCTAAGTACCCCTCAAGACCCCCCTAAGTACCCCCCTAAGTACCCCCCGAAGACCTTCCTAAGTAACCCCCTAAGAACCCTACAAGACCCCCCTAAGTACCCCCCCTAGTACCCACCTAATTACCACCCCAAACCCCCCCCCCCCAAGACCTCCCTAAGTACCCCCCTAATTACCCTCCTAAGTACCCCCCCAAGCCCCCCCCCCAGGCCCCCCTAAGTACCACCCCTAAGTACCCCCCCAAGCCCCTCCCCCCCAGACCCCCCTAAGTACCCACCTAAGTACCCGCCTAAGTACCACCCCCAGGCCCCTCCCCCCAAGACACCCATAAGTACCCCACTAAGTACCACCCAAGACCCCCTTAAGTACCCCACTAAGTACCCCCCTAAGTACCCCCAAAGCCCCACCCCTAAGTACCCCCCCTAAGTAGCCCCCCAAGCCTCCCCCAAAGACCCCCCTAAGTACCCCCCAAAACCCCCCTAAGTTCCCCCTAAGTACCCCCCCAAGTACCCCCCTCAAGACCCCCCTAAGTACCACCCAAAGTACCCCCTCCCCCAAGTCCCCCCCCCAAGACCTCCCTAAGTACCCCCCCCCCCCCCCAAGAACCCCCTAAGTACCCCTCTAAGTAGCCACCCAAGCACCTACCAAGACCCTCCTAAGTACCCCCCTAAGTACCCCTCTAAGTACCTCCAATAAGTACCCCCCCCTAAGTACCACCCCCAAGACCCCCCTAAGTACCCCCATAAGTACCCCCTCAAGACCCCCTAAGTACCCCCCTAAGTACCCCTCTAAGTACCACCCCTAAGACCCCCCAAAGTACCCCCCTAAGTACCCCCCTAAGTTCCACCCCAAGACCCCCCCTAAGTACCACCCTAAGTACACCCCCCCAAATCCCCCCCAAGACCCCCCTAAGTACCACCCTAAGCACCACCCCAAGTCCCCCCCTAAGAACCCACCCAAAGTACCCTTCGAAGACCCCCCTAAGTACACCCCTAAGTACCCCCCTCAAGACCCCCCTAAGTACCCCCCTAAGCACTCCCCCAAGACCCCCCTAAGTACCCCTCCTAACTACCCCACCAAATCCCCCCCAAGACCCCCCTGTTACGTTAGGCGCCTGCGTCAGCAAGGCAGCGTGGCTCAAATGACTCCCAATTAAAATTGGGTCAGGAGAGACACTGCTGAATTGCGTTAACAAAGCCGACGATACAATCGAAATGTCGGTCTTCGAGCGGCGAAAGATCGACTAGGTCAGCGGGATTCGTGGTATTGAAAATAGAAGAGGAAATGCCTCTTCGTTTGAGTTCAGGTTTGTGTGACTAGCAATTGGATCTCTCAGTTGTCTTACGGTTCAATTGGTCGCCTGGTTCGCATTGGTCGTCGTAAGAGATCGGCAAATTCCTGGATGGCTGTGGTCGTTGTGAAAGATAGTCGGTTTTAAATCGTAGCGGTTTATTGAATAAGTTATGTTGACACGGGTTATAATTAATCTAAATCTTAAACTACCCAGCACTTCGTTGGCCGCGCAAAGAGAAGTGTTGAGCTATCTGCTCCGTAAGGCTCGGACGCGACTCGCGGCAGTGAGATGCACAGGATAACTCAAATTTGGTCGGTCGGTGCGGATTATAAATGCGAAAATTTTGGGGGAGGTGGTGTAAGACCTCCCGTGTCTCGCAACACCTTCCAGCCTACACCTCACTAGGTCGGGTCGTTGATCGGCGTCCGAGCATTGACGCACCCAGCCGGGAATTCCGGGTGTCAGCATTGAGCAACGATCTCGAGCTTCGTTCTCCGCTAAGTGACCGGAAGTCCCGGTGTCAAAACAGCTAATTCAACACTTCTCTTTTACTTTCTTAATTCTAACTATTCTACTTATTACTAAAATAGTCTATACTGGGGTTGGAAGCACAGGGAACAGACCCCTACGTTACACCCCCAAGAACCCCCTAAGTACCCCCTTAAGCACCCCCCCCAAGACCCCCCTAAGTACCCCCTAAGTACCACCCCCAAGACCCCCCTAAGTACCCACCTAAGTACCACCCCCAGGCCACTCCCCCCAAGACCTCCCTAAGTACCACCCTAAATACCCTCCTAAGACCCCCCTAAGTACACCCCTAAGTACCACCCCTATGTACCCCCTAACTACCACCCCCCCCCCAAGTCCCCCCCCAAAACCCCCCTAAGTACCCTTCTACGTACACCCCTAAGACCCCCCTAAGTACCCACCTAAGTACCCACCTAAGTACCCCCCCCCAAGTCCCCCCCCCAAGACCCCACTAAATACCCTTCTACGTACACCCCTAAGACCCCCCCTAAGTTCCCCGCTAAGTAGCCCCCCAAGAACCCCTAAGTACCCCCCCCCCCCCAAGACTTCCCTAAGTACCCCCCCTAAATACCCTCCGAACACCTTCCTAAGTACCCCCCTAAGTACCACTCCAAGACCCCCCTAAGTAACCTCCAAAGTACCCTCGTAAGTATACCCTCAAGCCCCGCCCCCAAGACCCCCCCTAAGTACCCCCCCAAGACCCCACTAAGTACGCCCCTAAGTTCCCCACCCCCCAAAGACCCCCCTAAGTACCCCCCTAAGTACCCTCCTAAGTACCCTCCTAAGTACCCCCCTAAGTTCCCCCCTAAGTACCCTCCCAAGTACCCCCCTAAGTACCACCCCTCAAACCCCCCGCAAAGACCCCCTAAGTACCCCCATCCAAGCCCCCCCCACCAAGACTTCCCTAAGTACCCGCCTAAGTACCCCCCCCTAAGTACCCCCCCCAAGACCCCCCTAAGTACCCCACCCCTAAGTATCCCCCCC